>NW_028247961.1:215000-694468 GCF_964263255.1 Lissotriton vulgaris
ACATATATATATCCATATATCTCCGTCCTCTCGTGGAATACTTCCAAAAATGGCAACGGACCACAAAGTAAGTGCTTACATTAATTTATTCTGGTGCAGATCGGCATGATGCGTTTCAGCTCCTGCGGGAGCCTTGATCACATGACAAAGTTCTGTGTTACATACGATCTTTTAAAGGGCCAGGTGCTGGTGCAATTATATTCACATGTGCAAATCACGCCATAGACATAAAAGAGTTACATTTGTAGTTTTCCTTGTTGGCCTATGTATTTGTAGTTTGTTTCTATGATTGTTTCCACAATTTAGTTTAAGCATAATGTTTTAACGCCATTTTGAGGATACACATTCGAGGTTATATTTCAATATATAATCATTTGACAATTGATGTTCAAATAAAATCACAAAATCCTCATTTGTTTGAAGCTTTGAACAACAACTCATATGTTTATACATTATGCTTAGTTTTGATCACAAATGTCTGGCTTGAAAAAAAGTGTTTTTTGGGCTAAAGTGCAAAAAGTGCTTGTCATCTTATGTATTACATATGGCCACAATATTATAAAAATTTCTTTTGTCTATATAGATGGTATTACATTTTTATTGTTCGTCGTTTGCTTGCGCGTTGGGATATTGGAGCCCCAATATCCAGTGGTAGTGTTCATATCACTTTTACCAGAGTACCCCATCGTTTATTGAAGGTGTATTCTGGCATAAGATTGTAATCAATCAATTGGCTTCTGTCATTGTATACACATGCTTTGTTGTTTATGTCAGTAAATGTTGGTATGAATACCTGATCTGTGCAAACTTGCAACCAATAATTAATAAAAATGTAAATAACCATATAAATGTGTATAATATAAGATAGTCACTCTATTGGTTTGTGTGCAAATTGTGCATAGTTGGGTGCAATCATACAATGTGCAAAGTTGCTAATTGGATCCTCATAGGTTCTCAACAGTGTGGTCGTCGATATATAAAGTATATGATATTATTAATAAAATCATTAATAAATAAATATAACAATATAAAAGATCATAGTAAAATACTAGTCATAAAACGTCAACAGTTATTACTTAAATATTCATGTAAAACCAAAGTTAAGACCCAAATTAAAACTAGCATGCCAATCAGTCAATAGATAAATCTGAATAAAAAATGCCAATGTTACAAACGGTACCCATAAAAAAATCAATTCATAAACAGGTGTACAAATCCTCTGTTACATTCAATCCTGTCGGATATTTAGAGTTTAGCTCCAAAATATATTTTTTTTTCGAGATCTTGGCTTCTCGAGTTAGGTTTGTTCTTAAAATGGCGTGCTACTGGGTAGGTGTTATCCTGATTAGAAATCGCCCTAAGGTGTTGCAAAATTCTTTTGTGCACCTGTAATTTGTTGCTCCCTACATAATGTAGGTCGCACAGGCAGAATAAAATGTAAACCACATATTCAGTTTTGCAGGTCAGAAGTTTAGATATTTTAATACTTCTCCTGCTAAATGGTGTCATGTACGTTGTACGATTTTCACCCTGCTGGCACGCCTTACAGGTTTTACACCTGAAAAAACCTTTGTGTGTCTGAAGCCATTTCGTGTTTTCAATGACTTCTGGGCTGATTTTTACCAGTTCATCCCGCATTGATGGAACCCTGCTATATGTGATAGAAGTCGAGTTGGTAAACTCTTACCTATAATTGGATCTCGTAGTACCATGAGCCAGTTACGTGAAATTATTGAATGAAGTTGCTTGTGTTGTTGGCTGTACTGTATGATAATTCTGAACTCCTTCGGATTATCACTATCACTTGCATGGGATTGTACACCTGATATTTGCTCACTGGTGTGTTTTGGTGAACGTAATTAAAACCTTTCTTTGCACATGGATTTCAAGATGGCACTATTGATCACCGTACTGTAATACCCCCTCTCCAAAAATCTCATTCTGCTTGCGGTTTGGGCTTCCCATAAATCAATATCATTGCTATGGATCCTCCTCAGCCGCAGCATCTCCCCATAGGGGATGCTATTGATAAGGTGCTTAGCAAGGGCAATGCTTGCATGCTGTGTGGAGTTCCCTGCAGTTTCTTTACGGTATAATTTGGACTCAATCCTATAGATTTTAGTGTCTAAAAAGCTCACCTCAATGTTGCTTATAGTAGCTGTAAACTGTAAATTCAAATCATTGGTATTCAGAACTTTGATAAAATCACTGGCATCACTGTTACTACCTTCCCATATAACAAATAGATCGTCAATAAAACAAGGCCAACTTTGATATTATTGTTCATCACATGTTGGTATTGAGTTTTGAGTACCAGCTCCTCCCACCAGCCCATATGCAGGCATGCATAGGTGGGGAGAAGCTGGCCCCCATGGCTACTCCTCTGACCTGTCTGCACAATTGCTTGTTAAACATAAATGCATTGTTCATCAAGCAGAGTTACACCATTGCAATGAGAATTTCCTTTTGGTTAACTGTAATTTCCACTAATTTCTCCAAGAAAAACTTTAATGCCCTCAGTCCATCGTGATGCTGGATAGTAGTGTATAGTGAGTTCCCATCCAATGCTATGAACAGATATCCAGGTTTCCATTTGAAATCTCTGAACTTTCTTAGAAAATCCCCGGTATCACATACATATGATGGGAGAGATTTCAAGAGGCCTTGGAAAAAAAAATCCACATATTGGGAAGTATGCTCTAATAGGGTATTCCTGGCTGATATTATTGGCCTGCCAGGCAGGTTTGTGTGGATCTTTATGGATCTTAGGTATAAAATAGATCGTTGGTACAACTGGGTGCTCATTCTTTAGGTATTTATGTTCTTGGGCTGTGATGGTTCCTTTCTTTTTCCAAGTCACTAGTTGAGTATGGTATTTCATATTTGTGGCTTTCATTTCCATGATGGTACTTTTAATATAACAAGTGTCATCTCTCAGTTGTCTGTACGCTTCGTTGGTATATTCACTCTTAGACATTAGGATAATATTTCCCCCTTCATCAGAATTTTGAATAACCATACCATTGTTCTCTTTAAGTTTTCGTATAAGTAGATCATATTCATGGTTACGTTTGTTGTATTTCCATTTAGTTTTCCTAGTTGACAAGTTTAGTTCTTTTACTTGTTCCACCACTCTTTCGTGGAATATATCAATAGAGTCTCGGGTCATAATGGGGTTAAAGGTTGATTTAGCTTTAAAATGTGTCTTTATACCCTGTTGCGGTCTGCCCCAAGGTTCAGTTGGTTGGATTGCGTTAATTCAGTCGTTGTCAAATCATTATCATCGGCGCCCTCATTATTTAGCCATAGTTCCTGCATCTCGGTGCAGAAGGAGGCGTCTGATTGAGTTGATGTCACTTCACTGCTTTTATCAACATTCATAGCATCAGCATCATTCGTGTAGCGATCATCTCTTTTGTTTATTGCATGACATTTTTTGAGTTTTAATTTCCTCACTCCTTTAAAAATGTCCAATCTGGTTTTGGAATAATTGAATTTTCTTGAAGGACAATGAGAGGCCAAACTTAGAATCCTTTTATCTGCATCGCTTAATGTTATGTTCTAAAAGTTAATTGTTTTATCTATATTTATTTGCCCCTCCTCCAGCCTCCTCTCTTCTTCATATTTTGACCTGATTCTTTTGGCCTTCCTTCTCTGTCTGCGTTGTTTTTGTTTGGCCGTAATTGGTTTTTTGGGGTCTGGGTCAGAGGGTTTGCCTCCTGTCGCTGCATGAAAAAAACAATACTTCATCAAGTGAGTGTGTCTGCTTGGTATTTCCCCTTGTATCAAGCTCCGGTTCGCTGTCCGGAGAAGAGCTGATATCTGATTGTGAAGTACTTGAACTTGGCTCTCCGCTCCTTGGGGTCCCAATCTTGGCTCTGTAAATTTTTTACTTTTGTCTGCTCTCATTGCCTCGTACTTTTTGCGAATGTAAAGATCTGGTCAAGATCATATTCGGTTTTGTCCCGATAAATATTGAACATTTAATGTTTTTTGATTTCATCTTCTTCCCGCTTCAGTCTAACCATCATTTCTTGGCGCAAGTTGTCTTGTTCCTCGCTATGGCCAAGCTCATTTAGCTTTTCAATATCCTCTAGTAATATTGTCCTGTCAATGTCAGCATACTGTATTAGTATCATCACTAATCGTTTGGATGACTGCAGGTTACACTGAGCCCATTGACACATCATTGTGAGATTTGGGGATTCACAGCTCAGGGCTAGTAATATGCGTAAGCCCCGCGGAATCCGATCAACATCTATGTACCTTTGCAGTTAACGTGACTCCCACCACTTGCTTTGCTCAGCGCGCATTTATTTCTCACGTTTTCTGTATTTTTCTTTTAAAGTTTCATTTGGGCTTGTGGTGACTGTCTCTGTGTTTCTCAATGGTAATGTCACTTGTTTGCAGTCGTCAAACATTTCTAACACTGCGGCTTCTCTCTGACGAACTATGTCAGCCGACATGTTTGCACAGTGTTTAATACGTTATTTTGGGTATAAAGAAGGATTTGTTATATGTTGTTCCTCTTTTCCCCAGCCCACCTTTTCACCTCTTATCGCCGATATTCAGTATCTCAGTAAACTTTATAGTTAGAAATTAGCATTTAAATAAACCTTAGATATTCACAGAAAGAACCACAGGTTTCAGTGACGTTATAGTAAGTTGGACATTTCACTTGTACAAAACCAGTGAAATTTGGACGTTCTAGTTAGTTCAGCTATGTCATTTGAGATGTTATCAGTGATCTCATCAGTGATGTCACTGACCATGTTATGAGTGATGTAATATGTGATCTCATCAACAGTGAATTGCGGGGGCGCGAGTTATAGTTAGCTGAACTAACTAACAGTTGAATTTCACTTGTTTTGTACTAGTGAAATGTCCAACTAATTATAACATCCCTGAAACCTGTGTTTTTTTCAGTGAATAGCTAAGGTTTTTTTAAATGCTAATTTCTAACTATAACGTTCCTGAAATCTATGGTATTTAGTGAATTTCAAAGGTTTTTTAAATGCTAATTTCTAACTAGAACGTCCCTGAAACCTATGGTTTTTTCTGTGAATTTCAAAGGTTTTTGAAATGCTAATTCCTAACTACAATGTCTTTGAAACCTATGTTTTTTTCAGTGAATTTCAACGTTTTTTTAAATGCTAATTTCTAACTATAGCATCCCTGAAACCTATGTTTTTTTCAGTGAATTTCAAAGGTTTTTTAAATGCTAATTTCTAAGTATAATGTCCCCCCAATTTTTTTTGTTTTTTATTTCTAATAAGAATAATATAATGTTTTCTCTTTTCTAAAAAATAAATATACATAAAAAAAAATGTAAAAGTGGATTCGCGTACTGATCGTGTACCGGTCTCCTTTGGTGCACGAATCCAAGAATTTTGCCCCCATATTGTTGTGTGGGATGCGCGTTGGGTATGCAACGGGTGAGTGGATCATGCCCGGCGTAACATCACATACGTAGTTCTGGGGGTCGCGCTGGGTGCGAAAATTCATTGCAAATCTGTAAGTTTTAAAAGTATATGTATATAACTGTATTATATATATATTATACCAAGACATTATTTAAGATAAATGTAAATATCATATATTTGTAAGTGGAATAAAGATATATTATTGATAAATATTTTTGGGGGGAAACGCACTGGGTTCATTGGTTAAGAACCTTTAGATTCGAGAACTTGAAGGACCCCACCCATTTTATTCTCATTTCTTGAAGAGCATCTTAGGAGACACACCTATTCTCTTCTGGTCCTGCTTGCTTTTTTTGGTGTTTTTTTTAAAACAACTGAAAATGGCAGCTGGTAGTGCAACTGTACAACTTCTCCCTGAAGAAGAAGAAGAACTTGAGGAACCTGTAAAAAAGAGGTATGAAAGTGTTGTATGGTCATTTTACTCTATTACTCCAGGAGAAAAAAATAGTAAATGCCCGTAAAGTTACGTGCACTATTTGCCAAAATGTCCTCTCACGAGGTTCTGATAAAAAATATTCCTGTGGGACGTCGTCGATTTTGAAACACCTATAAACTATACATCCTCAACGGCTAGCTAACGAACAGCTAAGACGAGAACAAGAGAGGCAAAGAAGTGACGACAACGCGGCTGGACCTAGCACATCAAGTGCTTCAACATCTTCTGCCACAGCCAACATTTTGCCTGAGTATGCTCGAGTGGAACAGTATTGCATAAAATGCAAAGAAATTCTCTGCTGTGGTGAGCAATCACTGGACGCTGTCCTGCTTGCTATAAGAAATCACCACTGTTAATTTGTTTTTGTTTTTTGTATGCAATGAGTTTATATTTGCATAATTTGTTCAGTGTGTTCACTGTTGGTTCTGTTTATTTATTTTTTAAAACAACAACAAAAAATCAAAAAAGCTTAACAAATAATACAAAATAAATATAAAACAAAAAAAGAAAAAATATGGTTCTTTTCAGAACCGCCTAATTGGTTAAAAATAGACAAACTTGTATGTGTTCTATGAATTACTGTTATGGTAATATCTAAGTCATTGTATGAGTGAATAAGTACTGTCTCAGTGAATGCTTGAGTCATTGAATGAGTGCATTGATAGTGTTTGAGGAACTGTATGAGTGGTGTAGTAGTCCCTGCCTGACTCCAAGGGTGTATAGGTAGTGCTCGACCTATTGTATAAGTGCATGGATAGTGCCTGGATGACGGGAGGAGTACAAGGGTAGTGTCTGGGTTATTCCATGAGTGTATAAGGAGTGCGTGGCGATTGCGTGACTGCAGGGGTACTGCCTTAGTGATTGAAGTAGTGCATGGCTAATGTCTGTGTGATTGTATGAGTGCAGGGGTCATGTCTGGGTGATTGAAGGACTGCATTGGTAATGTCTAGATGCATAGAAGAGTGCATGGGTAGTACCTGGCTGCATGTAGGACTGCCTGAGTAGTTTGTGAGTGATTGGAGGAGTGCATAATTATTGGAAGACTGGAAGGGTAGTGCTTAGTTATTTGCATGAGTGCTGGAGAAGTGCCTGAGCAGATTTAGGACTTCATAGTCAGTGTCTGAGTGATTGAGGTAGTGTATGGGTAATACCTGGGGGATTGCATGAATGCAGGATTAGTGTCTGTGTGAATAAAGAAGTCCATGGGCAGTGCCTGAGTGGTTAGATGAGTGTATAGTTAGTGCCTCCTTGGTGATTTTATATGTGCATAGGTAGTGTCTGGTTGATTGGAGGAGTGCATGGATAGTGCCTGGATGACTGGAGGAGTGCAAGGGTAGTGTCTGGGTTATTCCATGAGTGTATAACTAGTGCCTGGATGATTGTGTGACTTCAGGGGGAGTGCCTGAGTGATTGAAGTAGTGCATGGCTAATGTCTGTGTGAATGTATGAGCACAGAAGTAATTTCTGGGTGATACAAGGAGTGCATGGGTAATGCCTGGGTGCATGGAAGAGTGCATGGCTAGTGCCTGGCTGCATGTACGGCTGCCTGTGTAGTTTGTGGGTGATTGGAGAAGTGCATAAGTAGTAACAGGGTGATTGTATGAGTGCAGGAGTACTGTGTTGGGTGGCTGGAAGACTGCAAGGGTAAGGCTTGGTTAATTGCATGAGTGTTGCAGAAGTGTCTGAGCACATGTATGACTGCATGAACAGTGCATGAGTGATTCAAGTAGTGAATGCGTAATTTCTGGGTGATTGCATTAATGCAGGGATAATGTCTGGGTAAATAAAGTGCATAGGTAGTGCCTGGGTGATTGAAGGAGTCCATGGATTGTGTCTGGATGACTGGAGGTGTGCAAGGGTACAGTTTGGGTTATTCCATGAGTGCATAAGTAGTGCTTGAGTGATTATGTAACTGCAGGGGTAGTGTCTGAGTGATTCAAGGAGTGCATGGCTAATGTCTGTGTGATTGTATGAGTTGAGGAGTAATGTCTGGGTGATAGGAGTGCATGGGTAATGCCTAGGTGCATGGAAAAGTGAATGGGTAGTGCCTGGCTGCATGTTCAACTGCCTGGGTAGTTTGTGTGTGATTGGAAGAGTTCATAACAAGTAACTGGTTGATTGCATGAGTGTTCGGGTAGTGTCTGGATGGTTGGAAGACTATATGGGTAATGGTTGAGTGATTGCGTAAGTGCAGCAGAAGTGCGTAAGTGCATGGCTAGAGTCTAAGGAGCTGATTCACAGAACTAATCTGAGACAAAATCCTTAACCTACTACTTTTGGTATTGACAGAATACATTTAGTAGTAGTAAAGTTAGGATTTTGTCTTAATTATGATTTTGTCTTAAATAAGGATTTTGTCTTAAATAAGGATTTTGCCTTAAATTATGATTTTGCCTTAAATTATGATGTTGTCTTAAATAAGGATTTTGTTTTAAATGGAATTTTGTTTTAATTAGGATTTTGTTTTAAATTAGGATTTTGTCTTAAATTGGGAATTTGTCTTAAGTTAAACTGAAGTGTGTCGTATGTTTTGGTCTTAAGACAAAATCCTAATTTAAGACAGAATCCTAACTTTACTACTACTAAATGCCTTCTGGGAATGTTGAAAGTAATAGGTTTAGGGGTTTGTCTCAGATTAGTTCTGTGAATTGGCCCCCTTGTGATTGTATGAGTTCATGGTTAGTGTCTGGGTGATTGTAGGAGTGCATGGGTACTGCCTAAGTGATTGAAAAAGTGTATGTATAGTGTCTGCGTGATTCCATGAATGCAAGGGGTAATGTCTGGGTCATTGAAGGAGTGCATAAGTACTGCCTGACTGATTGAAGAAGTGCATGGGTAATGCCTGAGTGATTGCATGAGTGCATGGGTACTGCCTGAGTGATTGAAGAAGTTCATGGGTAATGTCTGGGTGATTTTCTAAGTGCATAGGTAGTGCCTGGCTGATTGCATTAATGCATGGGTAGTGCCTGAGTGATTGAAGGAGTGCATGGGTAGTGCCTGTGTGATTGCATGAGTGCAGGGGTAATGTGTGGGTGATTGAAGAAGTGGATAGGCAATGCCTAGGTGCATGGAAAAGTGCATTGGTAGTGACTGGGTACATGTAAGACTGCATTGGTAGTTCCTGGATCATTGGAGGAGTGCATGAGTAGTATCGGGGATTGCATGAGTACAGGAATAGTGCCTGGTTGATTGGAAGACTGTATGGGTAGTGCTTGCATAATTGCATGAGTATAGCAGAAGTGCCTGAGCGCATGTATGGCTGCATGGGCACTTCCTGAGTGATTTTAGGAGTGCATGGGTAATGCGTGGGTGATTGCATGAATGCAAGGGTAATGTCTGGGTGATTGGACGAGTGCATGGGTAAGCGTTGGGTGCATGGAAGAGTGCAAGGGTAGTGCTTTGCTGCATGGAGGAATGCATGGGTAGTTTCTATGTGATTGGAAGAGTTCATAACAAGTACCTGGTTGATTGCATGAATGTACAGGTAGTGTCTGGATGATTGGAAGTTTATATGGGTAGTGGTTGAGTGATTGCATAAGTGCAGGAGAAGTGCGTAAGTGTATGTATGAGTGCATGGCTAGTGCCTGAGTGATTGCATGTGTACTGTATGGGTGGTTGTAGGAATGCATAGGTACTGTCTGAGTGATTGAAAAAGTGCATGTGTACTGTCTGCATGATTGCATGAATGCTGGGGTAATGTTTGGGTCATTGAAAGAGTGCATAAGTACTGCCTGACTGGTTGAAGAAGTGCATGGGTAATGCATGAGGTATTACATGACTGCATGGGTGCTGCCTGAGTGATTGAAGAAGTGCATGGGTAATGTCTGGGTCATTGCATAACTGCATGGTTACTGACTGGGTGATTAAAGGAGTGCATAGATAGTGCCTGGGTAATTGCATGGCTGCAGGGGTAATACCTGTGTGATTGCATGAGTGCAAGGGTAATGTCTAGGTGTTTTTGTAAGTGCATATGTAGTGCCTGGCTGAAAGCATGAGTGCAGGGGTAGTGCCTGAGTGATTAATGGACTACATAGGTAGTGCCCGTGTGATTGCATGAGTGCAGGGGTAATGTCTGGGTGATTGAATAAGCGCATGGGTAATGCCTTGGCACATGGAAGAGTGCATAGGTAGTGCATTGGTGCATGGAGGAGTGCATGGGTAGTTTCTGTCTGATTGGAAGAGTGCATAAGAAGTACCTGGGTGACAGTAAGAGTGTACAGGTAATATCTAGATGTTTGGAAGACTGCGTGGGTAGAGGTTGAGTTATTTCATAAGTGCAGTAGAAGTGTATAAGTGCATTTATGAGTGCATGGGGAGTGTCTGGGTAATTGCATAAGTGCAGGGCTAATGTCTGGATGATTGGAGTACTGCATGGGTACTGGCTCAGTGATTGAAGGAGTACATGACTAATGCCTGGCTGATTGTATGAATGCAGGGGTACTGTCTGAGTGATTAGACGAGTGCATAGGTAGTTCCTATGTGATTTATAAGTGCATGAGTAGTGGTTGGCAATTTCATAGATAGTGCCTTTGAGTGAAGGATTACAAGGGTAGTGTCTGGGTTATTCCATGACTGCATGGGTTTTGCTTGTGTGATTGCATGTGTGCAAGGCTACTGGCTGGGTGATAGGAGGAGTGCATGGGTACTGCCTGGATTATTGCATGACTACATCATTAGTGCCTAGGTGATTGGAGGACTGCAAGAGTAGTGCCTGGGTTATTACATGAGGGCATGGATAGTGCCTAGCTGATTGCATGAATGCTGGGGTAATGTCTGGGTGATTCAAGGAGTGCATGGGTAATACCTTGGTGCATGGAAGAGTGCATAGGTAGTGCCTGTGTGATTGCATGAGTGCATAGGTAGTGTCTCAATTTTATAAATGCATAGGTACTGTCGGAGTGATTGAGCGAGTGCATGGGTAATGCCTTGGACATTTTATGAGTGCTGGGGTAATGTCAGGGTTATTGGAAGAGTGCATATGTAACGCGTAAGTAATTGCATGACTGCAGGAGTAATGTGTGGGGGATTAGAGTAATGCATAGTTAATACTCTGTTATCTGCATGAGTGTAGGAGTAATGTCTTCCTGATTGTATGAGTGTAGGGATAGGGCCTGGGTGATTTGAGTAATGCATAGGTAGTGCCTGAGTGATTTTAAAACTTGAAGGGTTCTGGCTGGGTGTATGGAAGAGTACAGGAGTACTACCTGGGTGATTGGAGAACTGAATAAAAAGAGCTTGGGTTTGTGTAGGTGATTATATCAGTGCAGGAATAATGTTTAGGGTATTGGAGAAGTGTATAGGTACTACCTGGGTTAGGTTATTGTAAGAGTGAGAGTGTATGGATAATGTCTAGCTGATTGTATGAGTGTATAGCTAGTACCTGGGTGATTGGAAGAGTACATAGGCAGTGTTGGGGTGATCTTATAACTGTAAGGATACAGGCTAGGTGATTGGAGAAATACATGGATAGTGCATCAATGATGCCAAAAGTTTGTGAATAGTGCCTAATTCTATATATCTGTGTATTGGTAGTGTTTGATAAAATGGATGAGGGAAATAAAAGTGACTGTAAACATTACTTCATAATATTATCTTTGTTACATTATTTCATCCTACCTTCTTTACTAAAGTAGATACCAAACTCATTGAATGTATTCTACAGTAGTTTTGTTGAAAACTGAATTTAAAATCTTTTGAAACTTTAGTATTACCTTCGGTTAAAAAAAAGAAGAAAAAGTGTTATTGTATATAATATTATAGTTTTAAGAGTACAACAAACTCTTGCCATATTTTCCGACTCTTTATTGGTATACCATGAAATAGAATTACTACAGGTTTACTTTCCTCTCTCTCCACACCAATAGTTTCAATATTTTTCATAAAATCTAAAGGTAAATACACAACTCTTCCTTTTAAACCTCTTTGTAGATCTGTTGGATGCAGCTTAACTGTTTTAGGCTCCATATGAATTATAGCCTGAAACAGGTGCACAGATTGAATAAGAAGATACTCATATGCATTTAAATCAGCCAGTTCCAGAGGTATAGCTACCAACTCTAGGTTGTTATGTACAGGTCTAGCTATCATGTTCTCTTCTAATTTGTTGTAACAATATTTACAAATACATTGATCACTACCCAACTCAAAACGACCTTCCACAAACAGATAAGCAGCAAATTGCCACCATTTATCATTGTTTTCCTTTTCACTTTTTAAATACAGATCTTCATTCCTAGTTTGACTTCTATAGTGAGTATGTCGACAACAAATACAAATATAGTTTGGATTTTCACCATAAACTACCTTAAAAGTTGTAATTTCTATGTCAGGACTGGAGGCGAGGATTATGCCTTCTTTCTCTACTTTATTACACAGCAGCGAAGAAGCAAACAAACTACGCTTCCCATGGAACAGTGGGAAAGCAGTAGAAAAGAAGAACATGGCAAAAACCAATCAGAAATGAGTCTCAGTGTCCAATCAATAGCCAAGCAGTCCAACAAAGTCCTCTGTCATTGTCTCCTCTTCGTCTTTCTTCGCTGCTCAGCAGCTACAGATAAGTGCTCCTCAGTTTTTGCTGTCTAGCACTTAGATTATACCTGTATTTTAAAGAGTGTAGTCTATACATTTTAAGAGTGACTTTGTGCTATTTATGAATTTGCTCTTCACTTTTGGGTATTGACTGTATTTACCTTTCAGGCAATTTGAGTCGGGCTCTGTCCACAGGTTTTATTTTTTGCTTTTTTGTCCCGTATTCAATATTTACGCCAGTGTGTGATTTTGTTTGTGACGCCGCGGGTAACAGGCCGTTTTCCCCGTCCCTATGCGGCTCCGGCTGGCTTGCTCCGTGGTCCTCCTGCCAATAGGTGGCGAGGGAGGCTAGTTTAGACGCGACGCAGTGTTTGGTTTTTCTCAGAATTTCAAACACCGCACGCGCGTTGGTATTTCATTCCGGAGCCCTGGTCTGAGAGAAACGCCCGGTTCGGGGTCTGTACACGCCGTCATACATTACCGCGTTTCGCCGCTTTCTCTTGATTTATGCTCCATTTCCTGTTCTCTGGGGGAAGGATTTGGAGTCAGTACTGATTTTTTTCCTGACGCCTCGCTGAGGTCAAGTACTTGTCTGTTCAGGCCTGAATTGGGGACACAGTCCAGACCAGCATAGACCCTTGAGTGTGGGGGTTGCTGAATCTCCCTGTATATTGTTTGTGGCCAGCATTTGTCCCCGGGGCTAGAATCCCATAATTACCTGCGGTCTCTGCCGCCCAAAGTGTGGGCTGACACCCAGCCTTTATTGATTACGCCTTTGTGGGCCCTCTATCTTTCCACCCCCCAGCCACACTACCTCTATCATTATGGAGTATTATGATGAGTACTCATAAAGGCTGACCCCTTTGCAGACTTGCCCTGGGGTGATGCCTTTAATGAGGCGGTGGATTCGTCTATCTACCAAGCGGTGGGCCGGGCTGTCTCCCCCTTGAAGGATATCAAGGGGCATCAAATCAACCAGGCATTTTCACGCCTTGAGCAGCACATAGTGGCGGGCCCCTCCACCTTGGTCCCTTCGGGCTCCGATTCTACTGGTCCTCCGCCGGCAAAGCGCTCCCAGGAACCCGGAGTAGATACCAATGCTTTTGAGTGTTTGCGTCAGGCATTCGTTGCTAGTTAGAAGGTGACCCCGCAGGGGCTCCCCCTCCGCCTTCTCCAGCCCCCCAGTCTACTGACCAGGACGCGGCTGGTGACCCTGATTCTCCAGGCCTTTCAAGACCCTGGCTTCCCTCTCGCCCTACTGCCTCGCCTCAGCTTACCCCGGATATGTTAAATCCAAATGAAATTGTCCACCGGCGCTCTTCGGAGTGGGTCCCGGCAGAGAAAGTTGCTGCATATGTGGCAGAGCATATTCGCCGTCCTTTAGAAAAGGAGGCTCATAACTACTTACGGGCGGAGTGTCCGCGCCCTTCATTAGAGGGTAAGGTAGCCATAACCCTAGAGATTGATGCCCGTGTGTCCACCTTTCTTCAGAAATTAATTTGTGACCCAAAAAAGGAATGGACAGATCCTGGAGGGCCTGCCAGGATAAGCTCCTGGAGGCCTTAGGCCCGGTCACCAAAATTCTGGATATGGCCGAGGAGGCCAAAGAATCTGGCTCTATTATCTCCCCGGAGGCCCTTTCCAACTGGGTGCAGAGAGTTGTTATTTTGTTTGGGCAACGCGAATTGTGCCCTCTCCACCGAGTGCCGCCGGTCCCTTCTCACAAGGAGCAATAGCGCAAGGTGGGTTGTTTGGAGAGCCGTTTGTGAAGGAACTCTGAAATTTTGTCAGCACCTTCATGTCATTGGACAGGGCCCAGTCCACAATTAAGAAAGTCTTTCCCCATGTTTTTCGCGGGGCCGGCCGAGGCAGGGGCCACTCAGTCGGTCGCCAGTACCCCCAGGGCAACCGATGCAACCAGAGAGGCTCCGGTCAATACCAGGACCAGTCCCGTTTCGGGAATTTTTACCCCACTCGAGGACGGGGTGGGAAAGGAAAAGGATTCCGTGGAGGATCCTCCGCCTCTAACTCAGGTCAGCGTTCAACCTTCTTCCCTGTTAAGCAAAGGGGGGCGACTGGCAAGATGTTATCAGGCTTAGTTGTCTCTAACGCGAGATACATGGATGCTCCAAACCATACAGGTGTTTCACATAGAGTTCATAGGACATCCGGTTCAAAAAACCAGACCCGACCCATCCAGTTTTCCGAATAGGACGCAGCTTTAGTGGATGAGGAAGTTGCCTCCTTCCTCCTTACAGGCGGTTTCTTTCTTTAATTCGCTTGGCGGCACCGCATCCACGAATTCACAGCCCTCCCGTTCGGCCTTTCCTCGGCTCCTTGGTGTTTCACCAAAGTCCTCAAGACAGCAGTGGAGTTTCTAAGGGCTCGAGGGATCAGGATGATCGTTTATTTGGACGACCTGCTTTTGATGGCATCCTGCCTTCGTCAGCTGACTTCTCAGCTTCAGATGACCATTTCTCTTCTTCAGGACTTGGGCTTCGTAATAAACGAGAAGGAATCTTCACTACGGCCTGCCCAGTCTTTTACCTTCTTGGGGTTCGTGATCGACTCCGCAACCTCTACTCTCAGTCTTCCCTCCAGGAAAATCTTAAAGATTCGACACGAGCTCAGGCGTGTCCTGGCAAAGCACCAGGGGCCTTATTTATGAAGGCCTTGCGTCAGTTTTGCGCCGCCGGTGCGTCACTTTTTGTGACGCACCAGCGGTGTAAAAAATGCGCCTTGTTGCGCCATATTTAAAAAGTAACGCATCTAGGTAGATGCGTCACTTTTTAAACCCCTGCGCCACATTATACCTGCTTCAGGTATAATGTATGCAGAGGGTGCTTTCCCCCGCAAAAAGCCTCGTAATAGTGACGCAGTGAAATCTATGAGATTTCACTGCGTCACTTTTAGGACGCTGTTGCGTCAAAATCTTGCGCCTGCCTCACAGCAGGCCTAAGACTGATGCAAGCCCTTTCACATGGGGCTTTCCCCATGTGAAAGGACGCATTGCTGGAGTTGCGTCACTTTTGTGACACACTCCTGCAATGCGTCACTTTTGCGCTTACAGATACGTCAGAAATACTGACGTATCTGTAACTCCTTGCGACATGATGCGTCATACATTAAATATGACGCATCAGGAATGTCGCAAGGAGTGCGCAGTGAAAAGTGACGCATCGCTGTTTTCACGCAGCGATGCGTCACTTTTCATAAATGAGGCTCTGCGCCAACTCGCCCGGGTAGTGGGCCTTTTGTAAGCTTCAATTCAAGCCATTTTTCCGGGCCCACTGTATTACAGGGCCCTTCAATGCCTCAAAGCGTCCTTCCTTTGGAAAGGGTTTGCATACTCCCAAAAATTCCCTTTGTCTTCGGAGGCGAGAGCCGAGATCCAATGGTGGTTGGACCACATGGAGGCCTGGAATGGCTGAGCAATCTTCGGTTCAGCTCCTGATCTGGTAATTGAATCGGACGCCAGCAGACAGGGCTGGGGTGCCAGATGCGGGGATATGGCTACAGGAGGCTTGTGGTCACCCGAAGAACAAAAATTGCATATCAATTGTCTGGACCTCCTGGCGGGCTGTTTTGCGATGCGTTGCTTGACGAGAGACCCTTGACAGTCCTGCGTTCTTCTGAAGATGGACAATGTCTCCGCCGTCCACTATGTGAATCACCTCGGAGGTACACGGTCAAAGGTCCTTCCGAACCTGGCGGCGAGCTTTTGGCAGTATTGCCTAGACAGTCAAATTTCAGTTACGGCAGAGTACCTGCCGGGCAGAGACAACTCTGAAGCGGATTTCCAATCTCGTCACTGCCGGGATTCCAGCCTTTGGAAGCTGGACCAGTCCGTTTTTGTGCGGCTGAGCGTTCATTGGGGTCCTTTTTCGGTAGATCTATTTGCCTCCAGGCTCGATCACCAGACCCCTCGATTCTTCAGTTGGAGACCGGATCCCTTGGCGATAGCCACGGACGCCTTCCTTCAAGACTGGAGTCTGGAGCAGGGATACACGTTCCCTCCTTTCGCGATGATCACACGGACTTCGCCACAAGTCTGCAGGCAGGCGGCAGATCTGGTGTTGATTACCCCTCTATGGAGGTCTCAAGTCTGGTTTCCAGTTCTTCTGGAACTTTCTTGGGATTTTCCAATCGTACTCCCCCACTTTCCGACTCTCCTCACAAACCCATACGGGATTCCTCATCCTCTGGTGGTGACGGGATAGCTAATTCTCATGGCATGGCGGATTTCAGGGGCCGATTGGAGGCCCCAGGGCATTCGGAAGTGGCTGAGAGCCTCATCTCCAAGGCTTCGGCAGACAGTACCGTCAAGAGGTACAAATCAGCATGGGGAAAGTGGACCCTTTGGTGTTTGCAACGGGGTGTCGATCCCTTGGGCGCATACGTTGTTCACGTCGTGAATTTCTTAGCGCAGCTCGCTTCAGACGGGCTGGCATATAGCACCATCAACACCTTCAGGTTGGCCATTTCTTCTGGCCATGTCCCGATTCAAGGGTCCCCCGTCGGGGAGCATCCCTTGGTATGCAAGCTTCTGAGGGCCTTTGGAGCCGCGTTATTCAGCTCTTTGGGATGGTAATCGGGTTCTCAACCTGTTTTTGTCCTGGCAGCATAACAGGTTTCTTTCCAGGAAAGAACTCTCAGCGAAATTGGCTAAGCTTCTCTGTCTCGTTTCTTGCAGGCGAGTTTCGGATGTCCGAGCATTAGACTTATCTGGGAGGATGTTCACACCAGAAGGAGTGACATTCACTCTTCTTAGGCGTACCAAATGCCATACCGGATTCTCCCAAGTTTAGCGTTGTGAGATGCCTCAATTCCTATGAGGAAATGACGGAAGAATTCTGCCCCCCTGAGGAGCGTCAGCTCCTTATTGCACTCTGGAAACCCTTTAAGGCGGTTTCCTCCGCCACCATCGCAAGATGGGTCCGGTGGGTAATTCAGGAGGCAGGCATTAGCCTTCGTCATTTTAGGGGGCATTCTGCACGAGGGCGATGGCCTCTAAAGCTTTTGGCCTGGGTGCCAGGCTGGAGGATATCCTCAACGCGGCCGACTGGTCTTCGGATTCTACCTTCAAAAGTGTTTTATCTAAAGCCAGTGCTTAATATGGCTCAGCTTGTGGTGGACAAGTGTTGTACAAGCATAATCCTCGCCTCCAGTCCTGACATAGAATGAAACATTTCCTAGCTAACGTAACGGAAAGTTTAGATTCTATTAAGGACTCGAAGGCGAGGATTATCCCGCCCAGCTTTCCTAGAGGAAACCCCTCCCCGTACTGCAGTAAGTAATTGACGTTGAGTTACACGTTATGTTTCTGTTGTATGCTATAACTGTTATCGGTTGCTTCTTATAGGTGTCAACAGTGACTTCTGTGGAGTAATATGTTCCCTGTTGTTTCAGGTTCTGATTCCCAGAAACAAGATGTCTGATGTGCCATGGTTGACAGCATTCGCGCGCAGGAAGAGGGGACAATGACAGAAGACTTTGTTGGACTGCTTGGCTCCTGATTGGACACTGAGACTCATTTCTGATTGGTTGTTATTTCTTCGCTGCTGTGTAATAAAGTAGACAAAGAAGGCATAATCCTCGCCTGCGAGTCCTTCATAGAATTGAAAATTTCCGTTACGTTACCTTGGACATTTTCCATTCTTCTGCAAACTTCATTGTAGTAGTATCTTCCATCTCCTCTTCAACACCTACACTTATCAAACTCTCACTTTCTCTACACTTCTCTTGTGAACCAAAAAAATTAAACTGTATATTATCAGAATTTTCTTTTACATCCAACACTGAACCATGCAAAAGAGCTGTGTTAATTTTATTTAGACATAATTCAGGACTTTTTACGTAGTATAATCTTCTTACTAACTTCCGCATTTCTGAATGATGTTGTGCTTACATTCTTAAATGATGAAAACTATTTTGACACACTTTCCTGGAAAGACAAGCCAGAGAATGACCCTGCAAGTTAGTATATCTTTTCACTTTACTAAGTTCTAGTCCTTGCAACATCATAATCTTCTTTTTAACATTTTTTTCCATAATCTCGTAAGCCATTTTGTAATATATCAATAGATTCCTGTTGTACACTACAAACACTACTACAATCCCACTTAAACACTGGAACCTATGTACGTCTCTTTTGAACTTCTTCAGCTATTACTTATTCCACATTTCTAGGAACCATCTTTTCTTTTTCAATTGGAAAACCATTTTTAACTTCATAGCAACGACCACAGGTATCAACTGTGTGAACTATGTATTTTGTTCAAAATGGCTTACTTCATTAAAGAAAGGTTCTGTTCTAGAAGTGTGTAGCCATGCACCAGAAAATATTTTGCAAAAGTTAGTTCCATTAACCAATCTTTTTCTTTTACTTTTCTCCTTCATAAAGTGCAGTATTTTATTTACTGTTTGCATTCTGTTCAATACTAATATAAACAATTTTCTTTTCAATTTAAAAGCCTTTTCAACTACACTTTCAATCTGCTGATCATTTTTTATATTTTCTGCAATATTTCAACACATTATGTAGTACTCTACTTTTATACATTCTCTTTCTAATGTCTTGAAATGGTTTCATCCTTTTTTCAACATAGATTGTTTTCTCATAACCTGATTTTCCTTTAATTTTTTTTCCTTTTTTTGTTTCCTTCTGGTTCGCTGTACTACTTTTTTTCTCTATAGTCCATTATCAAAAATCATTACGTTCTTTATAAGTTTTTTAACAAATTGTTTAGTTCTCTTACCAGAAGTCTTTCTCTTCAATTTCACATGTTGTACTTCATCTAACTTCTGCTTTTCTCTTTCCTTTAAATGGGATTGTTTTCTTTCTTTTCTTTTGATCTTATATTAGGTTGTATATTCTAGATACGAGCCTCGTTGGTTCTTTAGATGTAATAATTAGAGTAAGGGTGTTTAGCTCCCGAGGTTCCTCCACGTCACTTCCCAAAAGTTGCCCAAGCGCATGTCGTGTCCTATGAAATTGGAAACGGGTAAGGGGGGTGGGCACAGCATCATCTCTATCCAGACTATTCCAACTCATCAACAAAGAGGTCATCCACAGCCTGGACTTCCATGGAGCGAAGCGCACGCACCACACCTGTCTCGCTGCACGGAGGCAGCCATTGGCACCAGTCCAAAGGGGCCAAGGGCGAATACATAAGAGCCCCGGACTGAAGTTTAAGGAGATGATGTCATGCATGAGCTGTCGCATTGATGGAGTCCAATATACAAGTCTGTCGGTCCGGGGGAGAAAAAAGCATTGTGAGCAGAGGGCGGGGGGAGGTTACAGCTCTTTCAATGCGCAAATGTGGTGTATCGGGTGGGCCATGCATCCAGTGATAAGCGTGTGCGCACTGTGCCGCCCAGTAATACAGATCAAAGTCAGGTGCGCTTAGTCCTCCCATGTGGTAAGGCAGTGTGAGTATTTGCCATGCAACTCTGGGTTGCTTACCCGCCCATGCCAGCTTCACCATAAGTGAAGTGAGTCTCGCGAAAAACACATCCGGGAGAACCATCGGGATATTGGTAAAAAGAAAGAGAAAGCGAGGGAGTACCACAATTTTCATTATAGAAATCCTGCCAGGAGAGACAGTGGAAGCTTTATCCAGCTCTCAACTTTGTCCTCCAATTTGCTAAATAGATCTCCATAGTTTTCTCTGAAAGTCAAGTCTGCTTCAGAATGGATTTAGATTCCCAAATATCTCACCTGGTCTGTCGTCCATTGTAGCGGGTAGTCAGGGATGAACTGTGTCGTGGCAGCGGTGAGGGGGAAAATTATCAATTTAGACCCTTTGACGCACAGTCCAGAGATCCTGCCAAACCGCACTATCTTATAAAGAACAGAGCAAAGGTGGCGTTCATGGCCGCGGACATATAAGAGGGTATCATCAGCGTAAGTCGAGACTATGATTTCGTAGCCTGGGATGCAAATGCCCTTGTATCTATGGTATTCGCGGAGCGCACAGGCAAAGGGTTCCACCACTAAGGCATAGAGGATCGGGGAGAGTGACACCACTGTCTCGTTCCTCTAGTAATGCAAATTGTGCTAGTCACCAAATCACCAATTTGTATTCTGGCTGTGGGCTTATAGTACAGTACGCCTAACAACTGTAAGTGAGTCGAAAACCTCTTCCATATCTAGAAAAACTGCGACTGCCGGAACTTCAGGTTTGGCATGTTGGAGCGTCACAAACACCGTGCGTATGTTATAGGTAAGGTTGCGACCCAGGACGAACCCAACCTGTTCAGGAGCTATGAGCTTTGGGGCCAAGGGCAGCAATCTGTTTGCCAAAATCTTTGCATAGATTTTGGTGTCTACGTTAAGTGGTGAGAGTTGGCGGTACAACGTGCACTCTTCTGGGTGTTTGTTCAGCTTTAATATAGCAACGATTATTGCTTCTCTCATTGAGGGAGGCATCGTGCCCGAGGTGCACATATCGTCAAACAGAGCAGACAAATGCGGTAGAAGTAGATCTATGTAAGTCTTGTAAAAGGCGACTGTCAGGCTGTCTGCGCCCGGGGCAGTACTAGGTTTCATGTCTAGGTTTCATGCTAACGCCAGAGTGATTTCCTCTTTCTCTAGAGCGCTTAAAGAACTCATGGTGAGTGTTGGTAAGCCAGGGTAGCTTGATGTAAGACAGGTATTCTAGTATGTCTTCCTCCATACCCGAGCTACGAGAGGAATATAGGGTCGAGTAGAACGGTCTGAAATCTCTCATCTATATCAGCATGGTCAGTAAGTGTATTTCCCTCTGCAGATTTAATGTCGGATATAACAGCGTAGTTCCACCGCTTTTTAGACAGGTGAGCTAGTACACCGCCCGGGCACTCGCCCTCTCCATAGGAGCGAGCCATTGAGTATTTACAAAGGTGTTTGACCTCGGTGTCCGCAGAATCATGATATTCCTCTAACTGGGAATTAAACTCCTGCATAAGGTCCTCATCCTGTCCCTCTAGCAAGCATTGCTTCAAGCCAGCCAGAGCTTTTTCCAGATCGGCAAGCTTCTTGCATAATGTTTAGACATGGCAACACCCCGAATATAAATCTTAAAATCCTCCCACACTATCTGAAAACTCTCAACCGAACCAAATTTTTTTTCGAAGTATAGTTCTATCGCTTCAGCTAGCTCTTCTTTAAATAGTGGATCCAGAAAGGAATACGGAGGGAACCTCCATGTAAACGGGGGGATCATTTTCCTGGGGCATTAATGAGCAATAAGACCAGGGAGGGGTTAGAGAGAGTGCCGGGTAGGACCTCACACTTCTGCACTTGATAATACAATGGGCTCGAGGCCAACCAGTAGTCAATGCATGTATGCAAGTCATGGAATGCTGAGTAGTGCGTAAACCCTCCCTTGTCAGACTTCTTCCGCCTCCATACGTCTATTAAGCCCTCCTGCGTCATAATCTCCATAAGTGTTTTAGCAGAGGCAGTAAGTTGTCTGTCCGGCTCACCCGAGCGGTCGTGGGCGGGTTCCAGAACTAAGTTGAAGTCACCACCCCAGAGTTGTTGTTCTGTGCCACAGCTGGCGACCCTGTTGTTCATTGCTGTATAAAAGTTGGGTTTCTCGTAGTTTGGACCGTACACATTGGTAATCAATATATGTAGGCCGTGCCCTTGGCAGCGAGACACAACATACCGGCCGTCAGCGTCAGTGATTAATGGTTCAAGGGAGAGGGATGATCTAGGCCTAATCCAGGTGATAACACCCCGATGGAGCCGTGCAGGCCCCTAGCGTGGAGCATGGGACTGTCTAGTGGGAGGTGCGTTTCCTGAAGCAATGCAATGTCTATTTTGTGTTGTGATAGTTACGCTAAAACTTTCCGCAATTTTCTGTGGTTGTTAAGGCCCCTTACATTCCACGTGAGGGCACGTTTAGTCAGCTGCGCAGATGTTATAGATAACGAGCCATTTGTTGAGTCAGGAAAAGGTGCTGGCAAGCGATTTGAGTCTGCCCATAGGTCGGCCAAAGTGTACATAATAAGTGAGTGTGGAACAGTGTCTACAGCAAGTAACAAACCGAACAATACCCCCACCCATCCACCCACGCCAGGCAGACCCCAGCGATTAGCTACCCGCCCACCCCCAGCTAATAGCAGGAAAAATAGAAAACATGAGCAATGCATTGTAAAACCAATGGGGATCAACCTCCCTCCCCCACCCCCATTAACAAGAACCCCCCAAGTGTGTGTGACACACGCGGGCGGAGGTAGCACATGCCTCCGCAGTACAAGAATGCGTGCTAGTTAAGTTCTATCAGTCCTCATCTCCGCATGCCACCAGAATGCTTAGAAGCGACCATGTCACAAATAGAAAGACCCCCCCGGCCACCACAATTCGGCTCTGATAAAGTGCCAGAGGTCGGTCAATTATTAGCTTTTAACCCTGCCCTATGACAAGCCCCAAATACCAAACTCAACATAAGCATACAGTGCATCACCAGGCAAGGAGAAACATTGCAGTTTATCTGGCTACAGCAGCAATTCCAAGGAGCCCCACCACAATAACTAAATATGAATTAAGCTTATCTGAGCGAATGGGAGATCATAACGTTCAGTCTTGGTTGCTAAGGGACCAGGGCCTCCGCCCCATCCGTGGAGCATTGTTCTGGGCTGCGTTGCTTATCCTTGGACCAGTCCTTCAGCGCCTTCTGAAGGGACTTGGGGTCTGTGAATATTCTAGACTGCCCCTGACGGTTCACACAGAGTCTAGCTGGGTACAGCATAGCATAGTCGAGGCCCTAGTCCTCAAGCTGCTTCTTCAAGGGAGCAAACTGTTTACAGGACTCTTGGACTAGGGGGGCTGACTAGGTAGTCGTGCTGCGCAGGGGCTATCACGGAGCACAGGACACCAACTCACAGTCCCAATGCACTCAGTGGCAATAATGTAGGGGCCCACGAAGACAGAGAGAAGGGTGGGAGGGCCTGTTAACAACGTCCTGCCGCAAAGAACACTCTGAGGCCACAGTGCACGCAGCAATGTCCAGGATAGTGCCCCAATCACTCCACACAGGCAGATACAGAGAGGGGGAAGTGGGGTATCAACAGCCCACCGCGCTAGGCTTCTCCCCGGGCACAGATCAGCTGGCGGTGGTCCTGCAGTCTATACCCCTGGGTGTTCGCGGTTCCCTCGTCGCATCAATCTAACTCCCAATCGGGTCACAGGGGCCTCCTCTGCTTCAGTCTCATTGCTATTTCCTGCACTGAGGAGACATGAATCACACCTCACTATGAAGAGCGCATGGACACGCCAGATACGAACCGGCGGCAAAGCAGTAAGGGTGCAGGCCGGCAACGGAGCACTCGAGATGGGCCTCCAAAATGGCAGCGTGTGCCTTCCCCCCAACTCTGACCTCTGGTCTCCCGGGCCCTAAGCAGTGTGGTAATAAGCGGTTCTCAGTCTTCGCCGCACTAATACTTTACCACCGGTGTCTTGCAGTGTCAGTGAGCTACGTGCGTCGTCTCGGCCTCCGCACACAGCGGGCGCCACCACTCCAGTCGCCGGCTCTGTAGCAGGTGCAGCCGGCCCCAGCAATCTGCCGTCCGTCACGCGGGCACTTATGCCCAGCCGGGCGAGCAATCCGAAGCGATGATAGAGGCGTCCAGCACTCACGCCGCTAGAGGATAGCGACCCCTGCAGTCGGAGCTTAGCGAGGTGGGTTTCCAAACCTTCTCTGTATACCGGGCCGCGTCCTCGTCCGTGCCCCATGCAAGCCCAGGGATCTGCCTGGCTCCCGGTGTCAGGGAGGCCAGGACCGACAACTACCTCATCTGGGTAGCCTGAGAGGTCGGAATCAGATCTTGCAGTTCCGTGGCTCTGGTGTAATCTGCTGCTGTTTCAACGAAGCTCAATACTCGCTTCAGATGTCGGATAAATGACAAATTATTCGGTGGTTGCGTGGAGCTTCTCATTTAGGCGGCAATCTCAGCCGCGCGCTAGCTCCCCCCCCCCCAATTGCTCCCACTTATCATTGTTTTTCTTTTCACTTTTTAAATACACAACAACATTCTTAGTTTGACTTCTATAGTAAGTACGTCAACAACAGATACAAACATAGTTTGGTTTTTCAAAACAAACTACCTTAAACTTTGTAATTTCTTCTCCAAAATTCTGAGTACTACTATCTTCCACCTCTTCTTCAACACCTACACCTATGAAACTAGCACTTTCTCTAAACTCCTCTTCACAAACTTTTTTTTACATCCAATACTGAATCATGTAAAAGAGCAGGGTTTATTTCCCTTAAACATAATGGAGGACCCTTTATATAGTACAATCTTCTTACTAACTTCCGCATTTCTGAGTGATGTACTGCTAACATTCTTAAATGATGAAAAGTACTTCCACACACTTTTCTAGAAAGACAAGCCAAAGAATGACCCTACAAGCCTGTATATTTTCTCAGTTAACAAGGATCTAGTCCTTGCAAAATCTTAATCTTCTGTTTAACACTTTTTTTTACCATACTCTCGTAAGAAATTTCGTAAAATATCAATAGATTCCTGTCATATACTACAGATACTATTACCATCCTGCCTGCACACTGGAGCTTGTGAACATCTCCCAAGAATTTCTTCAGCTATTACTTCTACATTTCTAGGAACCATCTTCTCTTTTTCAATTGGACAACCATTTTTAACCTCATAAGAACGACCATTGGCATCAACTGCGTGAACTAATGTATTTTGTTGAAAATGGCTTTCTTCATTAAAAAAAGGTACAGTACTAGAAGTGTGCTTCCATTCTCCCACATGTTTTTTTACAAAAGTTAGTTCTATTGACCAGTCTTTTTCTTTTACTTTTCTCCTTCATAAAATGCATTGTTATATTCAATGTTGTCGTTTTTTCAAATCTAATGTAAACAATATTCTTTTTAATTCAAAAGCTTTTTTGACTACACTTTCAATCCGTTGCTTTTTCTTGTAAAATGCAGATCTTTTATATTTCTTGCAATCTTTCATTACATTTGCAGTACTCTACTTTTAAACATTTATTTCCTAATATCCTTATACTGTTTCATCCTTCTTTCATCATAGATTATTTTCCCAAAACATGATTTTCTATTAATACCTTCTATTAATACCTTCTGAACAGTTGTACTACTTTCCTTTTTCTTTTCTCCATTTTCTAAATTCTTAATCTTCTTTAAATCTCTTTTAACAAATTCTTTAGTTCTCTTACCAGAAGCCTTTTTCTTCAATGTGATATGTTGTACTTTGTCTGATTTCTCCTTTTCTGTTTCTTTTAAATAGTACTCTTTTCTTTTGATCATTTCTTGCCATACTCAATCTTTTAAAAAAAATAACGGTGAGTATCTGAAAAGAAAGAAAAGTGTAAATACTTTCATTAAATCATTCAATATTAATCAAATAATTATGTACAAATATTCTCATATATAAATAAAAAAAGATTTTTAATTGCATTCCAAAAGTATGTCAGACACCACAGACAAAGGTCCAGAAAGAGGCAAGAGGGGTGCAGAAAGACTGAAGACGGTGTGAAAGATACACGAGGGGTGCAAAAAGAACCAACAGAGGTGTACAAAGAAGCAAGAGGAATGCAGAAAGAAGCCACAGAGTTGTCGAAAGAGGCGAGAGGAGTGCAAAAAGAGAGGAGAGGTGCAGAAAGAGGCATCAAGATGGCCGCAGGGAAGGAGCTGCTGGGATGACCTCCGGTCCGGCATCACAAAAGTTAAAAATTCCTCACGGATCGTTCACAGCAGCCCCACCCTGACACAGCAATCACAGCAAGTTTCCTTACCTGCTGGCGGCGGGGAGAAATCGTCCAGCGAGGAGGCTCGGAGACCAATCTCCAATCGAAGATGCAGGAGCGTCGACGGGAACGCACTTGAGTGAAGAAGTGCACCCCAGCGATCGTGGGAGGAGGTCAGCATCCTGGACAGAAGGACACACCAAGGGGCGGAGGTGATTTACGGGAGGCGCCGAGACGGCTGAGGAGCCCGGGACCGAGCTGAGAGTTCCCAGTGCCTTTCTCAGAAATGGCCGCCTAAGCACACTTAGTAGAGGACAGTGATTCACGCCACAGACCCGTTCAGCCTCCTTTTCCGTAATCAGCTGCCTTCGCTAAGCAGCCTGGGGGTATAAGCGCAGCTCTCCTGCCAGATTGACTAGCTCGAGAAACGGCCAACAATTATACGCTGCAATATTAATACAATATGCCTGTCCCTAAAATGGCCGCCAAATAGGACACCGAGATCAAGCAAATTAACCACATTCAACACGCCTGTACTGAAAATGGCTGCCAAACAGGACATCGAGGAATAGTTAATACCTAGATAGCCCCAAACGCTGAAAGCCTACTCTAATCAGGAAACAAAGCAAGAAAGTCACTTTTATTCTAGAACTATTAATGAACTAGAGTCCAAAGCTAACGACAACTAGCAACAAACAGTTGCTGGAGCAATATCTGAATCTGAATTGCGCTTTATCTACATAATGGCAAAAAGGATACAATTAGCAAATAATTAACAAGAAACAGAGTCCTCTGCAACAATGGAGTCTGAAATTCTCCTCATCAGATCAAACAGCAAGAAGGAACAAAACTAGTCAACTAACAACATCAAATTGAGGCTATGATCACCAAAAGAATCCAAATGTCTTGGGTTACGACAGAGGAAAGACCTTGACGCCTGTTCCTAAAGGGACGGCCAGAGAAGTCAATGAAAACAGTCAATCCAACAACATAATTCCCTTTTGCTTCAATACCGATTAAATCGCCCACAAGACCTCATAGGCCACATTCTTATGTAATTAGTGCATCGCCCAATACCAGGTTTAGAGAAGCCCTCACAACTCGCCCCCTTCCTTATCACCCCCCCACAAGGGATAATCCCCCTCGAGAGTCATCCCCACTTCCTCCCTCCGGAATAAACCAGACTTCCTCTTAACATAAAAAAAAATGTCACCAAACTTGCATCCTGCTGCCACCCCTACGTCAAATCTCCTGATTCCCCATGGTCCAAACTCCTTCGCAATCGCTTTTCCCCCCAAACTCTCTAGTAAAGCGAAGAAACTCTTCAAACATAGACTTCTCAGAGAACATCCCAGGACTCTATTCGCGGACACCTGTCATTGCGTCTCCAGAGGCCAGATCAAAATGGACCTTATCTTTCACACGGACATGCCTGATTTCTGGCACTCTACTCTTAACACACATTTCCACATCTCCAAAACCACCACCACCCCCTCAGCCACAAACTGACGACCTCCATCCCGAATCTCCAGTTGAAGAGCGGATATATCTCCATTACCATCTTCACGAACTGCACAGTTCTAATCCAGGCCAAAAACGCCCAGCTTGAAAGCTTCGATTCTCTATCCCTCTCACTAAAGGAAGCCCCCTTGATCACCTCAGGTATCGGATCTATCCCAGCCTCCCACTCAAAAAGTCACCCAAGACAGGAGAGGCATTGGACCCCTCCCGCAGCTGCCCAGACACCCCCCGCGGCATCAACCCTAGGCCTCCTTCGCAACTCCATCCCTCCTTTATCCACCTTCTCCCAGACTATCAGACATGCCTCACCCGAGCCCCCCATTGTAACTTTATCCCTCCTCTCTCCACTTACCCCCGACAATCAGACAACTTGGGCACCCAGGCCCCTCCTCACCTCCTCTCTTAACTCCTAGGATGGAGCATCACCCTCCAGCTCAACCCACTCGCAGCCCCCCATACCCGAATCACTCGGGATCCACCCCCGACCATGAGGCAGCATTCCCGACCACCAGACAGCCCGCCCTTCCATGCCCCTCCTCCCCCCTCTACTTACTCCCAGCTGGGAATATCACTTTCCAGCTCAGCCCACCCACAGCCCTCCGTCCCCTCGCTACTCAGGACCCGTCACATGCCCTGAACCAGCACGAACTACACCCCTGAACCCCACAATAGACTTTCCAGACAGCCCCTTCCACAAGATTCTTCTTGATCAGGACTCTCTTCCCTCATCAATCCTCCATCAAGTCAGAGACCACTCCCCCTTCACCAAGGACAATGCGGCCCCTGACTCCCTTCCACACCCCATGGTCCCCCCATCTCTTGGTACCTCCTCCCTCACCCAAGATCACTATGGCTAAAGACACCCTCCCTCCCTCCATAGACAACACGATGCATCGCCTCTCCCTACTGGAAACACAGTTGGAAATCCTGATTCAAGGCTTGAATGAAACTCTAGCCACCCTAACCCTGACCCGAAAGTCCTTCTAGCCACCTTTAGAGCTAGTGGGTCTCATCCAACCAATTCTAGGTAAGGAAACACCCCCCACCGTAACACCCCCCACCGAGCCTCACATCCCCCCCAGACCTAAAGTCGGGCCCCCCAGTAAAGAGAAGAGCAGCTCCCTGGAAAAACCTACAAGAGCAACCTCCTCACTTTTCCCGCAGGGAATTATAGACACAACGGCTCCCTTCGACCCTTCGCTGAAATCATCCCCTAAATCCTCGATCCAGTAATCATGGGATTCAGAAGCAGACACCCTCGCCCGAGAGCCCCCAGACCCCCGTCCCACCTTGCCCTCCTTCCTAAAGTCCAACCGAACGAATTCAAAGAACAACCCCTCATCAACTGCATGCTCATAAACTGCAGATCAGCCTCTAAACATACATCTGAACTAGCGGAAGCAATACTCTCCCAAGACATAGACGTAGCATTCATAACAGAAACCTGGCTCAACAATCTCTCCTACCCTAACATGGACATGTTAGTACCTCCTGGATTCACGATGATCAACAAGGACAGGCAGGGGAATAGAGGCGGGGGCATAGCAATCCTCCACAAGAGCAACATCTCCATCACGGAAATCTCCTCTTGTGCTTACAGCTCCTTTGAATGCCTCTCAGTCAACATCAAAACTCAGGATACCAGACCCATACTCTGCCATCTTCTATACCACCCACCAGGCAATTCCTCAGAATTCGGGGTTCACCTCTCCGACTTGGTTGCCCACTGCGCGCTAGGCAACTCTAACAACATAATCCTGGGTGACCTCAATCTAAGGTGGAATGAAACTAAGAACCCGCTCATTCAAACCTTAAATAACCTACTTCTAGCTAACAATCTGATCCAACACTTCTTAGAAGAAACTCACTACAGAGAAGCTATCCTTGACACCATTATAGCCGAAAGCAAGGTTATCTCCATCGATCACATCCTCCCCGTCGACTGGTCCGACCATCACATAATACTCTTTCACATCACTCTTCCGATCATGACCAATCCAATTCCCAAACGAGACCCTCCCAAATGGGTCAGGAATACAGCACAAATTCCACGAGTGGACCTAGAAGAAAGAATCAGCTTGCTGCTCCCCATCTCCACTGAACACCTCTCAGCCAATGATCTCAATTCTCTTTACAACACCAATATGACGCTTACCCTGGGTCAAATTGCTCCCTTGAAGGCAAAGAAAGCTAGGAACATTCCCTCTAGAACATGGTTCACCACCGACATCAACGATGAAAGAAGACATCTAAGAGCCGCAGAAAGAACCTGGAGGAACAATCCCTCAACCCCCATCGTGATCAACTTCAAGCAGCCCGCAGGACCTACAAAAGCCACATTAAGAACAAAAAGTCAGCTTTCTTCTGCTCGGCACTAGACAACGCAAAAAAACAGCCCAAAGAACTTTTCAATATCATAAGGAACCAAACCTCCAAACCCATACCTCCCTTAACTCAGGCATCCAAAGCTTGGTGTGACAGCTTCGCAACATTTTTCAATGACAAAATCATCAAGATCGACCTCGCACTAGGCTTAAATCCTATCTCTCTAAATGAGAGCAAACTGTCCAAAACCCCTGTCAATGCTTCAGTGAAATCTCCAAAACAATGGTCTTCATTCATGCCCAACCAGGAAGCAGAGATAGTCAGTCTAATCTCCAACGCCAAGCCCTCAGCCCATGCCCTAGATCAGCTTCCACCTCTCCTGACCAAGGACCTGAAGCTAGTCCTAGCTCCAATATGGTGCAAGATCACTAACAGCTCATTGAGCTCCGGAACCGTACCAGACTGCCTCAGGGTAGGGCAAGTCACACCACTATTAAAGAAACCAGGATTACACACTGAAGATCTGAATAACTTCAGACCGGTCTCGAACCTTCCTTTTTTGGCCAAAATCATGGAAAGTTGTGTACTCCCTCAGCTAACCCAGCACCTAGAAGACATTAAACTCCTAGACCCCCACCAATCAGGCTTCAGAAAGGGATGCAGCACTGAAACGGCAATCCTTAATGTCATAGATGATCTACTCAAGTCACTAGACTCAGATCAATGCTGCCTTCTCATCCTCCTAGATTTATCGGCGCATTCGATACAGTCAACCACAATCTACTCCTAAGGGTTCTGCAAGAAAGAACCGGTCACTGGTTCTCTTCCTTTCTTCACAAACGATCACAGAGAATAAAAATCAAAAATTTCGAATCCGATCCCCACCCTGTCATCAGAGGTGTTCCACAAGGGTCTGTACTCCCCCTCCAGCTCTTCAACATCTACATCGAACCCCTCACCTCTCTACTCAGAAAATCTAACATCCCCTTTCATCTATGTGCTGACGACACGCAGCTCTATCTGGAAACCTCCTCAATCGATGACATCCAGAGACTAAACAACACACTCAAGGAGGTCCAAGAATGGCTCACCACCAACCACTTGAAACTGAACCAAGTAAAAACCGAAATACTACTCATTTCCAACAAAGAAGATAACCCGCAAATCGAAGAATGGCTCAAAGCTATAGATGCCCTCAATGATAACCTCTCCTTGGCAGACTCGGTGAAATCTCTAGGGATCACCTAGACCCAAAACTTGACATGAAGAAACACATCTCAAGATCTGCTAAAAGTGCCTTTCTCAAGCAAAAACTACTATACAAAATAAAACCCTTCCTCCCACTCAAGGACCTTCAACAAGCCACCCAAACTTTAGTCCTCTCCAGAATAGACTACGGAATCGCGACCTTGACGGGGACAGCAAAAACCCACCTCGCCCCCCTGAAGACTATACTCAATGAAGCAGCAAGAATGGTCTCTGGAATTAAGAAATTCGAACACATCTCTCCAGCCCTCAGAGAACTCAGATGGCTCCCAGTGGAGTTGCGAGTCAGCTTTAGAACAGCCTGCCTCACGCACAAAGCCCTGCATACAGGTAAACCAGAATAACTGGCCGCCAAACTCAAAAGGGCAGGTCAGTCCAGAAACCTCAGGAGCTTCAGCTCTCTACTGCTCATACCACCAAAATCTCACAAGCAAAGAACCACAGCCAAATCTTTCGCTGGAAACGCACCCAAAATCTGGAATTCCATCCCACCCTACATCAGAACAATCCCTTTGTTTTCAAAATTCAAGAGCCTTCTCAAAGACCTTTTCCTCAACCGTATTTAGGGGATCTGACAGTCCCTGGACAGTCCTTCAATTGACACTCCATCGCTACTAAAATTCGATGTATATATAAAATAGGATGTACATGTTGTGAAGCGCTCTGATACCCTTTGGTCTAGCCAGCGCTATACAAAACTTCTAAATAAATAAATAAATAAAATAAATAAATGGTGCAGAAAGAAGCAAGATATGTACAGAAAATGCATGGGTACTTGGTGGGTGATTGCAGGACTACTCGGGTAGTTCATGAGTGAATAAAGGAGTACAAAGGTAGTGCCTGAGTGATTTCCTAACAGCATGACTACTGGCTGAGTGATTGCATAAGTACAAGGGTAGTACCTCCGTAATTGAAATAGAGAACGGTAGTGCCTGGAATATTATATAAGTGCATGAATAGTGGCTACATGATTGAAAGAGTGCATGGGTAATACCTTGGTGATTGCATGAGTGCATAGGTAGTGCCTAGGTGATTGCATGAGTGTAGCAGTATTGCCTGAGTGATTACAACAGTGCATGTGTACTACCTGGATCATTAGAAGACTGCATTGGTAGTACTTGGCTGTTTTTATAACTGCATAAGTGTTGGACCTAGCAAAATATAAAGCAGCAGACTATTACATCACTGAAATACAATTCTCTCCATATTCTGTGAAGCATGCTTACATATGTCTCTACGTTTTCAAACCAACACTATATCTAAAAGAAATATGTATACAATATTTTATAACTCTAGGAGTACTGCCTGGGTGATTACAGAAGTACTAAGGTACTGCATAAGTGATTACATGACTACAAAGATAGGGCCTGGGTGATTTTATAAGTAGATGAGTACTAGCTGAATGATTACATAAGTACAAGAGTAGTGTGTGCATGATTGAAAGATTGCAAGGATAGTGCCTGGGTGATATGAAGCACTGTATAGCTAATGCATTGGTGATTGCATGAGTACAGCAGTAACATCTGGGGGATTAAAGGAGTACATAGGTAACACCTGGGTGATTGCATGACTACAGGGACAATATCTGGGAATTTACATGACTACATAGGAAGTGACTGGGTGATTTTATAACTGCACAAGTACTTCTTGGGTGATTACAGGACTACTGAGGTAGAGCCTGAATGAATAAAGTAGTGCAAAGGTAGTGCCTGGGTAATTTCATAACAGCATGACTACCGGCTGAGGGAATACATAAGTACAAGGGTAGTGCCTCAGTGATTGAAGGAGTACAACAGTAGTGCCTGGGTGATTATATAAGTACATGAGTAGTGGTTGGGTGATTGAAAGAGTGCATGAGTAATACCTAGGTGATTGCATGAGTGCATTGGTAGTGACTGGGTGATTATATAAGTGCATGAGTACTGACTACATGACTGAAAGAGTGCACGAGTAATACCTTGGTGATTGCATGAGTGCATAGGTAGTGCCTAGATGATTGCATGAGTGCAGCAGTAATGCCTGAGTGATTACAGTAGTGCATATGTAGTGACTGGATCATTTGAAGACTGCATGGGTAGTACTTGAGTGGTGTTATAACTGCATGAGTGTTGGGCGTAGCCAAATATAAAGCAGCATACTATTACATGATTCAACCATCAATCTCTCCATATTGCATACATACTTCTCTACCTTTTCAAATCTAAAACAAATAGGTATACAGTATTTCTGGAATATAGTAAAACCTAGAAACTGAGACATGTAATAGATCTGCCAGAGTGATTCCAAAACTCCATTGGTAGTGCTTGGGTGATTGAATGAGTTGAAGGGTAGTCACTGGATAATTGCAGGAAAAAATGGATAGTGACTGGCTAATTGCTTGAGTGCAAACATTCACCTTGAGTGCATAGATACATGTATAAATAGCACTTGAAGGCATAGATGAGTTGTTCAGTAATACCTAGGTGAATAGATGAATGCAACAGAAGGGCCTGGGTGATTCTATGACTGCAAGGATAGTGTGTGGGTTATTATATGACTACATAGGTACTGCCTGTATGATTGCATAACTGTAGGGGTAGTAAATAATTAGTGCCTGTGTGATTGTATGACTGCAGGGGTAATATCTGGGGGGTTACTGGAATACATAAAAAGTGAGTGTGTGATTTTAAAAGTGCATGAGTACTGCCGGTTGATTACAGAAGTACTAAGGTACTGACTGAGTGATTACAGGAGTGCAAAGGTAGTGCCTGGGTGATTCCATAAGTGTATGAGCAAGTAGACGCTTATCTCAGTCACAACACCATGCACATCTCAAAACTTCAGAGTACACTTCCATTTTCAAACAGACACTGAAAATTATGCGGTATATATAAAATATAACTTTTTTCACATCATATAAATTACTCTAATAAATAACATCTCTACAAACATCTCAAACCTCACTTTCAGGCTACTTCTAAACCATTCTACAACTACTTATAATATTACACCTACCCAAATAGAAAGTAGGAACCCCTCACATATCTTTAGTAAAAGTCTCACCATATTACTAAAACTATACATGCATAGGTCTGTACCATAACACTATCCAAGCCTAAATAAAACACAGAACAAACTTCCAATTTCAAGCAAACATCAAAAAGTATGCAGCATACTTCATCTGTACCTCTCTAGAAACTTAAAAAAAGAAGCCTAATTAATAACACCTTATGTCACCATATTTTACACCACACTTTTGTGCTGTATCTTTACCATTCTACTAGTACTCAGTCTTGACCCTACCACATAAAAAGCAACAACACCTCTTTGTTATACATCATGCACCTCCAAATGTATGACATATGAAAATACATATACAAGTAGAAACCTACTTGAGACAGAAGTCCATGCACACCTTAAAATTTGTACAGACTCCACCCCCAAATTTAAAGCAACAGCTAAAATTATGCGGTATACTAATGAATATACATATCCACACACAAAAAAACTACCATAATCACTAATCCATATTCCAATATACACTTAATACTATACAGAATCTATTTCAAATGACTTTTAACTACAATAAAACAAACTACAATAAACATCTCTACATTTAATAATATATTTCAAACATCAAAGTTCTTGATTAATTATTTAACTTGGAAAATAAAGCTTACACATGATACACCTCACACATTTATAACTCACCTTACAAATTGAATTGTAGAATATAAAATATCAGAAACTCAGAAAAGATTTTCTTATGCACATAATAAATGTAATGCACTGCTCTCAGCAAGACAAAACCAGTAATGGCAAAGTTTCCCTCTCTTTCTCCACACAAATACATGTAAGTAACAAATCACATTCCTTCCTACGTTATTTCAAATTATAAAACACATTTCTATTGGTTAGACATGTTAACCCTTACCAACTGACTTCTACAAGTGCCCAAACTGGTTCTGGAATTTTCCATACTTCTGTCATTGGGCTATACGTGGGGTAAGTCTGGGTGATATTTGTGCTACATTTGGGCATCTTTTTTACTGGTGGCCATCATGAGAGACTTCAATTCAATAAACATTTTTCGATCTGATTTAGAAACATAGATCATAAAAGTGTACATAAAAACAGTAAATCCTCCTTCTTAATACAATGAGAATTCATTAAAACCAGTATGTAAAAGCGGGTTTTAAAAAGCCCAGCTCAGAGCAACTTCATGTTAACAGAATAGTAAAGTTCAATATTTCACAAGATCAATCTCAAGTACTTTGTGCAAAATACGCAATACGGGGTCCAAGTAATATGCAATGCTCCAATACCTGACCAGTCTGCACTATATAAAACTACAAAAAAGAACAAAAAATAAAAAGTGCTTTGCACACTACTGTCATTGGGCTATATATGGGCTACATCTGGGTGATGTGTGCTACATTTGGGCTCTTTTTTCTCCGGTGGCCATCTTGGGAGACTTATTTGTTATGAAGTTTCCTAATTTCGTCATTTACTACAGTCTCGTCCGTAGGAAATTCTTTCAGTTTTTTACGGGGTCTCACCCCGCATTTGCAGGGCCCGACCCATGACAAGGGGCACACTCTAGACCAGGTCTTTTCGACCTCTCCTTTAGTGGTGAAAGAGATTCTCCCGGTCTTGTGGTCGGATCACTGGCTGGCCAAATTTGTAATTAGCGGCAACGTCAGGGCGCCTAACCCTGTCTCACAGCAGCGGGGACGAGCCACTAGAGCATTTAGCAGGGTGACCCCTGAGATGCTGGCTCAGGCTGCTGCGACTCACCCTTGCCCTCTGTCGGGCGAGCTAGAGAGAGACCTGGAGTCCCTGCAAGAATGGCTGACGGAGAGGCTGAATGACCTGGCCCCAGTCCTGCCCCCCCGCCCGACATCTAAGCGGGTTTCGGCCCCTTGGTTTACCCCTGCTCTGTGGGCTACGCGGCAGCAGTGCAAGGTAGCTGAAAGGGCCTGGCGGGCACATTATGACAGCAAGGACAGGTCTGCCTACAAGGCTGTGGTTAAAGCTTACCACCGAGACATCCGCCTCGAAAAGAAAGCCTATCTTGCGGGGAGAATCGAAGCAGCTTCGAACTCCAGTAAGGAGATCTATTCCATCGTTCGAGAATTCATCTCCCCTCGGACTACTGCTTCGGAAGAGGGGCCCGTAGAATCTTGGGCGGCGGATCTTGCGTGTTTTTTTACAGGCAAGATCAAACTCATCCAGGACTCCTTTCTATCGAGTGGGCCGGTTACATTGCCGATGCCCGAGGCGGGCACGCCTCCCCCAGTCGCGCAGGGCGCCATATTGGCTGAGTTTCCATCTCTGCCAGCCTCAGCTTCTCTAGCGCTTATGGGCAATTTAAAATCTGGGTCTCCGCTTGACCCCTGCCCTGCTAAGCTCCTGGGCAAACTGGCGGAGGTGGTCAATCCGCTGGCGCACCCTCTTCTCAACCTCTCGTTGAGTCTGGGAGAGGTGCCGCCAGTGTGGAAGCAGGCAATGGTCATCCCGTTGCTTAAAAAGCCGGGACTTGACCCGAAAGCCCCAGCCAATTACAGGCCAATTTCGTTGCTGCCGGCTCTTGTAAAAATTCTGGAGAAGCACGTTCAGTCAGTGCTCTCCAATTTTCTGGAGTCCCATGAGATCTTACATGACTCCCAGTCGGGCTTCCGTTCAAATCGCAGCACCGAGACCGCGCTCCTTGAGGTTTCCGAAACCATTAAAGGGGTGTTGGACACCGGGGGCAAAGTCATGCTGGTGTTGCTGGACTTGTCGGCGGCTTTCGACACCGTCCCCCATGAGGGCCTGCTCGCAAGACTCTTTGAGATTGGTCTGCGGGGGACGGTGCTCAAATGGTTTTCTTCCTTTTTGGCCGGCCGCCGGCAAACGATCTGGACATCATCTGACACCGCCGTAATGCCGCCTCTGGGAGTCGGGGTCCCTCAGGGCTCTATATTGAGCCCGACCCTTTTTAACATCTTTATGACCCCATTGGCGGCGGTGGCGGAGTCATTTGGTGCCCGGATCGTGTCGTATGCCGACGACACCCAGCTCCTCTTCTCTTGCGAGAGAGGGGCTGACTTTGACGGGGAGAGTATCCAGAATTGCCTTGGGGCTGTGTTCGCATGGTTCCAACTGAACAGCCTCAAGTGCAATTCCGACAAATCGGAGGTACTCTTCTTCGGGTGCGATACGGAGACTAGCTGGCAGGCCTGGTGGCCCATCGACATGTTCCCTCCGTCCGGCTCTTCTCCCATGGCTAAAAACTTGGGGGTTAAGATGGACAAGGGGCTGACGATGAAAGCCCAGATCTTGGGGGTAACCGGCACGTGCTTCGGCCTGTTAAAAATGCTGCGGAGGTTTTTGCCTCTCTTGTCCGAGGAGCACAGGAGGCTGACGGTGCAGGCTTTGATAGGCTCCAGGTTGGATTATGCCAACATTCTTTACCTGGGCCTGCCAGAGTATCTGCTACAAAGGCTTCAAGTTGCACAGAACGCGGCGGCCAGGGCCATCTTTGGCCTAAGTAGACGCGCCAGCGCCGCTGGGTTGTTGGTGACGTTACACTGGCTACCCATCCGCAAACGGATCGCCTTTAAGGCTCTGACCTTGGCCTACAAAGCGCTCCATGCTGTGGGAGCTAAACATCTCCAAAAGAGACTGACCTTTTACCATCCGACTCGCTCGTTGAGGTCAGATTCTCTACTTTTGGCGGCTGTTCCGCGTGTGAAGAGGGCGCGTCTCGGGGGCCGCTCTTTCAGTCTGTTGGCCCCACAGATGTAGAATGCATTACCGCTCCCTTTGCGGGGGGCGTCTACTCTCCTTGATTTTAGAAGAGGTCTCAAAACCTGGCTGTTTTCCCAATAGGTCTGCCAGTAGTTTTGCTTTCTTTTTGTTTTTCTTTTTAATCTCTTTTAGCTGTGTTGTGTTATTCTGAAATCTGTTCTCCTTACCTAAAAGCGCCGGGACACTCTTTTTGAGTAACTGTTGCGCTATACAAAAGAATAAATAACATAACATAACATAACATACTTTGAATACATCAAGAAGACATTCAGATGTATCACACATTTGCCATAAATTCAGAATGTTAGCACTCTAGTAGCTAATTAGATCACTGTAGTAAAGCTACTGATCACCAGCGAGCAAACTGGAAGTCTGCTGCTGGTATTTAAAGTGCATCTTTCAGTCTGCATGTCAGAATTTTTTAATGAAATAGAAGAGGATTTGAGAAGTCACTCAAAATGTGCACTAATTTTTCTTACTCCAGCACTAGCAATCATTTCTATGGCAAAATAAACCCCCTCATTTTGTTCCTTTTTAAAATAAATGTTTTAAGTGTTACCAGTTTATTCCAATTAAGATGGCTTTAGGTGTGCCATACTTTTGTCATAAGTAAGACTGTTAGCGCTCTAGATGTTCTTTAGAACACACTGGGAAGCTGCAGTAGAGCACAAAGGAATCAACTGACAGTCTCTGCCCTTGTTGGATGTACATGTTTTACTGAGAATGTCAGACTTCATTCTCTCATGACTGAGAAAGATAATGTGAATTTACTGAAAATATGCTCTGATTTTAGCTTCTGGAGCACCTTCCAAACCTCTATGGGACAAGCTTGAGAAAATAGTTTTCTCTCAAACATGCCTCCCTCCTACGTATTCTTGCAACATTGTTGTTTACTACACATTACTATGCTCTTGTAACTTATGTAACGTGTAACACAACAATCCTCTTGTAAAGCGCTTTGATACCTCTGGGTCTAGCCAGCGCTATATAAAACTCTGAAAATAAATAAATAAATAAAATAAAATAAATGATATACCAGCAGAAGGATTTTCATATGGTAAAATCACCTTAGAACACACCACAGCTCCTAAAATTAGTATGGTACCATCAACAAATGAATTCTAATGTAACTAAAGTCTGTTAAACCCTTTAAAGTTCTCCTTTTGGTGACCCTCAAAACCTTCTATTCACTACAATGCATTTCAAAGGGGTGCTATCATGTATATTGGTCTCAAGATGGCTGCCAGCAATTCCAGGATGAAGTGCTGACAGCCAATCAGATATCATGATGAGATGTGTGGTTAGGCTCCCCCCAGATATCGATATTTTTTTATTTTTTATTTTTGAATTTCTTATTAACTACTGAACGGATTTACACCATTTAAGAAAAAGCATGCTTTCTAGACCAAGACCTACCTTTTTGCCAAATTTGGTGTAATTCCGTCCAGCAGTTCAGGCTCTAACCTATTTCAATGGAAATTAACATTGGGAAAAAGCGATATGGGACCCCCCTTTTTTCTCGGCCCCCGCTCGACGAATCCCCACCAAACTCTCAACACAGGAGCTGATCGGTCCGGTCCGCCCATTAGTTAAAAATGTTTGCAAAGATTAGTCAACCGGCGTCAAAGATATTGGCAAAAGAGGAGGGCCTAACTATAACTATATATAAGGGACAGTGGTTGCCGCCAAAGACTGACTTTGGTTTGGACTCTATGCATCCTCTAAAATGGGAAATGCGACGGAGCGATAATGAATACAGCAATGAAATAAACTTTTGAAAAAAACGGCAACCCACTGGAGGGTGTGATTTTGGGGTTAGCGCACTACAAGGTCCAGCATGCTCGGGGAAAAGGTTCCCATAAAGACGCCCACCAGAGGGCTTAAAATGGAGCAGATGACTTAATGGTGCGCATACCCAAGATGCCGGGGCTTACCTTCGAAAAAGGTCACGAAGACCGAAACCCGTCAAGACTGCAATGCTGTAAATAAATGAATTTGATCATCATCGTGTGTGCGGCTATGTCTTTCCGCCCAGGAGAGAGTTTGTGTGATATTCAGCATCGTGGTTCAGCCGCAAGCGACGCACCACCAGCAAAGAGCGCCGTGACTGTCCCGCCTTGAACCGTTTTGGGAGAACGTGAAAACGACAAAGGGACAGTGGTTGCCGCCAAAGACTGACTTTGGTTTGGACTCTATGCATCCTCTAAAATGGGAAATGCGACGGAGCGATAATGAATACAGCAATTAAATAAACTTTTGAAAAAAACGGCAACCCACTGGAGGGTGTGATTTTGGGGTTAGCGCACTACAAGGTCCAGCATGCTGGGGGAAAAGGTTCCCATAAAGACGCCCACCAGAGGGCTTAAAATGGAGCAGATGACTTAATGGTGCGCAGACCCAAGATGCCGGGGCTTACCTTCGAAAAAGGTCACGAAGACCAAAACGCGTCAGGACTGCCCATGCTGTAAATAAATGAATTTGATCATCATAGTGTGTGCGGCTATGTCTTTCCGCCCAGGAGAGTTTGTGTGATATATATATATATTCACTTAAAAAAACATAGGTTTCAGGCCTTATATAGTTAGGAATTAGCATTTAAAAAACCATTGAAATTGCTCCTATATAGTTAGTTGTACTAACTATATTTCGCGCACCCGCAATCCACTGCTGATGATGTCACATATTACATCATTCATGACATGGTCAGTGACATCACTGATGACATCTCAAATGACATCACTGATGACATCTCATTTGACATCACTGATGACATCACTGATGACATCATCCAGTGACTGTGTGTTTCTGTAAAGTTTAAATATGTTTTACATATTGAAGAATGAGTGGATGTATAACTGTCTGTATGAAGGATTTAGTAGGTGCGTGACTGACTGTATGAGTGAGTGATTAAATGTGTCTTACTAAATGCATGTGTTAGTGACTAAACTGTCTGAATGTGTGCATCAGTATGTCTGTTGTGTAAGCTGCTGCATGTGTTGATCAGTAGCTATATGAGTGGCTATATGGGTTATTGATTGGTTGCCCAAGTATTTGAATGGGAGACTGAGTGTGTGTGTGGGTGGCTGGGAGGTGTGTGACTCTGCATAGATGTGTGAGCAGTTGATTCACTAGGTGTATGAGTTCAAGAGTGCATGTGGAAACAGCTATATGGGCGGTTGACTGTGTGCATGGGTGTGTTGGTGAGTGAATGGATATCTCAGAGCTACATGTCCAAGTAAGTACATATGTAAAACACAGTGCATGTGAGAGTTGGCATATATAAATGACTATACATGAGAGCCAGTGAATGTGCGAGTGGCTGTATGGATCATTGTGTACTTGTATCAGTGATTGTATAAGAGAGTAAGTATGTGTTAGTATATGTTTGAATAAGTAAGGTGTGTGTATAACTGTATAGTTGAGGAAATGTAAGTGTGATTGATTCTTTGCATGACTAACTAGGTGTGTGAGTAACTCCATGGATGACTGTCAGTGTGTCAGTGTCTGTATAGGTGTATGAGTGCATATGATAGTGTTGCATTGATGAGTGACTGTATGTATGAGTGATTCTATGGGTGAATGAGTGAATGTGTGTGAAGACCTAGGAATCAGTGAGTGCGTATGTAGTAACTGGTATTGGTGTTTCAATGGTTTCAAGAATGGTAGTCTGTATTCAACACTGGGTGTATCAAAGGTTATATTAGAGTGTGAGGAGGTGCATCGTATTATCACATGAATGATATCATCAGTGATTTGATCAGTGATGTCAAATGAGATGTCATCAGTGATGTCATCAGTGATATCATCAGTGATGTCATTTGAGATGTCATCAGTGATGTCATCAGTGATGTCACTGACCATGTCATGAATGATGTAATATGTGACATCATCAGCAGTGGATTGCGGGTGCGCGAAATATAGTTAGTACCACTAACTATATAGGAGCAATTTCAATGGTTTTTAAAATGCTAATTCCTAACTATATAAGGCCTGAAACCTATGATTTTTTAAGTGAATTTGCAAGCTTTTTTATATGCTAATTCCTAACTATATAAGGCTTGAAACCTATGGTTTTTTCAGTGAATTTGCAAGGTTTTTAAAATGCTAATTCCTAACCATATCAGACGTGAAACCTATATTTTTTTTCAATCAATTTCAAAGGTTTTATAAATGCTAATTCTATTAGCGGATAACGTTTATATATGTTATTATCCTTCGGGGACCACCTGAGCAGCCATCTTGTTTCTTAGGAGAAGTGAGGCACAAGAGAGCACAAAACAAGAGTGGAAAACGTGAAAAGGGGGCAGGGTTGAGACCCCCTGACCCCCTAGCCCTTCTCAGGGGGTCCCAGAAGGACCACCAAGTGCAAAAAAAAATTATTATTTTTTTAATATCGCTGGGTACGCGCACGTTATGCGTACGCTGCGCGTACCCCCCGATTTTTTTTATTTTTTTATTTTTTTGCCCTTGAAGGGTCCTTTTGGGACCCCCTGAGAAGGGCTAGATGGTTGGGGGGGTCTCTACCCTGCCCCCTTTTCGTGTTTTCCACTCTTGTTTTGGGCTCTCTTGTGCCTCAGTTCTCCTGAAAAACAAGATGGTGGCCAACACTTCCTGGTTTGGACAGTTTGGAATGTTGACAGTCGACTGCCAGTCAATCAGAAACTCGCTCGCGCACGGGAATTTAAGGAAAATTACAGGCAGATCCCTCAATCGGCGCCAAAGTTATTCCCAAAAGAATGTTTGGAATTTCCTATTGTAACTAGGTCCTAACTATATATACCTACTGGCGACCGCCAGTAGGTAATATATATATATATATATATATATATATATATATATATATATATATATATATATTACCTACTGGCGGTCGCCAGTAGGTAGTTATAGTTAGGATTTTTTTCAATGTTAAATCTCAAAATTCTATTTGGAATAACTTTGGCACCGGTTGACGAATCTGCCTCAAAATTTCCTGAAAATGGCCTCGCGGCGTTCCGGTCCTTCCCTGAAAGTTTGGGGGGGATTCGTCAAGCGGGGGCTGAGATAAAAGGGGGGTCCCAAAACGCGTTTTCCCCATGTTAATTTCCATAGGGCGGTCGATTTCACTTTTAGCCCGAACGGCTGAATGGATTTCCACCAAACTTGGCAAAATTGTAGGGACTGGTAGCCCGATGTGCCTTTGCTATGTCTCAAGATATGTCCTCCAGTGGATTTTGAGTAATTAAGGTTCAAAAAAATATATATATCTATAGCCGCGCTCCGGTACGCGCACTGGTACGCGCACCGGGCGCTTACCGCGACTTGCGCGCAGAAAGCTGATTGGTTCTGGGATGTCTGTAAACATTCTAAACAGTCCGGAGCGGCCGCCATCTTGTGTCTCGGTAGGATCGAGACACGAGAGGTGGCCAAAACAAAGAGGGAAATGACCATAAGGGGGCAGAGTAGACCCCCCTTGACCCCCTAGGTTTGATGTGGGGGCCATAAAAGGGCCCCGCGGGGCAAAAAAGAATTTTTTTTTTTTTTTTATTTTCGCGGGGTGAGCGCCCGGTACGCGCACCGGTACGCGCACCGGTGCGCGTACCGGGGAGTGTACCATGGGGAAAAAGAATGACAGTTTTAAAAGTAGCTGTTTAAAAAAAAAAAATGTTTTGTTGTTTTTTTATACATACACATACATATATATAAATGCATATGCATATATATATGCATATATGTGTATATGTGTGCGTGTAGAGAGAGGTAGAGGTGTAGAGGTAGAGAGGTAGCGGTAGAGAGGTAGAGATTAGTAGAGAGAGAAGAAGAGAGAGGTAGAGAGGTAGAGAGTGAGTAATAGAGAGTAGAGAGTGAGTAGTAGAGAGTAGTAGAGAGCAGTAGAGAGAGTAGCATAGAGTGAGTAGTAGAGAGTAGTACAGTGAATAGTAGAGTGAGTAGTAGAGAGTAGTAGAGAGTGAGTAGTAGAGAGAGAGTAGTAGAGAGTAAGTAGTAGAGTGAGTAGTAGAGAGCAGTAGAAAGTGAGTAGTAGAGAGTAGTAAAGAGTGAGTAGTAGAGAGTGAGTAGTAGAGAGTGAGTAGTAGAGAGTAGTAGAGAATGAGTAGCAGAGAGAATAGTAGTGAGTAGTAGAGAGTGAGTAGTAGAGTGAGTAGTAGAGACTAGTAGATAGAGAGTAGTAGAGAGTGAGTAGTAGAGAGTAGTAGAGAGTGAGAAGTAGAGAGTGAGTAGTAGAGAGTAGTAGTGAGTAGTAAAGAGTGAGTAGTAGAGAGAGAGTAGTAGAGTGAGTAGTAGAGAGTAGTAGAGAGTGAGTAGTAGAGAGTGGGTAGTAGAGAGTAGTAGAGAGTAAGTAGTAGAGTGAGTAGTAGAGAGCAGTAGAAAGTGAGTAGTAGAGAGTAGTAAAGAGTGAGTAGTGGAGAGTGAGTAGTAGAGAGTGAGTAGTAGAGAGTAGTAGAGAATGAGTAGCAGAGAGAATAGTAGTGAGTAGTAGAGAGTGAGTAGTAGAGTGAGTAGTAGAGAGAGAGTAGTAGAGAGAGAGTAGTAGAGAGTGAGTAGTAGAGAGTAGTAGAGAGTGAGAGGTAGAGAGTGAGTAGTAGAGAGTAGTAGTGAGTAGTAAAGAGTGAGTAGTAGAGAGAGAGTAGTAGAGTGAGTAGTAGAGAGTAGTAGATAGTGAGTAGTAGGGAGTACTGAGTAGCGAGTAGTAGGGAGTGAGTAGTAGAGAGAGAGAGTAGTAGAGTAGTAGAGAATGAGTAGTAGACAGTGAGTATTTGAGAGTAGTGGAGTAGGAGAGAGTAAGTAGTAGAGAGTAGTGGAGAATATTCCAAAGTTTGGCACAGCACCACTTTCACAATGAGTCCAATCAAATCATATCACTTACAGTCCTTATTGAAGCGCTGAATCTTGGGGTATATTCAAATGCTTTTATTTTCCTTAAGTTTATGTACCACAGCCAGCCGAAACGTTTCGTTCTGTACAACAGAACTTCTTCAGGGCGTTCTTATTTCCTTCAAGTTATGTCGGTATCCAGTTGTCATATAACTAGATATTTCTTCCAAATGTTAGACGAGACATAAGTATATTCTTATTCAAAGTGACTAGGTATCAATTTTACCCACACAATTCGGGCAGACGAGTAATTTATAGCATCCTCAAAGTCTGTCTTTCAAAAATTCAAAAGTATAGGGCATGATAATCCAAATCCAAATGTTTCACAAGAAAAGTCATTTACAATCGTTCGGAATATCGGTGTTTGGGCAGATATGATCCAGGGACCCCCAGTATGCAAGGGGAATTAGTCCCCCCTCTGCAAACGCGCCAGTGGCCTGCATTGCAGAGAGGTGTAACAAGGGTGTGGCCTCATTACACTTCTCTGCAATGCAGCTCCCTCGCGCATACTGGAGGCTCCTGGTGGACTAGTTGACCCCAGGGACCCCCAGTATGCAAGGGGAATTAGTTCCCCCTCTGCAAACGCGGCAGTGGGCTGCGTTGCAGAGAGGTGTAACAAGTGGCATAGTCTCATTACACCTCTGCAATGCAGCCCCTGGCGCATACTGGAGGTTCCAGGTGGGCTAATTGGCCCCCATGGGCCCCCAGTATGAAAGGGGAATTAGTTCCCCCTCTTCAAACATGCACGGGGCTGCGTTGCAGAGAGGTGTAAAAAGGGTTGTGGCTTCATTACACCTCTCTGCAATGCAGTCCCCTGGCGCATACTGGAGATTCCTGGTGGGCTTTCAGGTCTTATATAGTTAGGAATTAGCATTAAAAAAACCTTTGAAATTCACTGAAAAAACCATAGGTTTCACACCAGTTATAGTTAGGAATTAGCATTTAAAAAACCTTTGAAATTCACTGAAAAAACCATAGGTTTCACACCAGTTATAGTTAGGAATTAGCATTTAAAAAACCTATTAAATTCACTGACAAAACCATAGGTTTCACACCAGTTATAGTTAGCTGGAAATTTTACTGACATAAAACCATTGAAATTCCCACGTTATAGTTAGTTGGACTCACTATAACTTGCGCGCCTGCAATGCACTGCTGATGACGTCACATATTACATCACTCATGACATGGTCAGTGACATCACTCATGACATCACTGATGACACCATCCTTGTGACAGAGTGACAGACCTAATTTCAGTGTAATGTAACGCTTGAAACACATATTCAAAAATAGAAACAAACATTTTCAAAAAAATGGAGATACCCAAACCAGTAACAACAACCAATTCAGTAATTTCACCATCTATATACACATCCACTCATTCACCAACAGTTCTATATAGTCACTCATATATATACTCACTCATCATATGTAGTGATACACCTATACATCCTGTTACACATCAGCAGTCATCCAAAAGTTACTCACACACATACTCACACATGCAAATAAACTATTGAACATCCATTTATTTGCATATACATTTATACACACACTACCACCTTACTTCTAAGGAAACTTACACATACTTACTCTCTTAAACAATCACTTATAGAAATACATACTTATTTAAACAGGAACTCCTACAATCTCTCACTATATATACTATACTCACTTATATACATCAATACTCACATATACTAGATTAAAACATATGTCGTTACTAATGAAGACACTAGTGAGACAGTCATTCACTCACTAACACACACATATACACACTCATCCACCCATACAGTCCTGCACATATGCTGTCTTCAAAACACATACAAACAGTGAGTCAGTCACCAACCCCTGCAGCCACTTATACACAAAGAGAAACACTGATACAAACATTTAAATATTTAAACAATACTCGCTAGTATATGTATTCACTAAGATACACTTAATAAGCCAGTTAACCAACCAATTTTTTAAAAAAAAACATCCATTTACACACTTATTTAAACATTTATTCTTCCATCGACCTTTACAAATACATATATAAAACAAATTTATTTTTCAGAAAGACACACATTCACTGGATGGTGTCATCAGTGATGTCATGAGTGATGTCACTGACCATGTCATGAGTGATGTAATATGTGACGTCATCAGCAGTGCATTGCAGGCGCGCAAGTTATAGTGAGTCCAACTAACTATAACGTGGGAATTTCAATGGTTTTATGTCAGTAAAATTTCCAGCTAACTATAACTGGTGTGAAACCTATGGTTTTGTCAGTGAATTTAATAGGTTTTTTAAATGCTAATTCCTAACTATAACTGGTGTGAAACCTATGGTTTTTTCAGTGAATTTCAAAGGTTTTTTAAATGCTAATTCCTAACTATAACTGGTGTGAAACCTATGGTTTTTTCAGTGAATATATATATATATATATATAAAAAACATTGTCAAATTTCTACGCTACCTAGACGACATCTTTATAGTATGGCAGGGAGATGAAAAGGAAGCTTGTCAATTTATTGATGAAATTAACAACAATGCCCTTAATCTAAAATTCACGTCTCACATTAGTGCCAAACAAATCGAATTTCTAAATGGCAATGTTTATGTAGATGACAACAACAGGTTACAGACGACCCTACACAGAAAAGCCACTGCAGGAAACACGACCTTGCATGCCTCCAGTCTCCACCCTATGCACACCATTGAAAGCGTACCATTAGGAGAAATCCTACGAATTAAAAGAATATGTAGCTCTCCAGAAGATTTTTTAAAATGTGTCAGGGAATTAAGAATACAATTAAAAGCTCGAGGGTACTCAGATCAAGTGTTTGATCGGGCTCTAGCAAAGGCCGACAAACGACCGAGACCCAGCTTATTCCCAGAACATACTGGTAATGATCAGGTAGCAGTCACTCCAGTAGATGTAATTTCAAATGACTACCCTAGATTCATTACAGCATTCACTAGTCAAGACAAAAAGATCAGACAAATCATCAACCGCAACTGGCCAACTGTTCTCACGGATACTGTTTTGGGATGCATGTTGCCAAAAAAACCACTGGTAACTTTTCGTAGAGCGCAGAGTATGGGAACAGTTCTGGATCAGAGCAGTTCAGAACTAAAGCAGAAAGCTATCTGGCTACAACCGGCATTGGGGTTCTGCAAATGCTCCAACTGTAGAGCATGCCAATTTGGCATCAATAAAACTCACTACAGCACCCCATTCAAGCCAATGGATACCCCCATCGTGGGCTATCATACCTGCAAAACTGAATATGCTGTTTATGTCCTGACGTGCACCTGTGGCCTGAATTATATTGGTAGTACTAAACAACAGGTGCACATCAGGATCTTGCAGCATATCAGGGCTATTCTGTGTGATCAAACGTACCCGGTGGCTCGTCACTTTTAGAGTACACATAACAAAGATGTCAACTGCCTAACTTATTATGTTGTAGCCTCCGTCCCCACACTCAGGCGGGGAGGCAACCGAGAGCTTAAACTTAGGCAGTTAGTGTCTAGCATGATCCTCGAATACGACAGCAAATGGCCGAACGGGCTAAACAACACTGAGGATTTACGCAATTTTCTCTGAACCTATTTTCAGCCCTGGTACCTAATTGTATAGTGCAGACTTTAACATCCCTCTAGGTAGCCAGGTTCCCTGTTACCTAGAAAAGATCTCAATCACACAGATTGTCCAATTTATTGATCCTGATTATATTTGTTCCTATGTATGACAGTTTCCGTGGCTAGTCAAGTTCCTTGTTAGCCACAGTGACAAAATCAATGAATTCTTCACTTCCTTCATGTATTTATATTCATTATATTTTACACATTTTTAGCACTTTTTATAAAGGGGTGTTCTTATCACTTTTAACATGATAATATTTGTATACCTGTATGGAATGTTTTAATATTGCTTTTCAAAATGACAAAATTGTGATTTTATCCTAATTGTTGAAATAAGCATTGTTGCATTGTTATACACGGGTCACTTTATCATGCATTTTTTATACTTCACATTTTCCTCCCTGGAGCACGTGTGTTACTGCTTTTTGCACAACTAGACTCTGATCTAGTAGCACTGTTATTAGCACTTTTATATCTTGCTTGCCTCCCCAATATTTGAATACCTTCACTATATACTTTGTGACATAGTATCTAATGGATTTATCCTGTTATATGTTTTCAAATTTCGCTCCAAGACATGGTTTTTAAAAGAATTTCATTTATGAAATTATGACTGTCCTGCTAAGTTATGTATATGTATTTAACTTATTTTGCGTATTTGCACACGAAATATCTCAAGAAAACATGACATGTTTTCTATGTCTATAGTCATGTGACTACATTGAAGGTGGGGCTTAAGCAAGTCACTGAGCATTATAAAAACCAAAAAGTTTGACTAGATCTTTGCATGTGAACAAGGGCTCGTGGAGCCCGAAACGCGTATTGCCCTCCTGTTTTACCAGCTGACACTGCAATAAAGTATCTGTGAAATCCAGTGGTCCGTCTCCTACCTTGCTTCGCCGGTCCTGGGAGGATTTGGAAGTGGCGCTTCTGGAACCTAAAAACATAAAATCACCTTAGGTGCACAAGGGGTAGGGTGCCTTGTAACTATAAGTAGGGGCATTATAAAAGTTGTTTTATACGTCCTGGTTAGGGAAAGACTGCAAAAAAAAATTTCCACATTGCAGCACATTGGTTCCAGAGGCCAACATGGGAATACTTTCATAAAGCATAACTGTTGATCGAAGTGAGCTAAAATGTTTCCTCAAGGTATTACAATAATAGAGAAAAGCCAACAACTTGCAGGGTTAGATTCATTATAACTATCACAAAAAAGAAGTTATAGAACTTGCTTTCTGATGCACTTAATTCAGAGCCTTCTAGCAGCCTCTCCTGATTGGCCAGCGTTTGGCCAGCTGAGGCAAACTGCTCCGATGAGGTGTGAAATGACCTGCATAGAGGCCAAGGACATCTTGTGGGAGAAGATCTGCAGCTGCAGAGCAAAAGGCAGAGTGGGGGTGGAGTAGCCAAACTGATCATGAAAGAGGGAATGACAGGACACAGACTCACCACCCACTTGCTGCACCCCCAGCCAGACAGACAGAAGCCCCTAGAACTGAATTAACAGAGTGGCTGGAAGCGGTGAGTGAGGGAAAGTTAGACAAGCCAATGGGTTGGCTTAGCTGGATCTGAACCTCCTGAAGAGAATTTCTCCATTTTAGATTTTAAAGTACAGTGACTTCTGGGACTAGAATATGCCACACTTTGTAAGACATTCTCATACTTCTGGGTGGCACCCTGTACCCCATTGGTCCGGGGAAGCCCCCTGCTTGTCACCCAAGAACACTGTATAAATATGGGAGAGCTGCCCAGCAATTCAGATCCCTGCCTGAAACTAGAACAAGAAGGACTGCCCTGCTGGAACCCTGTCCTGCAACAAGAGGATTGCACTCTGAATGACAGCACCTGCTTCACACTTTCGTCTTCAGCCCACCTGCATTATTTCCATGAAGAAGAATCTAGCTGGAAAGCATTCGGTGGACTTTTAAGGATTTGGCCATGTGAATTGTGGATCTTGTAGTCCCAAATTCCCAGGTAGCAACTCGGAGATTCTGGAACCATTAGATTGGTGTTCTGACCCTCAAAGACAGAAAAAAACATCTGGAGAAGGACTGCCCTGCTGGACTCTTGGACTGCACTAGAGAGGACTGCAATCATAAGGGCTGCACTCCCAAGGCTTCACGACAAAATGACTTTGCCTGCCTTAAAGGGTAAGGAGTGGACTCACCTCATTAGAAATAGTTAGGAAAGTGCTAGAAGAGCTACCTGCAACATCAACAACGAGACCAACTCCAGTTTACAAGCTTCACTTGGATTTTACTTGGATTGACCAGGTGCATTTTGGGAGTTGTAGTCACAGACTCTCAAGAGGCGAACCAGGACTTCTAAACCTTTGGCTGGTTCTGTGTACCCCTTTCCTGCATCAAGAAACGCTGCTAGAAATTATTGTAAAAGTGTTACTTTGAGCGCTATTAGCTTCTAAGCGATAGTTTTATTTTATTTTTAATCTTTGAAAAATTCATATCTCTGGTTCCTTACACTGGATGTTTGTTATTTTTGTGTCATTTTGACCATAAAAATACTTCCTAATATTTATAAATTGTTTTTGGAATTTTATTGTGTGTAGTGTCTTACTTATTTAATGTATTGGTGTTTTTATGTTGGAATTTGTTTTTATTGTTGCAACAATGAGCATATGAAGCATACTATACATTCTGCTGGTGCAGCATCAACATTCAGCCACAGCCAGCTCCTTGGTAACTTTTGCATAAACTCCCCCCAAACCCCCCGGGTGCCCATCCAAACTACTGTCTCAACATAGGTTGTGATGTACATATTCTCCTGAAGGTGGACCCCTGGTGAAGTTACACTGTTAGCTTGGTCAGTTGTACCAATTTTAGATACCTTGGGCAGGTCAGTTCCGTGAATTCCTCGGAGAGGATTGTAACGAACGGCTGCCAGATCTCCTGGAATGTATCCCCCTATTGAGAAAGTGTCGATGAGAACCTCTCCATCCCCAATAAATACCAGATTCGATGCAACCAATTCTGTCTAGACTGCACCCTTTCTGTGCCCAGAAGGCCAAGATAGATTTGTGTGCTGCCCCTAATGCCAAAGCAATATTTCTTCCCCTTTTGGATTTGAGTGGGTAGGTCAGTGGGTTGGAAAGACCCAGCATTACATAAGAGGGACATTGCGGAAGTTGTGATTGTGTCGATCTTCAACAATATCTCTTCCCAGAACTGTGCTTGTTTGGGGCATTTCCACAAAATGTACGCCAGTGTCCTCAGAGAGTCTGTGTCTCCTGCATCTATCTCCTTGTTCCGCATTCCCATTTTCTGTGCGGCCCGCGGTTAAATACCAATATGTTGCGATTTTTGTCGCCATTTCTAAACTAGAAGCGTTAGCAGCTGTATGCACTACCGGTAAAATATTTCACGCCAGCCCTCAGGGGACATTTGTCGCCCCAACTCCCGTTCCCATCGCAGTTGAGAAGGGGATTTGAGTAGAGCTCCCCGTCCCTCAAGAACCCATACAACTCGGAAACAAGACGCCTGCCAGAGTCCTTAGTAAGAAGCCACTTCTCAAACTTAGTCAGGTGCTGCTGCGCAGCCCCCATACCGACAGCGGCATCAACCCGTGCCGTCTGAGTAAAGCGTAATGATTCTCCCTCTGGAATTGCTTACTCGGCCCTTGGAGCATCTAGCCAAATGGGGCCCTCCTCATCAAAGAAATGGGCAATTGACGTACATCCCGTCTTTTGCCACGTGCCAAACACGGCTCAATCCAGTTCTGGGGCAAAGTCTTGGGTCTCTGCCACCAGGGTGAGCAGGGAGGAGAACCATGAGAGGCCCCCTCGAGTTGCTACTGCATCCCAGACCATCAGGGGAAGATAAGTAGAGATTTGCGGGCAGTGAGATCAATCCAAGAAAGGAATATTCCGTAGGGCCGTTACAGCTAATGCCTTTTCCATGATCAGCTGCCCCTTTTTTGATTCAGAGCGGGACCACTCAACCAAGAACCAATCTGCCAGGCCTGGAAGTAGCGCAAGATGCATGGGACACCCAGACCACCCTCCACTGGTGCCTGCCAGCTGCATTTGCATCTCATCCGGGGGCACCAGCCCACCCACACAAAGTTTTGGAAGGCACTCTGCAGGACCTGAAGTTTCCCCAACAAAGGCCACAAGGTTAGCATCTGAAAAAAATACAGAATCCATGGTAAGGGGTGTCAACTTCAGCGTAGAGATCTGTCCCATCCATTTGAGAGAATATAGTTGCCATTGTGCTAGGTCGGACCTTACCCTCCAACCAGATCCTGGTAATTGAGAGTCACCACCCCATGAATTGTCAGGGCTAGTTGGATGCCCCAGGTAAGTGAGAGCCCGATGCCCATTGGATCGAGAGAGCCCAGGTTAGATATTCCTATGTATCTGGGGAGACTGTGAGGCTCAATGCCTGTGATTTAGCAAGGTTGATATGAAAACCTGAGACTGTCCCGAAAAGCCTCACCTCCTCTAAGAAGCCCCAGAGAGCCTCCCTTGGACTTTCCAGGGAAAATATTACATCAGAGTACAATGTTATGAGATGCTCCTCTCCCCCAAAGCGTATCCCTGTAACCCTTGGGTCATTCCGAACACTCTGTGTGAAGGGCTCGATGTAGAGCGTGAACAGCGGAGGAGAGAAAGGGCACCCCTGCTGGTGCCCCACCAGAGGGGAAAGCAAATGTTGCTTCTAACATTGACCCTAATGGAAGCTCTCGGTACCCCATACTCACTAAGCACCAATGAGCAGAATCGCTCCCCTAGATCGAAGTGTCTCAACATCTCAGCCAAATAAGGCCAGGGAATGCGGTTGAATGCTTTGTCAGCATCAATAGAGAAGAGCATAGTCTCACATTGAGACTGAGCGGCCTTTTCTATGATGGAGCAAGGACTTGTAGAAAAGAGACTTGCTCGGATGCAATCCTCTCACTTCATTTCTAACCTTGTATTAACCTTGTATTGTGAAAATTAATATGCACAACAGACGACGTTTAAGAAAAAAAGCTTGCCCATGTGTTTTACTAATAAGTAACTCGAGCGAGAATCTAAAATGGTCTCTAACTGAAAATCTTTAGTGCGCATGCGTCTATTGCATCTACGTAGTATGAGGTGCTATCGCTTTGAAAGAATTTCTTGCACTTGCGCAGTTGTTAACAAAATGGCTGCTTTGAAACCCACATGCTTGGCATCTGCTTTGCTGAAAACTAAACAAGCTACTTTACTAATACTAATGCAGGAAGAGCATAAATAATAAATGGGGTTAGAGTAGAGATAGGTGGTATACAGTAAACCCGTTTATTTTTGATTTTAACATTTGTCTTTTTGACTCTTTCAATAGTTTGTATAAATGGGTCTTTTACGTGAACCAAAGTCTGTTCCCTCCTGAATGCTGATAAATGCGTAGTACAAGTAAACCAGAAGATGTGATACATAAGTATAAGAAGGGATACATATCCTGGGAATCGGAACAACAGTCTACTGACACGGATGGGAACCTATGAACATTAACAATTTGTGACAATTAAGTTGTGAATGCGGGTGGGAATAAAGACTTATGAATAAAAATTAAGGGGTGGGATTTAGAACAAAGAACTGAAAGACAATATTGGAAAATAAGCAGGGTGTGATGATCTCCACCCCTTGCCTGTCCAATCAGAGTTAGTATTTCCATAAGTTTGAAACATTAATGGGTGGTACATGAGTATAGAAGGGTGTAATTGAGGTAGTTCTTAGTTAGTCAATGAGACGGAAATGCTGAATGCGGCATGAGACCGGGATGCTGTCGGAGTGACGATAGATGCCAAATAAGAATCGAATTGCAGAACCATTTACCTGAAGCTAATTAAATTAGAAGAAGATCGCGGAAGAATCTCGAGGAGGAAGAGTGTGTCAGATAGGGGTGCTACGCAAGCGTCAGTGATAGAGAGGTAATCTGTCCTGTCCTGATTCCTGTCCTAAAGCCTTTGGTTGCCAGATATTTCCTTGGGGACCCTTTCCAGCTCCTTGGCCAGGGAATTGATTTTCACACCATACTTGGTAAATATAATTATATATATATATATATATATATATATATATATATATGTATGTATGTATGTATGTATGTATGTATGTATGTATATATGTATATATGTATGTATATATATATATATATATATGTATGTATATATATATATATGTGTGTGTGTGTGCCTATGTCGTTTTCTCTCTATCCTCTCCTTTCCATGCATAGTCATTGCATAGTATAAATGAATAATGCATTTTAATGATTGTTTGATTGAATCTTCCTTCCCATGAGAGACGGAGCCTGTTCTGTACTTTCTGTACTTTTTAAGTGGTTCACATGAAATTATTCTTTGATAAAGACCTAAAATATTGCCCGACTCTGTGATCATTTCAAGTCAAGTCAAGTCAAAAGAAGCTTTATTCGATTGTTAAAATCATAAAAGCACGATCAAACATTAAAAATACAGTATCACAATTCATTATGCATAATATAGTAAACTTTGGTAATAATATCAGTGCATGTAAAGTTCATTTTAAATTAATTTAAAAAGACATAAAAAGAGACAATTTTAAAAAACGGACGGATTTAAAAACAATAAAAGAAACTCAATTTGTGTGTTCAGCCCGCCTGATTATTCGGGGATAGCTTCCTGGACTTAATACGAATAGCAGCTACCAGGAAGCTAGCAACCCCGAAAATGATCCTTGTGGTTCCTAAAAGTTGCAGGTACAGGAGAGCTGGGCGAACTTGGAGAAAGCCTGCATCTCTTAAAAGTGGAACTAAAAACCGTCTTCTACTCTCCTTAAAGTGATCACAGAACATAACAAAATGCATAAGAGATTGTTCTGAGAAGTGATCACAGCTGCATGGGTTTAAAGTGTCAGGTACCCCCCACACAGAAAAATTTCCTAGGGAGTATTGTATAATATTGAACCTGAACCTAATAAGGAGGTGTCGATGGAATGGATTGGTGACGATTTTTAGATAGGGTTCTAGGGAAGGGGTAGTTAGTAGCAAAAAATTTGCTCTTACTTTGGGCTTCATTAGTTCCTCTTCTTCCCTCGCTTGGTTTGCCCTATGCAGGAAATTTTCCTTTATCCAGTTTACGTCACCTTTGACTATGGAGTTCGGATTGTTGTATAGATCTGGCCTACCCAGTTTATTTACAGTGTTCTTAATATATGCAAGCCAGGAGATGTTAGTTGCCTTGTCTAACTCCATACAGTCTTTAAGGATGCAGTGGTTCAAGGGTATATCCTTGTTAAGCCAGGTTTTTATCCAATAAACAAGAGGGGCCAATTGAAGCTCGTCAGTTACATAGCCTAAGCCTAGTTCAGTGTGCAGGGAGAAAACTGGTGTTGATTGCGGGACTCCTAGCAATGTTCTTAGAAAGTTGTTTTCCGCAATTTGTATTTTTCCCTGGTGTGAAAATCCCCACAAGGGGGCACCGTACTTGGCTATAGACAGGCATTTTGACTTGTATACTTTCAGGAGGGCATCCATTGGGCGCGAGCCCAGTCGCTTTGCAAAGCTCATTAGAGCTGAAGTAGATCTTTTAACTGCAAGGCTTTTTGCATTTACTTGGGCGGTCCAGGAGCCCCTTCTTCAAAAATAACACCCAGATAAGTAAAAACAGGTACCCCAGTTACACCCTCGCCAGTGCAGGTAAACGTCTTTAACTTTAGTGTTTTCTTCCGCTTGCCTGCCACCATAATGTGGGATTTTTTGTTATTAATTGCTAGGTCAAGTGATGTCATGAACTCTCCAAATGCGTCAAGGAGTTTTTGTAATCCCATCCCTGTGCGGGCTAAAAGCACCGCGTCGTCCGCGTATAGTAATACGGGCACCAGGGAATCCCCACATCGTGGGATGTCAGGAGTTGATACCTCTAGAACTTTGCCCAGTGAGTTGGCCAGGATGCAGCCCTGCCTGACACCCCTTCTAGAATGGAAAGGCCGAGTGCAACTGCCCTCCCGATCAGTTCTTACAGAGGCTGACAGATCAGTGTGGAGTGACGCTAAAAAATTTACCAGCGCTGGGTCAATACCCAGGTTGGCCAGTATGGCCCAGAGCTTGGATCGATTGACCAAGTCAAAGGCCGAGGAGAGGTCCATAAAAGCCATGTATAAATTTCCCTCTTTTGCCCTAGTGTATTTACCTACAAGCAAAAGGAGATTCAGGCACTGGTCCATGGGCCCTCTCCCAGCCCTGAAACCATACTGCAGGTCTGAGAGGACCCTCTTCTCCTTTATATAGTCTCCCAATCTGTGAAGAATGACTCTGCCCAGGATCTTCACGGCAGAGTCAATCAATGATATCGGCCTATAACAGGCCGGGTCAGTTCGAGAGCCTTTCTTAAAAATGGGAATGATATTTGAGGAGGACCATGATTTAGGAAACCCCGCTGTGCATGTGGAATTAAAAACGTTTGTAAGTATTTTAGTCCACATATTTAGGGGTGACCTATAAAGATCTGCCAGTACACCATCTGTGCCCGGAGCCTTGGATTTAGTCATCTCCATAATGGCCCTAGTAACCTCATACTCATTAAATTGTAGGGGAACATCAGAGGCTAGGTATCGGTGTGGGCTATCTTGTTCACTATTATATATTTTGCTAAAATGGACAACCCAGTCCTCCTCGGGGATCACACAGTCCATAATGGAGTTATCCTCCTCCGCAAAATATGTGTGATTGATCACTGCCCAAAATTTGGAACTGTCTTTCAGGATGTTAATTGATGTAAGATTGTCCCAGGCCTCGTTTTTTATGGCTTTTTTACGATTGTTAATAGTTGACCTATAGAGTTTCCTACAATCGGCCACGGTTTCTTGGCTGCTGTTTAAGAGCCACCAAGAGCCCCTTGTGAGCCTTTGAACATTCCCTGTCAAACCATCTAGGATGGTTATCACCAATTTGCTTCTTTTTTCGAGTTAGGTTGTGGTTTACTTGTATGCAGATGTTAGTGAATGAATTTATGGTGTCAGTATCATTTGCCGAACTATCTGTACATATTAGCAAATCTGCGCGGGCATTTACTTTAAGTTGTTCGATGAATGAGTCCGGAACCACCTTGGACCATTTTAACCTTCTACCACCATCCTTCGGAACAATGGAGACACAGCAACCTCCCAGACGCTCAACCTGAGTTGCGCTGTTAATCCCATATTGAACAGTCTTCTTTCTCATGCAGAAGAAATTAACTGCTACAATCGTAATACTGGCTGTAAAGTATAAGGCGTACAGCAAGAAGAGTATTATAAAATAATACTGTAAAAGCATGGTATGATTTCTAAGCCATAAAATACATACATAAATAACAAAGACTAAAAGTACTCAACTGGTGTTTCTAAAATACGCCTACCCCAAAGTACCTAACCTAGGTCTAGTACGGGGGAAGAAGTAAGTGTGGCTTAGCATAGGTTTTAGTATTCTTTGCCAAGAATCTATCCAAGATTTCTCTTAGGGTCTAATCCACGCCGTACCCTGGTTTTAGAATGATGGAGGTCTGGTATCTCTGTCTCGGGACTCGATTTCCCAACACCCCGCAAGGGGAGCTTGGAAACACCGGAGCTGTATTTCTCGGCAGGAGAAAAGACAGCGTCTCTCTCAGTGCGTCAGCTGGAGGGTCGGCTTCCTTCGCCACTTGCTGTAGCGAGCTGCATCGGGCAAGTAGATAGTCTAACTGCTCCAATCCACCATGTCCTTGCAATGGCAAGTGTGGGCATATTATACCTTGAAGGTGCCGAGTTTGACGTAAGGTTGAACATAATAGCATCATCAAAGACTTGCAGTTCTTTGAAAACTCCATGATTTCTTGGAGAAATCAATATTCAAGCAAGGGGAAGTCGATGACTGCTGAAGGCGGGTTTTTCCAAGAAATTGTTGTGGATTTTCGGAACTAGTAGAAGTAGCCATGCCGTATTTGGACTGCATGGGCCAAGTCTAAATATGGTTATGCTGTCTATGCCCATATAAGGACAAGGTGATTTATACCTATATATGGGCATGAATCGGGAAAATTACACTAGGGTCCTAAAATGCTATACAACACCCACTCCACTTTATTATGTTTGACATTACTAAATTCTAAGCATTTAAAACATATCAAAAGCATGTGTTTACAATCCCACCAAAAATACAAAGAAATGCATTTCAAATGGCTTCTTATAAAAAATGTGCAAAATGTGCTGTATGCATATAATGGTGTCAATGTCGAACTGAAATCTCTGTCTAATTGTAATTCCAATAATGTTGTCTATGCAATACTGTGCCCTTGCCCGAAAATATATGTGGGACAGACTACTCAAAAAGCAAAGACCCGCATCTGCCAACATAGGAGTCGGATTAGATGCAGGACCCCAAACGCACCATTGGTGGAGCATTTCACATAAAAGAAACACACTGAGGATGACATCCGATGGACAATACTAAAGGTTGTCAAATTACCACCCAGAGGCGGCAACCTTCATGAACCGCGAAGAACTAAAAAGCATCATTCAGTTTGACACTATACGGACTGGCCTCAACAGAAGTGAGGACTGGACTACACTACTGTAGCCTGTATTTCAAAAATGAACCAGACTTCATGAACTTTAAATGTATAATTGGTTGAATAACCATAGCCTTCACAAACAACAGCATTGCACTCTGATTTATAAATGTGTAATACCATCATGTTTCGTAATTAAGTCACAACCTTGATTCACTGTCACCTCACCATGCCCTGCACTCGCGCCGTTTTATTTACACCTTTTTACCTCCTCACTTCACCCTTACAAGATGTCCGCCGTAGTTGAAGCCTATGGCAGTACTGACTTGCAGTCTCATGGGCACGTGACCAAGTATCACCTGACACTGACGTTCTAAAATGGCCGCGCATTGTTCCTCTAGCACAATGGAAGAAAGCAGAAGGCTTGTACCATCTGGACTGGCGCTGTGACCGTCTTTACTCGCTCCGAAGCGGTCGCTCCCCACGCTCCCTGACCATCCAGAATTTGCAGCGCTACACTCCGCCTTGCAGCCTGGTATCGTAGCGCTTGGTGATAATTACTAACTGAGCTCGCATTGCCTGAAATCATTTTCGTAGCGCCTGGCATCGTAGCGCTTTGCTGATAATTGTTAATTGTACTTTGCTCATTGGTTTTTAATAATCATTGTTAGACTGCTCGCATCGCCTGCAATATTATTTGTGCCTGATTATGCCACTACCACTGCCCGGATCATAGCGCTATTCCGGCTGTGCCCCTGTTTCGCTTTCTGTTTGTGCTGCCATTTTGTTGTTGTGACTATTGGCCAGTCTCTCCTCCCCGCTCCCACCTCCCAGCTGACCCTCCCTCGCTCCCCCCCCCCCCACTATCCACTTATGTCAGATGCACTTGCGCGCAGCGTTCACGCGCAGCGGAAGCGCCCCATGCGCGCCGAAGGTTCGCCAAAGGTAAGCCCGTCTACGCCCGTCCGCGCCTGGACCGCGCCCAGCGCCAGATCCCCTGGTCCCCGCAATCTCAACTCCACCCACTTAACGTAAGACGCCGCAACACTCTCAGCACTTAACCCCGGCCGACTCCCTAACTGCCACCACGCCACCCCAGGACACACCCATGGACCCTTCACTTGTCACTCTTGCAAGTTCAACTGCACCAAGAACCACACCAAATCCACAAACTCCAAACAAAGCTCCGACACTAACAACCTGAAGTGCATCCTGCTCAACACCCGCTCGGTCCACAGACACGCCATTGACCTTTGGAACCTACTCGACACCACAGACGTCGCCTTTCTTACAGAAACTTGGATGAACGCCTCACCAGCGCCCGACATCGCCATAGTCATCCTGGACGGCTACAAGATCATCAGAAAGGACCGCATCAACCAAACAAGAGGAGGCATCGCCATCGTCCATAAGAACACCATCCGCATCACGTCCAGTTCCGACGATAACCTCGCAGCCGCCGAACACCTTCACTTCCAGATCCACACCGACCCCAAGACCACACTCAGAGGCACCCTCATCTACAGACCACCAGGACTCCGCACACAATTCAGCGAAGACATTACTGACTTCATTAGCCCACACGCCCTCCCCTCCGAGGACTACATTCTACTGGGGGACCTCAACTTCCACTTGGAAAAGAAAAACGACAGCAACACCACCACCCTTCTGGACAACCTCGCCAATCTTGGACTCAAAAAACTTGTGGACACCCCCACCCACTATGCCGGACACATGCTCGACCCAATCTTCACCTCTAGCAAGCACATCTCCTTCAATCACACCACAGCTCTCCATTGGACGGAACACAGCTGCGTTCACTTCAACTACAAAAAGACTACGACCCACAACCACCCTCAACCAATCCCCCGCAGAAACTGGAACAAAATTACCACCGACCTTCTCCTCACATCGCTTCACCAAAACCCTCCTGCTATATCATCGGACCCAAACCTTGCAGCCACCAACCTCACACATTGGATCACCCACAGCGCTGACAAACTAGCACCCTTGAAAAAACATCAAATCATGCAAGGTAGCAAAAAAGCCTCCTGGTTCAACGATGACCTTAAGAAATCCAAGAAGATCTGTCGCACCCTCGAGAAAGCCTGGCGAAAAAACCCAACCATTGACAACCTGGCTACCTTCAAAAACGCTATCCGCAAACACCACCAACTGATCCGATCCACCAAGAAATCAGCATTCAAGGATCGACTAGACAACAACGCACACAACAGCAAGGAACTATTCAACATCGTCAAAGAATTTACCAACCTCACCGCCGGCACCAACGACATCACCCCCTCTCAAGACCTCTGCGACTCCCTAGCCTCATTCATCCACAACAAAATCGCCGACATACATAACAGCTTTGAAAACCAGTCCGGAGACCAGCCCATCCCACCCACTTCCGAACCAAACCCCCCCCCAACAACCTTTGCGCCTGGAACCCAATCACCACTGAAGACACCATCCGCCTGATGAACTCCATCCACTCAGGATCGCCAACCGACCCATGTCCCCACCACATCGTCAACAAAGCAAACTCCATTATCGCACCCCATCTCCGAGACGTCATCAACTGCTCCCTCAACTCCGCTATCTTCCCGGAAAGCTGGAAACATGCCGAACTCAGCGCCCTCCTGAAGAAACCCACAGCAGACCCCACTGAACTTAAGAACTACCGCCCCATTTCGCTCCTCCCATTCCCTGCCAAAGTCATTGAGAAAGCCGTCAACAGTCAGCTCGCCGCCTTCCTCGAATCCAACAAATCCCTCGACCCTTCACAGTCCGGCTTCCAAGCCAAACACAGCACCGAGACCGCCCTCATCGCAGCAACAGACGACATTCGAACTCTACTGGACAACGGAGAAGCAGCTGCCCTCATCCTACTTGACCTCTCCGCAGCCTTCGACACAGTCTGTCATAGCACCCTTATACAACGCCTCAGCAACGTCGGGATACAAGGAAAAGCACTGGACTGGATCATCTCGTTCCTCGACGGAAGAACCCAGAGAGTCCGCCTCCCCCTTTTCACATCAGCAGCCACCGAAGTCATCTGCGGCGTACCACAAGGATCATCACTCAGTCCCACCCTCTTCAACGTATACATGAGTCCCCTCGCATCCATCGCACGCCAACACAACCTCAACATCATCTCCTACGCAGACGACACCCAACTGATCCTCTCCCTCACCAAAGACCCAAACACCGCCAAAGCCAACCTACACGAAGGAATGAAAGAAGTAGCTGAGTGGATGAAGATCAGCCGTTTAAAACTAAACTCGGACAAAACGGAAGTCCTCATCTTAGGATCATCCCCCTCCGCCTGGGATGACTCATGGTGGCCGCCGGCCCTGGGAAACGCACCCATACCCACGGACCACGCACGTAACCTAGGCTTCATCCTGGACTCCTCCCTCTCGATGACCAGACAAGTCAACGCCATCTCATCATCATGCTTCAACATCCTACGTATGCTCAAAAAAATATTCCGTTGGATCCCCACCAAAACAAGAAAGACGGTCACCCACGCACTGGTCACAAGCCGACTGGATTACGGAAACACCCTTTACGCCGGAACCACAGCCAAACTACAGAAAAAACACCAACACATCCAAAACGCCTCAGCCAGACTCATACTAGACATCTCCCGCCAAGCTCACATTTCCGGCCACCTGAAAGACCTCCACTGGCTCCCCGTCAACAAGAGAATAACATTCCGTCTCCTCACCCACGCACACAAAGCCCTCTACGACCTAGGACCCGAATGCCTCAACACTCTCCTTTCCTTTTACACCCCCACCCGCCAACTACGATCATCCAATCAAGCCCTCGCCGCAATTCCACGCATCCATAGATCCACCATGGGGGGAAGATCCTTCTCCTACTTAGCGGCCAAAACCTGGAATTCTCTCTCCACCCACCTCCGCCTTACACAGAACCACCTATCCTTCAGAAAACAACTAAAAACTTGGATATTCGATAAGTAAAGTTCCCCCCTCCCTCAAGCGCCTTGAGACCCTCTGGGTGAGTAGTGCGCTATACAAATGCTAAACTTGAACTTGAGCGGTAAGAGCACCCCGGCAAAATTCAGCCGCCCTCGCCGCTAACAACTGACATCGTTCAGCAACGCGGTAAGTTTATTATTCCCCGGGTTTCCCGTTCCTTACTCCCCACCGCTCCTCTTAACCAAAAGCCCTTTCTTCCAACAGCGGATCTTTTCAATTCAAGACCGCGAGAAAGGACGTGTATTCTTATACGCTCACCCAAGCATCTAAGTAGAAACGAGCACCATTGTTCGGTAAGATATAGGCACCCCAGCCGCCACGAGTGCTCTATGTGGTTAATTTTTTCCCCCGTCCCCATTGTCATTTAACTCTATATCTATATCCTTGCCCCAATAGCGCAAGCGGCTAAACCATCTTCACACCAGGAGTTCGAAGCAGCGTACGCCACGCTAACAACTCGTATCCTCGCAACCGAGGTAAGCTTGAACCTTCCCTCCCGCGGAGGTCAGCACAATACCCTCATCGATTTGCACATACCTCGGTCGGCACTCCCTTCACACGTGTCATTCACCCACTCCCCACGCGGTAGCTGTGTTACCCGCTGACCCCTGAACGGCACCTTAAGTCTGAAGGTGGCTTTCCTATCTAGGTCAGCCCTCCTACAATGACATGACCTCCACCTTAGATAAGCCCTGATACCAGCTACGCTGGAGCCGCTCAACTCGACTCGCTATGCACACTTGATGCCAGTCACTTAACAGGAATTATACGCCAGGCATCAATATGATGTCTCACTGCGGTTTGTACTCACTGCGCAGCATGGTCACTCCCGACCTTCACAAGACTAGATCGTGGTCTTAATACAGATCGCACTCCCTCAACTCACCCTTCATGTGATTTCACCAATGGCACAACACCAGTGGGCTCACTGCGTTTCCGAAAAATGCTAAATATGGTAATACTGCTTCAAAATGCTGACTTTCCTGAAAAGCTTTTTGTTTGTGTTTCCTCCCTGTTTCACTCTTTCAACAGGCGCACTATTCAAACCAGGCAAAATAATGTCATGTTTTAGTCCTGATGATGATCCTTTTTTATTAGAGCAATGGATCGAAACGTCGTTGTCTTTTTTAAGTGGACATACATGTAACCATTGTGTATCATTGTGTATAGTCCACGCTGGAGAACACTACCTACACTGATTTAAAAAGTGTCCAGGTTGCTCTGTTTCTTTGCCTGTAAACTCTAACCCTTGAACTCTCTCTACTACTCTGTCTTCTTCACAAGTACGGCACAGGAGTGTGCCCTACTTTCAGTAAATTTTGTTTTTGTATTCAACTTTATTCCTTTATCGAAATAAATCCCTGGTCCGGCTGGACAGGAGAACTGTATAGTTACCATTGTGTTCTATATTACATTTGCTTACATTTGTCAATGTGCTCAGGACCTTTGTTTCTTGAAATGGTATGAATATTAAAGGCAATGTTATCATTCAAAGCATATAACATTACACTGGAAGTGCTGTCTGAATGATTCATGAAATTACATTAATGAAATGGCTCCTAAATACAGATGAAAAGGTAGAGACTGTTCCATAGAAGATTGTATAATACTGTTTTCTGTTTGAGTACAAGGTCAAATATTGTCTCTAGATAGTATTCAGAGAATTCTTGTTTTCAAAGATTAGTTCTACTTTAAGCACATTACTTGTGCCCAAAAAAAAACAAATTTTCAATTTTGAAAAAAGTCAAATTGAATCCTGGAAAAATAGAGTGCCAAAGTTAGAAGTTTTGTTTTGAAAAGCGAAGGTCGAATTCATAGCTGAAAGAACGCTGTGTGCTAGTTTCAAAAGTTATTCCAGCTGTCAGGAGAAAACGTTAAATCTTCTAGGCTGGCAAAGAAATCGTCTACCATAGTAGGTGAAAGTTGGACTACTTCATTAACCCCTTAAGCGTTGCCGTCGGCCAACGCTCGTCGCGAGCACTACCTTGCCAGTGCTGCCCACGACGGTTGGCCGACAGGCCAGCGCTCGTTATTCAATCATTCAGCACTGGGTGCTGAACGTTCGACGCAGCTATGAGGTTAAGTAGATCAATTGTACAAAGATGAGAAGCATTGCCGTCAGCGTCATCCGCATTAGCAATGTTCGCCTGTGTGCCTGTCGGTCCACGTATCTCACCCTCAGCTGGAATTGCCGGTGAGACCTCAATGAATGCCGTCATCAGTATTGGTAGCCGCTGGGGACAACACAATGCATGAGCCGTTACCGAACCAAGCAAAGCGTCAACATCCGTTGGCAGTGCTGATGGAATTGTTAGACAAGCATCCAACACGCATTCTTCTCCACAAAGCAGGCATCGCAGAACAGGTAAGATGCAATCTTGCCAGATTGGTCCGAACAAAAGGAACCATTTGGTATTCAGATCTCTCAAACGAGCCAGGCCAAGAATCTGTGTTATGCGTTCACGATACTGCATTGCCAGAAGCGTATTCCCCATGGTAATCTGGGTATCGCTGGTGAATGGACTTGCCATATCGGAGCAGAAGAAACAAAAATAGAATTCCTGCTACGCGTCGCAAAATGAGAGGCAGGCCGCCAAACACAGAGTGCACGAAATTTTGAAAAATGCCTAGGACTGCTTCAAAAGGTGATAACAGTCCCGAACAAAAATGCCTTAAATACATGTACAATACCACTGGTATCAGACATGTTTGTGGATAAAAGAGCATGTATGTCTGCAGAATTCCTCGCAACTTACAGGTCATAGGTCTCTTTGGACGAGGTCAGTGGCATAGTTTTTTGTAAAAGAATGTCTTTCATTCTGCTTAAAGTATCAATTTGTATAGAAGAGATGTTCAGTGAAGGCCATACAGGCGACTCCCCGTCTGTCTTGCTTTTAGGAAACAATACTTGCATACAACAAGTGACCCTGGCTGACACACTAACGAGATATGCTATTCCTGGCATCATTCCACAACAGCTGTGATCATTTAACATTATGTAGCTTCCATTGGAAAGCTGCCTATAAACTGGATCTATCACTGCTGCCAGGGAACCTTGCAGCAGGAAAGGTTACTTGAAGAACCATCGCAGGCTCAATATAAGTTAATACTCTGACATAGGAGTGTTCCACTTAGTGCATATTTGCAATTTTTACCACTGAGAAACACCTCCTTTCCCCCACTCCAACATTTGTGTGTGTATGGTAATTCCCAGGTCGACTTTATGTACTCTTTACCCAACCTTTCATACAGGCCTGCTGGCATGTGTTTCAGACAATACTGAAACTGGAAAATCGTCACTGGTATCGTGATGGTGCCATGTATTATCCATTCCACGACTGCTTTCTCAGAAACAGTTAATGGTAATCTATCCAGTCTTTCTTTGCTCAACAACGTATAGTCTGCTCCCCTCTGTGCCAAAGAGATTTGTTTATCTGTAAGGTTAAATCCAGTAAACAATGACGTGGTGTTGATTAGACGCCAAGGCACGTAGCCTGAATGTAGATTTTGTAACGTCCAACCTAGCAGCATTATAAAACGTAATTGAGACTGTCCATGTTGTAACATGAGCAAGTCCTGTTCTATTATATCTATAGCGGAAGATACAATGCTGTCCAAAGAATACATTCTGGAGGACAGAGTCCTTAACCCATTGTCCACTACAGAGAGAATTTTCTCTAAATGAATACGATCAATTTCTCGTATTCGTTCTGCAATTTCCATTTGCGTGACTTTCCATGCTTCATTGTAAGCAGCGTATATACCGGCGTATATGAAACTTTTATGACGTCGTTTACGAGGTCCTAGTAAGAAGTCTCTTAAATCAACGCCATCCTTAAGTAAAGTTAAGTGTTTTATTTCTGGAAGTGTGGATTTCTGTAGCCACTCAAGGCATAGTTTTCCTACACTGTACGTTGTAACTATCCCTGGATGTTGTCTCTGGGCATATCTAGGATCTGGGCTGTTCACTGTAAACCCTTGTGTTTTGTTCAGGAATCTATTTTGACAGTTATTCGTGTCTGTGGGCCAGATTAACCATTTTTTCCTATCAGGATTAGTTCTGTTCTGTTGTAAAATGTGTTTTACATAAACCTCCTCATCTATAGTGTCATTACTATCAGGTGAGGGTCTTGGTATGGACGGTTTGTTTAAGTCCTTTATCTTAGCTAAGCCAAGACAAGATGTCTGTTGAACAGATTCATTCAAAAACATTATTTGCTCCGGGATGATGCAGGCTCAAAATAATGCTTCAGATCCCTGCACTTGCCAGTCTTTTGTGTCCCCGACTGTTTTTGTCTCAATGTTGTCTCTCCAAAAGTCAAATCCTAATGTAGACAGCTGAGCATAAAAGGTTGCAGAATAAATTTGCTTAGTATTAGTCAACATACTTTTCATTCCTGTCGTATTAACATTTTTAAAGAAAAATGTTTCCGCATTTCTGACATTAAAACCTGTGAAGTATGGAAACTTTTCATAGAATGTTTTCGAGCTACCCTTTGGTGGCGTTGGACAATGTTCCCATTGATTATAAATATAAACATTTCTAGGGTTTGCAGATTTGTGCAAATAAAGATGACCATAGTGATTAAAATAATACATTTGTTCATAATCTGATGAACCTTTTAAGAATTCATGTTTTGTAAATTTTGCTGACATCTCTAAGTCCGACATATTGTTAACAGTCTCAAAGTCCCAATCATCAGAAAATGTGCTGGGTGAAACAAAGTCACTCAAGGAAACCTTAAACTGGTGTGGAATCTTCAGCAGCTCTATAGGGTCATAAATATCATAATCAGTTCTGTCCCATGTTATACCACCAGGTATAGGAACGGCTGTGATGTTCACTGATGACAGGTCTCTCTGCTCACGATGAGTTGATTTGTGTGGCTTTAGGAGCAAGTTGATGTTCTTACTTGCTGTGTCCATTTTACTATATTTTCCATCTATCAGCTTTCCCAAAGTTAATACCAGAATGAGCCAAAGTAGGAGAAAAAGTACACCTAACACAATCCAAAATTCAACCCATGGTGAAACCAGGTATGTTTTTTCAAGTTGATGAAAGAGTTCTGTTGCTTGTTCTTTAAAAGTTCTTTTGGCTGGCGTTATTTCAGGTTCACTGGGATCCTCGGAAAACGTATCAAAGTTAATGAAATAGCCAGAGGCAGTTCTGTCAATTGTTGGTATTGCATCTGGATTAGTTGAAATCACTGGAGCTACTGGAACGTTTGTCATATTAGTATAGTCAGATGCTATTTCATGGTAGACAGGTGTTTCTTGACGAACTGTTATTTGGGTTTCAAGAGGTACAAGTTCCATTGCTTTGTTGCATAGTCCTTCTTTTCGCACTGCAGATTCTTCAAAAGTGATGAGTCTTTCAGTTTGAACCTCTTGGATTGTAGCCAGATTTGGTTGTCTGCTACATCTTTGAAGTCCACTGGGCCTACTACTTATCGGCCACATGATGTGGTTTTACCAGGTCGATGGATACAGACCTGTTCTCCTTTCTTCCAGCAAGGGGCGGCAGTAACACTGTTCTTGATCCGAGGATTGCTAGCACAGGTATAGGTTTTCTGTAAAAAGGCCCAAAATCCTTCTTGTCTGCGATCTTTTCTCTGACTAGATCCCCAATTTTTGGAATCCAGATGGGCCTTGCTGGGACAGGTGTTGTTCTTCAGTGGTCATTGGCTTCTGTAGTGTGTTGCTCAGACTTTTCCTTGTTTCATTTAAGTCCTGCAAAACAGCCAAATGGCCTTTGATATCAAGGGTTTTTGTTCTACCACTGAAGTATGACGATCAAGGTCTTCGACAATAATTCTAGTACCAAATAGTATTTCATATGGAGTGATTCCCCCCAGAGAAGATCTTGGCAGATTATTAAGACTACGTTGGACACTTATTAGATGTTTGACCCACCCATCACCCGTGCCTAATACCCTAGCTGTTATAGTTTACTTTATGTCCCGTTTTTTTCTTTCCACTACTGCATTTACCTCAGGATGGAATGGACTTGAATACCGCAATGCAACGCCCAAGCTGGCCATGGCCTCATTGTAAGCCTTTGAGCTAAACGCAGGACCCTGGTCGGAATGTAGTGTGCTGATTGCGTATGTGCCAATAAAGCCTCGCAAATCTTTTATGAGGCCACATCCAAAGGAATCTTGAATATGAATCCACTGCGACCACGATATATTTATAGTTGCCATCCCTTTGTAAGGGACCACAGTGGTCCAGGTAAACGCAAGCTAATGGTTTATCTGAAATTAAAAGGGGCGTCTGCGTAGGACGGTTCACTGTTGAAACTTTCATCTTCTGGCAGATTTCACATTCTAGAACATAATTTCTAGTCTGATTCCTCATGTGCGGCCACCAGTATCTCGGTTTTAATAATGACACTGTGGACACTGTGGCAGAAACACCTGCGTGTGCAGACCCAGGCCCTTCATGTGCTGCTAAGATTAGTCCTAATCTATATTCCATGTTTGGAATTACTCTATCCCCCACTCCAAGGATTTGAGCAAACGGAACATTATGTGCATCAGTTATATATGAGTATTTGAGTGGATAGCCTTTTGGTAACGTTTTGCCGCTATCTTTTTTGGAAGCGGTGACAGCTAGCATTGTTTCGCCATCTATTTTCGTTTTTGAATGAGTGATTGCAGCTACGGAAGCCGTTTGAACAGCTGCCTTCGCAGCTTCATCAGCCAATAAATTCCCTGCAACGTGAACGCCATCACGCTGATGACTCAGTGTATGGATCACGTGAGTCTTTCGTAGTTCTTTCTGTAATAGAACTACTTGTTCCCAAAGAAATTTATGCTTTATTGTGCCACCTTTTGCGTCTTTGAAACCATTTTGAACCCAGTTCTGTAAATATTAGTTGTAAGATTGAACACAATAATACGAATCGCACACTATCAGTGTGAGGAATTTGCGATCCGTATTTTCCAGCGCCACTATAAGCCTGTTAACCCCCAATTGCGGGTTGTGCAGATCTGTCTGTATGAATTATACAGTCGTACCATTCTAGAGACAGAATCTCAACGGGCAGAGAACATTCTTGTTCATAATGTAGAAATTCTTGTGTTTTCAGATTAGGGTCAAAAACGTATTCAACGTCTGTTGCAGCAAGAGAATTAACCCATTGTATCCATCTTGGATGTAAAGCCTTTGCATTCGGAATGACCACTTTTGTTACTGCCTCTAAGGCAGGTACAGGTGTAACGACCATTATGCGTTTTCCCTGTGCGAGGGCTCTCTTTTGCTACTGCAGTTTGAACCGCCGTCAGAATGTTTTCTGTAGAAGTGCTTGTGTGTACAAGTGTGATTTATAAGCTATTGGTACTTTTTCACCTTCATTAAAGGTCAAGTACGTGAATCCGCATCTTCCTGGGATGATTCAGATTACAAGGTTGCGTTCGTTTATGCGTGTCTGTAAATGTGTTATTGCTAACATGTCAGTTTGCACTGAACGCAAAATTTCTGTGTGTTTTTGTGTCCAATTAATAGTTTTGAAATCAGGTTTGATTAATTCATAGAGCGGTTTAACCCTTTCTGCGTTGTTTAGATTGTAAGTTCGTCCGAAATTTAGGAAGCCTAGAATTAACTGTACGTTTTTCAGCGTTTTTGGAGGTCGGAGCAGCGCACACTTTTCTAAAAGGTTGGCTGCCAGGCTCTTGCCTTCACTTGAAAGTTCATATCCCAGAAATAGGACGTTGAGGTGGGCAATTTGTGATTTCTTAAAATTGAATTTGTACCCTTCAGAGGCGAACCCAAGTATAATGGTGTTCACTCTGTTCAAGTGCCTGTCCAAATAATACTCTGTAAGATAGATGTCATCGACACAGGATAATGCCTCATCATCATATGTTTGTAGTAACTCTGTTACTCTGGCTGAAAATAACCCTGGACTATTCTTGAATCCCTGGGGAAGACGACAAAAGTGACGCTGTGTCCCCATAATTGAGAACGCGGTCAAGTACCTGCTTTCAGGTGCAATATTTTTACAGAAGAAACCGTTTCAAATATCTAACGTAGTTTTATATTTTTTACGCACAATGTTATTCATCAGTGCTGCACTGTGTGCATTTTGTACTGCAAATGTTTTGCAACAAGAGTTTAGGTGTCTGTAGTCCTAAACTAGACGATATGTGTTGTCTGGTTTGGAGACAGGAAACAAAGGATTGTTCATGGACGAAATGCATGTTTCAATCACCCCTTGGTAAACAGATTGTTAGAATCCTGTGTTTCTCATTAGTGGTACTATCGGGAAATACTGCCTCTATTTGAGTAATTTTTTGAGCTAACCAGAACGGAATTTCTTCCAGTTTTGCGGGTAATTTACCGATGACTGATTGTATAGTATGTGGTGTAATTTTATTTGTGTTCCCCTGGTGAGGGGTGTGCTGTGGAATCCATATAGCATGTTGGACTGTTAAGAGTCCACATGACATATTGAACCAATTGTCTATGAATTTTTATTAGTAGTTTTAGCTAAGCTAATAGTTCTACATCTGTCATTCTTTCAATGTCAGGATGTGGTGTATGGCTGGCTAGTACCGGCCATGTTGCTCCTGGTCTACCTAGTGGACCGAGCATGGTAATGTGATTGTGATTTTGTAGGGCGCCTTTAAACCAGAGCTGATGCTCTTGGTATGTTAATGGAATTTCAATATCCTGGAAAGGAATGTATTCCACTGGAGGTTCCTCTATTTTGTAGTAGTGGAACTCATGTGTTACTGGATTTGCTGTAGGAAACAGAATCCACAAATAAAATACCTCTGTCTGTCGATACTCATGTGCCTCTATAACAAAAATTACCCTATCACCTCTCGATGATAGGCAATTTGTTTTAAGCTTTATAGTGATTGTTTTTCTTACATTTGCTGGGATGATTATAGCATCCGGGTCGGTTTCGTTAAAACCTGTAGTGTCAATTCCCGGTATGGCATTATTGCTTGCAGTTCCACTGGCCCTGGGATTGTCATCATCGGACATTTTGTTGACTGAAAGTTTGCAGAGCAAGTTTCAAGGAAACAAAGATAAGGTGCACAATATTTTGGAACACTATATCCTTCAACTTTGAACAAACCAAAAACTAATACATAGGAGTTTTTCGTCCTACTCAGTTACGGCGGATTTTTATCCTTTCACCCACTCCAGACGTCTATTGGAGTATTTTACGGGAAAAAGGGGTCTCTGTGAAAAGCACGACTGAGTTACTTTAGTATCTAGCGTTAAATTAGTGCCTTACCAAACGTTGGGCGCCATGTAGTGTAGTTCCTATATTCCCAATAGGTTCTGCACATTGGAATAATATATCCTATAGAATTGACATAGGACTGAGGTCTACTAGGTCTCTATCGAATATATTAGACTTAATTGTGAGTGCCAGCTAGCTCAGAGGTCACTAGAAATTTTCTTGAATAAACAGGAAGGGATTTGTTTCTGACAACCGCATAAACATGACAACTTTGTTTCCCAAGAATAAGAAATATATCTCTAAAGTCGCAGAAACAATAGATAAGTATTTCACTCAGTTAATCGTGCAGACTTCGTTTCAGCAGAGGTGCACACAAATAGAGAGACGGGTGTTTTCAATAAAAAGGTATTTATTGAACAGTCTTCTTTCTCATGCAGACGAAATGAACTGCTACAATCGTAATACTGGCTGTAAAGTATAATGCGTACAGCAATAAGAGTAATTAAAATAATACTGTCAAAGCATGGTATGGTTTCTAAGCCATAAAATACATACATAAATAACAAAGGCTAAAACTACTCAACTGGTGTTTCTAAAATACGCCTACCCCAATGTACCTAACCTAGGTCTAGTACGGGGGAAGAAGTAAGTGTGGTTTAGCATAGGTTTTAGTATTCTTTGCCAAGAATCTATCCAAGATTTCTCTTAGGGTCTAATCCATGCCGTACCTTGGTTTTAGAATGAAGGAGGTCTGGCATCTCTGTCTCAGGACTCTGTTTCCCAACACCCCGCAAGGGGAGCTTGGAAACACCGGAGCTGGATTTCTCGGCAGGAGAAAAGACAGCGTCTCTCTGAGTGCGTCAGCTGGAGGGTCGGCTTCCTTCGCCACTTGCTGTAGCGAGCTGCATCGGGCAAGTAGATAGTCAAACTGCTCCAAACCACTGTGTCCTTGCTATGGCAAGTGTGGGCATATTTATACCTTGAAGGTGCCGAGTTTGACGTAAGGTTGAACATAAGAACGTTTTCAAAGACTCGCAGTTCTTTGAAAACTTCATAAGTTCTTGGACAAATCAATATTCAAGCAAGGGGGATGTCCCTGACTGCTGAAGGCGAGTTTTTCCAAGAAATTGTTGTGGATTTTTGGAACAAGTGGAAGTAGCCATGCCGTATTTGGACTGCATGGGCCAAGTCTAAACATGGTTATGATTTCTATGCCTATATAAGGACAAGGTGATTTATACCTACATATGGGCATGAATCGGGAAAATTGGAATGCTGGATGGTTTACTGTGATTGATTTATTCCAGGCCTTTTTTTCAACTCCTTTACACCCCGACAGCCAGTATATTTTTTCTTTTAAATTTGAGGATCGTATTTTTGTGTGGAATCGAGTTCCTCAAGGTTACCCAGAAAGTCTTTCAATTTTCAATCAGATTTTGAAAAAGTGTTTAGAGAAGTTAGTTATGCCCAGAAATTCAGTCCTAGTGCAGTATATCGACAACTTACTTGTGGCATCAAAATCTAGAGATGACTGTGTTACTGATTCAATTGCATTATTAAATCATTTGGCTGATGTATCTCCAGAAAACTTGCAATTTTGCCGAACAGGAGTAAAATATTTAGTTCACCAAATAGAAATAGGAGGGAGGAAAGTGACCACTGAGAGAATTAGAATAATCAAACATATGCAATTACCCCAAACACATGGAGAGATCAGAATGTTTCTTGGAGTTGTGGGATTCTGTAGACAGTGGATTGTGGGTTTTTCCTTACTGACGAAGCCATTAATATTTAGAGGGCACGAAAAAGAGTAAAAGATCCAATAGTTAGGGACAATGAAAGTGTAGAAGCATTCGTAACAAAATTACGAAACTGTTTATGTGAGGCCCCAGCTCTAGGTATGCCTGATTATACAAAATAATTTGCACTGTTCTGCTGTGAGAGAAGGTTGTGCACTCTCAGTCTTGACCTAAAGACATGGATTAAGCCGACGACCAGTAGCATATTTTTTTGCTACTTTGGATCCTGTAGCTTCAGCATTACCTGGCTCCTTAAAAGCAGTAGCTGCTACATGTATGAGCATAGAACAAAATGAGTCTATTGTGATGGGACATCCAGTGAAAGTATATGTTCCACATTCAATTGAGATTTTATTTACTAGAACTCGAACACAGCATCTTACTCCTAGTCGGATGACTAAGTATGAGAGAATAATTCTGGGAGCAGAAAATGTGACTGTAATTCAGTGTACCATGGTAAATCCGGCTACACGATTGCCAGATTGAAGATGTGAAGAGGTGAAGAGGTGAAGGAGGAGGTAGAACATGATTGCTTGGATGTGACCGAGATGAGTACTAAGCCCCACCCTGACATACGGGAAGAGCCTCTGAAGGAACCCAAACATGAACCATTTGTTGATGGCTCCTGCTTAAGGCTTGAGGAAGGTGGACTGAGTGCAGCTTATTCTGTATGCAAATTAACTGGAGTTGTTGAAGCATCCTGTTTACCCGGAGTCAAGTCTGCACAAGTAGCCCAATTGATAGCTTTAATAAAAGCATGCAAAATTGGGAAAAAAACGTATTTACTGATAGCCAATATGGTTACGGGGTTGTGCATGACTTTGGACAACTCTGGATGCAGAGGGGATTTATGACTTCTTCAGGATCCCCTATTCGGAATGGGAAATTTGTGAATTGTGCTGCTCACCAGTCAGGAATGACTATGTGACAGCTGGTAATAGGTATGCTGACCAGGTTGCTCAGTATTGTGCTAAAAACATGTCAATAAACAGAAAAATGGAAACAAGTGGAATCAGCTGCCAACTTATGTCATTCTCAGTTATCGAAACATGGGAGGAAGTGAGACAGTTGCAGGATGAAGTGGAAGAGAGTGAAAAAGAAAATGGGATAAAACAGGGTTGTGAAAAGAGGGTGTAAGATGCAGTGTGGGTATACCATGATGGCAGACCAGTCATGCCAGATTGTTTGCTCTCACAAATGGCAAGAATGCACCATGGAGACACTCATGTAGGCAGGGATGCAATTATATGACTATTCAGGCAAAATGTGTGCAATCCACAGATATTTAATTTGTCAGCAAGTAAATCCAGGTAGAAAAACAGTGGTCAGTTGGGGAAGTATTGGGAAAGCAGAAGGACCTTTCATAAGATTACAGCTAGGTTTAATTGCATTACCACCATGCAAAGGATTAAAGTACGTCCTTGTAATAGTTTTTCTGTTTTTACGGTGGGTGGAAGCATACCCCACTAGAAGAAATGACAGCATAACTGTTACCAAATTATTGTTTTTTTGTTTTTTTAACACACTTTATTGATGACAATATTACATCACATAATGAGAAAAAGATTCTACAGATAGTCTTTTTTCTTTACAACAATTACGGTACATGTGCCATATATAGGTTCTGTTCCAATTATTCCGTTTGGCATAGAAATCAAGGGCGAGATGTAGGAGCCCAAATACCAGTCGGTAACGGACGATTTCGGCTGTTACCAACCGGTATTTGGTGATTGGGATGTAGGGGCATAATTTTACAGATTCAGTAAATTTACTGAATCTGTAAATTTACCGATTCTGTAACATACCGAATTGGTAATTTTACCGATTCGGTAAAACCCAGATGTAGGTGGGACTCTTCTGAGTCCCAAAGGCCTTTCAGATTCGGTATTTTACCACGCAATCCAATTGGGTGGTAAAATACCGAATCCTGGTGTGCATGCACATGTGTGCATGCACACCTATGCCATGTGACAGACAGACATGCCTTTAGGGCATGTCTGTGTGCCACATGGCACACATGCCTGTATTTGGGGTGCTAGAGGGTGTCAAAGTGACACCCCCTGCACCCTTGCTGGAATCGGTATTAACCGAATCGGTAAATACCGATTCGGTAATGCCAATTGATTCCTATAGGCTTCAATGCCCATAGGAATCAATGATCACCAGCACTGAGACCTAATAAACTAAATGATTTTACCAACAGACTAGAACCTTCAATTTTTAGTCTTGTGATTGACTTAATCCATCAGAATTGCATTTATTTTTCAATTTTTTCGACAAAAAGACATACAAAATATTTATAAATATGTGCAATGAACAAAACAAAAAAAACAAAAAAAAACAAAAAAAACAACGTGAATGAACGGATCACAGTGCTCTAAAAATCACTCCACATAACCTCTTTCACAATCACTCCTTCACTCACAACTAAATTTTCTTCACACAAACTTGCATACACAAACACACAACATACTTGGTGGTGTAAAGAAAAAGTTTTGCAATGTAATGAGACCCACGTGAATGTGTTAATACGATTGTTCCATTATACATTCAAGCCCTCAAAGGTGGCAGCCTGATAGTTAAATCACAATGAACAATTGAATCTGCCACTATACAATTGAATTACATTTTTGTCACAAACAATTGCAAAAATGAAAACGGCTTTAAACGTAGGTCAAACCAAAACAAGACAAGGTCGACGCGTTTCAAACCGGACCCTTTTTGTCCGGTTCTCATCAGGACCAACAGGTAATCTTGTTCTAGACAATGGCTTCTGTCCAATCTTATGTGATGTATTATTCTCCAGAGGGATGTGGAGAGGCTGAGCTGTAGATTGGAGGTAGCGAGTGGCCTGGGACTTGTCTGGAACATAAACATACCGCTCAGAGGCTTCTGGAGTGGTTGAAAAAATGAATGGCACAATTAAATCAAGACTGGCTAATATGTGTGCATCCACCTCAATGAGTTGGCCAGATGCATTGCCTCTTCTACTGATGGAACTCAGAAGCATTCCAGACAGAAACACAGGACTGAGTCCCCATGAGATTATCATTGGAAGAGCAATGAGACAAGCATATATACCAGGACACAAATTGCTGAATATATCTGATGATCTGGTATTAGATTATTGCAAAGCATTGGCTACCTAGTGCGTTCTGTCTTTCACCAGGTTGGAGAAGACGCAGTGACCAGGCAGCTGAATCAAGCACATGATTTGAATCCTGGAGATTGGGTGGTAGTAATGAATCACACCCGAGAGTCGTGCCCAGCACCCAGGTGGGCAAGTCATACTGGTCACCACCACGGCAGTGAAGTGTGCAAGTTTGCCAAACTGGATTCATGCCAGTCATACAAAAAGGGTGCCAGCCCCTGGCTAAGAAGGACCACAACTGAATCAAACAGTTGGGGCCGCTGAAGGTTGTGCAGTCGAAGAATCTAGGACACAAGATTCTGGGGAGACTGACAGAGAACAACCAAGCACAAGTCTGGAGGACTGGATACCAGTGGTTGACATACCTGAGGTAGTTATAAAACTAAGGAGGAGAACAAAATTAGAAGAGCAGGAAATTAGAGAGAACACGCTCAGGAAGAAGTGAACAAAGAAATTGGAGACCCTGAGCAGGACCAGATAGGGACAGAAGAACATACTCAGCTACACAGAACAATTGAAAGACCTGAGCAGGGACAAACAGGTATAGAAGAACATGTTCAGGCGGCAGAAGATCCAATTGTAGTAAGACCTGAACAGGACCAGCTTGGAAAAGAAGAACAAGTTTGGGAAGAAGAAGAAGAGCAATGTAAGAGAGTACCCAAACAGGAACAGTTAGAAGAAGAAGAACGAGTTCAGGCAGAAAAAGCAACCCAGACAAGACCTGAACAAGGAAAGGTAGAGAAAAACCCTGAAGATGAGGACAACCAAGTTGTGCCACAACATAACGAGAATACAAGAACTCACGAAAGAGACGAAGAAGGTGAAAGTGCAGTGCAATTTAAACCGGTCAGAAAAGATGAGAATTGGCCAGTGGGAGTCAATAGGTTGAAATATCACTTGAGAAAAACAAATGAAGACCCAGAACAAGTAAATGATGTTACTAGCCAAACCCAGGCTGAACAGTCAGTTGCTAAAATATTCGAAGAAGTCCAAGATTAAAGGTCTTGAACAATAAATTCAAGGGACCTGAATGGACTTACATGATTCTTGGGGAATTCGAGAATCTAGATTTAAATGAGGAATCTGATGAAGAAATAAATGCAGAAAAGATTGATGAAAGGGAAGTGAAACCTCCTTGAAATACTTAAAGATTGTAATTCGTAACTAAAGAAAGAAGAGGAATCTTCTTGAGTCAAAATGGCTGAGAACAGAGTTGCAGAAAGACCAAAACAATGTTGTATAAAGAAATGCTGTAGAGCTTGCATATGTAGTATGTAATTAGTAATCTTAGTATGGCTGTTTTTAACAATAGCAGTTCCTTATCTCACGATAATGGACAAAAAGAATGACACAAACACTAATGAAAGGGTTGCTAATCAGAAAGGAGAAAGAGTAGACTTAGAAGCATCAGATGAGATAGATTTACATCACACAGTAACAGATAATGAAACATCATTAAATGTATTTACAAAGTTGTTTCACTATGTAGACACCATGGAGGTTAATGAGTGTTATGTTTGTATGAAATTACCTGCTTTGGTAGCAGAGGGAGTAACATATCATCACTTACCTTTATCATATGGTATTTCATGTAGTATATTGTCCAGTTTATTTTATAGAACAGGAAAACTACAATATTATTATTCTAACATAGATGTAGTATTTACAGAAATTCCTATTCGAAAGAATATGAATCCAGTACGCAGTAGTTTAGATGCTCAGTTTATGGGTGAATTTTTCCTAACTATGAAGTCATTAGATATAGAGAAGGCACATAAAAACAATCTAACCTGCTCATTACGTGAAGAAGAGAAAGCGTTTTTAAATTTAGTTGAAGAGAGGAGACAGGATTTCCAATGAAAAGCTGCTGAACAGAAACACCATATTTCACCATGGGCTGAGAAAGAGGGAACTTATACAGCTGGCAAGGCTCATGCTGTGATGTCCCTAGACTTTGTGAAGACAGGTAAAACATGCCTCCATAGTTTGAAGACAGTTTATAATAATGTATTTATTGGTTCCAGTGAATGTGAACATAACTTCCTAATTTTGGGAGAATGGGGACTAAAAGGGGGAACTGATCCAGTATTTCCTGGAGTTTACTACGTGTGTGGGAATAAAGCTTATTATAAGCTGCCTGCACGGTGGTATGTGAGTTGCTATTTCGGAATAGTATTTCCGAAAAATTATCATGTAAAGAGAATCACTGGAAGCAATGAAAACAATGATGACCTAACATGAAGAAACAGAGCTAGTTTTTCAGAAATAATAGGCGACATATTTAGTGCATTGATACCTTCAGTGGGAGTCGTTCTAAATTCACATAGAATCTCTCAGTTGTCAAGAGTAGTTGATCGACTTTCGACTGATACTGCTGGAGATTTCTTGATGATTAATACAGGACTGGTTGTAATTAGGTCTATGGTTTTGCAGAATCGACTTGCGCTTGACATATTATTGGCCAAAGAGGGCGGAGTCTGGAGGTTGCTAATACGGGAAGAGCAGAAATAAGTAAATGGGATTAGAGTAGAGATTGTTGGTATTCAGTGAACCTGTTTATTTTTGTTTTAACATTTGTCTTTCAATAGTTTGTATAAATGGGCCTTTTACGTGAACCAAAGTCCGTTCCCTCCTGAATGCTGCACATGCGTAGTACAAGTGAGCCGGAAGAAGTGATGCAATCCTTGAACACCGTTCAAGGACAAGAAGGGATAGATATCCTGAAAAACGAAATGACATTAACAATTTGTGACAATTAAGATGTGAATGCGGGTGGGAATAAAGACAAGAATACAAATTAAGGGGTGGGATTTAGAACAAAGAACTGAAAGTCAATATTGGACGAACCTTCTTTCCTGGTCTCCTTAGACATCGAAAGTTTATACACCTGCATCCCGCAGGATGCCACCCTGAAAGTTCTGGCGGATGTCCTAGATAATACACCATGGGACTATACAACTTCCAGGTCTTTTGTTATTGATTGTGCCACCCTTGCCCTTAAGCGCAATTTTTTTCAATATGAAGACACCATTTACTTACAAAAGACTGGCACTTCAATGGGCAGCACTTTTGCCCCAAGCATTGCGGGGTTGTACGTGCATAATTTTGAAAAGACACACATTCTGAGTGATACCAACCCTTACACTCTCAATGTTATCCTGTGGCAGAGGTACATTGATGATGTGCTTTTAATCTGGCAGGGTTCTGAGGATAGCCTTTTGGCATTTTTCGATTGGGTCTTTACCTGTGCCCGCATTTAAAATTCACCTACCAGTACCACCCCAGCATCATTGTCTTTTTAGACGTGACAATAACTAGGGAAGGGGACCGCCTAGCCACAAAGACCTACTACAAGCCCACAAGTAAGAACAACTTACTAAATTTTTCGATCTTTCATCCACGCCCTTTGCGTGAGAATTTACCTTTTGGACAATACCTTCGTATTCGTAGGAATTGTAGTAACTTGAGTGATTTTAATGTGCAGGCGGAAGATCTGACGAATAAATTGCTAACAAGAGGTTACCCCAAAGGTATTTTGAGAAAGAGCCGTAAGAGGGCTAAGAATCAAAATCGAGAAGCTCTTCTAGAGGATTACGACAAGACTAGTGAAGCTGAGACCCCTTTAACATGCGTTACAACCTATAGCAACATTTCGAATGCAGTGAGTCGAAGTGTGGGCAAACATTGGCAAATCCTGACCAGCAATGGCCGAAACTGGAAAAAACCTATGTTCTCCTATAAGCGAGAGAAGAGCTTAAAGGATGCATTGGTCCATACTTGACCAAAGTTTGTAGACACCACCCAGGACAACAATGTCCTCACCACATGGGGTTTGCCCCCGGTCACCGAGCATTACCCATGCAGTGGATGCAGCGTATGCCACCTCACAACAGCCACCAAAACACTTAACTTGGAGGTTGGTAAACTCTGGCATCTAAGAGGACATACAAATTGTAAGTGTAATGTCATTTAGCTTGTGACGTGTCCCTGTGGTCTCCGTTACGTGGGGATGACCACGAGGAAAGTAAAAGTGCGCATTTGTGAGCGCCGCAGCAATGTGAGGTGCCGCAAGAGTATGACAAAATTAACTGCACATTGCTTAGAAAATGGTCATTGTCCAAATGATCTCAGGTGGACGGTTATTGAACAGCTTAACCACACCGATGAGAAGGGCATTTTTGAGAAGGAACAGAGGTGGGTCTACCGACTTTCAACACACCTAACTGGATTGGCCAAGGGGCTGGTTTTCACACCATACTTGATAAATATAATTATATGTCTACATATATATATATATGTGCCTATGTCCTTTTCTCTCTATCCTCTCCTTTCCATACATTGTGATTGCATAGTATAAATGAGTGCATTTTAATGATTGTTTGATTGAATCTTCCTTCCCACAAGATACGGAGCCCGTTCTGTACTTTGTAAGTGGTTCACATTAAATTATTCTTTGATAAAGATTTAAAATATTTCCAGACTCTGTGATCATTTCATATTTGCGAATAAATTAATTTGTCATTTTACCATTAACTAATTTAACTAATGTCCATCGACCAGAAGAAAGAACTCTTTGATCAGTGAAAGGTTAGTTCGGAACCAGAGGTAACTAATCTTGGTATGGTAAGAAAATTATAAAGAAACAAGAGGGGTCGCTGTACTGTTCCTATGGGGAGTGTGGAAAGTGTTTACCTGGCATGACCGCAGATGTTAGAGTAACATCCTGGGGCATCCATTTTGTTGGATGGAATGGCCTCACACACCCCGAAGGATGTCATGCTTCATCATCGGCAGTTGCTCCTCGTCGGGGAGGCGGTGCAACCCCCGACGGGCTCACCTCAAAGAGGGGCTCTTTAGCGGAGATCTTTTATCCAACTGCCTTTTGGTGAGGTGGGGGTGTGTGGACCGGGATAGAAGTGGTGGTGTGTGGGATATTAAAATGTAGCAAGGGGTACCTGAATTCTATTTATTCTGGGGGTCCCCTGGCTGCAATTAAAAAGAGGGGTTAGGCTCACTAGGATGTCAGCAAGTTAGGTCAGGTGACCCTAGTTGAGGCTAAAGGTGATGAGGGTCGACATGTTTCACGCTTTGGGTCTATTCACCCGCGATTCATCAGGACCGTGTAAATGTGAAGTGGCATACATGCTAGTGTCACGTGTGTCTTATGTTACCTCTGTGGGTACTCCTATGCCTGGACATGGAGGGAGAAAAAGAAAAAGCGTTAATTGCTGTTACGCAAGTTGGTAAATGCAGTCAATGCCAGGGTGTATATATAATAATAAAGCATGCCTTTACGGTTCGAGACAGCATGCTTTGCAACAAAGTCTGTGTGCACTGTGCATAGTGAGAGGCACACACGACAACTGTTGGAGGTGGTGAGGAAGTGTGGGCTAAAAACAATAATTAAAAACTAATTTCTCAGGAGGGACTTTGAGAAATATTGCAGATTAAGAAATTTTTATCATTATTGCAGCAATTTCTGAGGGTTTGGCTGCTCTAGTGATGGAGAACGAGCAGGTATGTAGATTGTAACACCATTTGAAAAGACATGCACATAAACACAAACCAAAGCACACACTGTGTCCCAAAGTGGTGAAATAATGGACAAACACACATGTTCCACTCACCTAAAGGTTGAGGACTACATGCCACATGAGGGGTCGGCGGGACTAGACATCGGGGGAGAGCCCAGGCAGTATGCTAGGTATAACAAATGAGAAGGTGCCAGGGGTTGGATGTCGGTTGCCGTGTATACATTGTATTCACAAGCAGCGTGGGGCTACCCTGGTGTTACCCATGGTTAAATCCTTGTCTAGTGGGGCTTACCTCTATCCTGCCGTGTCCGCGTAGTACGACCTACCCTTCTCCGCCGAGCTCGAGTAGATGTGGGAGCTCGGCGGCCGGGGGAATATAAAGCGTGTAACTTAGTCAGCGTGCTCAGGCGCGACTCCGCCTCCTTGTTTGGATCACGTGATCGGGGCGCATTTTGTGGCGGACATGTTGGAGTGGCGTTTACTAACGCGTTATACTATGAAGGCATCGTGATTGAAACTTAATAGTGCCAGCAGATGCTATTATTGAGGGGCTAGAGTAAATGGTTACACTCCCAATTGTTTGATCATATCGCGACCCATTTGGTGGGCGTGTGTGGTAACAACCCTACTGTTCGGTCACGTGGTTATGGAGCGCAATTCGGCGGCCATCTTAGGTCGGTTTTACCCATGTGTAAGGTGCTAGATATGCATAGAAGACACGAAAGGTGGTGCCTTTTAGTCGCATACGGACAGAGATAAAAAAGTTTGATGAAAAGCCCCTTATGACCTCTAGAGTGTTACCTCTCTTATGTCTGTGTAGCAGATATGCCAGGTTGAAATTCCAATAAGTTTTCAGGGAATACTTGCATATTGGACATAGAGTGTGTCATGCATGTGACAGTATGGTCACAAAAATATTATTGCGGAAGGCTTTGTCGTGAAAAAGGATACTACCATTAGGTACTCAACATGGAACATGGGACATGTCGCTTGGTGTGTGGCATGGCATTGTTTTAAGTGTAACAAGGGCAACAGGAATTAATGTGCGAGTGACATAGCTGGGTAATTGTCAATAGTATGGCCCGTATGTAGGGCTGGTAGTGCATGTGTGGGAACAGGAAAGGAGAATGGACCCAGGTATCCTACAACGAGTGCCAAGGGATATCCTCATTGAGACCTCGTTTGTCTGTGGATAATCGATGGATCCATCTTTGCTCCTTACGAAACAGGGCATTACTTGGGCAGTTGGGACTGGCTTCAAGTACCACCCACTTCATGGAATCTTCATCATGGTTTTGTTCCACAAAATGTTTGCACATCTTCGTATGTGTTTTTTTGCAACGAAAGTTGCTCCGGTGTTCAATAATTCTTGTTTTCACTGGCCGGGAAGTCATCCCGATGTAGAGGAGATCGCACGGGCACTTTAGTAAGTAAATGCAATGGGATGTATTACAATTGGTGTGGTGTCTGATCTCCCACTTGAAGTTCTCCGAAAGTTGGATCGTCTTCAGTGTCATGGTGTATTTACAGACACCACACATACCGCAAGGAAAGTGGCCCGTGACTGGGGGTAGGTGCCAGAGTGTTTGTTGGGTATCCTTCTTAGTATTCTTGGGTCTAGTACTGATGAGGATGTCCTTCAAGTTTTTGGACCTCTTGAAGGCAAACCTAGGTTCTTCTAGTGTCAACTCCCCAGTGTTGAGGATTCCCCAGTGGTGTCTGATGGTGCCCCTAATCTCGGAGGACAAAGGGGTGTATGTGGTCACACAAGTGATGGGTTGATTCTCAGCGAGGGGTCTCTCTCGTCTCTCAAGAAGTGCGTCCCTGTTATTGTTTCTAGCACGTTTTTTGGCTTTCAGTACATCGCATCTGGGGTAGCCCCTGTCAAGCAGATTCCTAGATAGGATTTCAGATTCTTTCTTGTAGTCAGATATCTTGCTGCAGTTGCGTCTGATTCTTAGGAATTGCCCGAAGGGCAGATTGGTACGCAAGGCCCTTGGGTGGTGGCTCTTAAAATGTAGAAGACTGTTACGGTCAGTGGGCTTGCGGTACATGGTAGTGCTGATGTTCCGATCTTCTAGTCTAATAGTTAGATCTAGGAAGGCGATCTCCTTCGGTGATGAGGTCATTGTAAAGTGTAGGTGGGGATTTAGAGCGTTAACCCAGGCCAGGAAAGCTTCATGTGACAAGGGTGGGCCTGCCCACAGGATCAGGATATCATCAATGAAGCGTTTCCACAGCTTGATGTTCTCCTTGAAAGGATTGGTCACATGGTGTATATGTTGCCACTCGAATTTCGCCATGTACAGACAGGCCACCGAAGGGGCAAAGGTGCTGCCCATAGAGGTCCCCTGGGTCTGGTGGTAATATTTGCCTCTGTATTCGAAGTAATTCTCAGTAAGAGCTAAGGTGGCACACTCCATTATAAAGGCCTGTGGCGTGTTGGAGTCCCAAACTTCTTGGCCAAGTCTTTCCTCGATCACCTCTAGGGTGGCCCTCTGTGGAATGTTGGTGTAGAGGGCCTCCACGTCTAGGGTGATCAGGAGATCTATCTCCTCTGTGTTCTCAATGTTCGCCAGTATGCGTAGTACGTCTGTGGTATCCTGGACGTATGAGGGAATGTTTTTGACTAACGGTTGGAGGAAATGATCGCAGAATTGCGACAGGGGCTCCAAGACCGAGTCAATCCCTGACACGATGGGTCTTCCTGGTGGTGGTCTCGTGGCTTTATGTATCTTTGGTAAGATGTAAAAATATGGTACTCTTGGATCTTTTTTAACCAAGAATTCCGCCTCCTGCTTGGTGATCCACTCCTCACACTCCGCGCTCGTAACCAAGCTTGTTATCCTCGTTAGTAAGCACGTGGTAGGGTCACTGGCAATGGGGGTGTAGTATCTATCGTCACTCAGTTGCCTGGTGCATTCCAACTCATAATCTTTTGTGTTCATCAACACTGTTGCACCCCCCTTGTCTGCCTGCTTGATGGTTATCAGCGGGTCCTCTGCCAGCGATTTCAGTGTTGCCATCTCATTCCTGGATATGTTACAGTACCCATTTTTTGAATTCAGTTTTGAGATATCCTTGAGAACAGCCTGTTCAAAAGTGAGTACCTCATTTGGCACCATGCCATTATGTGGCGTAAAGGTAGAAGGGTTCCGTAGCCCAGAGTCTGTATTGGGTTCGCACGGCCTTCCTTCAAAGAAGGTTTTCAGTCTGACTTTTCTGAAAAAGGCTTTCAATTCTCTGGTTTGTTCGAACGAGTCAATCTTAGGTGTGGGAACAAATCCCAGACCTTTTTGTAGGGCGTCTTCCTCACTGGGTGTGAGGAGACGGTCGGAAAGATTAACCACAAGGCTTACTGCGGTCCAGACCGGTTTGTGCTCCTCGTGTCCATCCCGTGTGGGCGTGTGTCCTCCCATTGCACTCTTTTTTCCGGTGCGTTCCCTCTCTTTCGCCCGCGCCCTCTGCCCCAACCTCTGCCTAAAAAAGGTGGGTGTGTAGGGTTTGTTGGGGGGTAGAATGGAGGGTATTGTGGACCATACGGTGGCTGAAAGGGGGGAAATTGGGGGTACTGCCAAAACGGGGCACCGACCATTTGTCCCTGGTTGGGGTAATTGTTGAAAGTGTTCTGTCCACGCCCTCTTCCTCTTTGTGCCCTCGGGGGCATCTGAGCGGGAGTATTCTCCCCACTGCTGTCGGAGCCACTGTTAGAACCCCTTCTGGAAGAAGTCGTGCTTGAATCAGAATTGTAGTTGGTGCTTGTAGGGGCATAGTCTTCCCTGAGGTATGGATACACTTTCTCTTTAGAGAATTTTGTAATATCCTTTTGTAGCTTGGCTATTTTCTGGTTCAGGAGATATTCTTTGTGCTCAGCCATCTCCTTGTTGATTTCGGCCAATTTGGTTTTAAAGCCCGGGTTTTGTACCGCTAAAGAGCCCCTCTTTGAGGTGAGCCCGTCGGGGGTTGCACCGCCTCCCCGACGAGGAGCAACTGCCGATGATGAAGCATGACATCCTTCGGGGTGTGTGAGGCCATTCCATCCAACAAAATGGATGCCCCAGGATGTTACTCTAACATCTGCGGTCATGCCAGGTAAACACTTTCCACACTCCCCATAGGAACAGTACAGCGACCCCTCTTGTTTCTTCAGTGCCAAACACGGACACAGCTGCGACTGGACCTTCCTCCCAAAACTCCCCCCCCCCTGGGAGGTAAAACAGTGTCCGTAGATCTATTGATCACCCTTCTAACTCCCTCCTTTTTGATACAGAAGAAAATTATAAAAACATGACCCCAGCTTTATTTGCCAGGTTGTTGTGAATGAATTTATGGACCCAGGTGAGTATGTGGTGTTAGATTACTTTTTGCTGGTAAGCCACCGGTTCAGTTGTCTATCAAGTGTAGGATCCACTTGGTGTTATCCGAGCACTGCCTATTGGGAATAAAACCTCCCTGATCTGAGTCAACCAGCCCCGGCATGAAGGGTGCAAGATGGGCCACCAAATCTCCAGTGAACAGCTTTGAGTCTACGTTTAAGAGCGAGCTGGGTCGGTAAGACCCACACTGTTACTTGTCTTTGCCAGGTCTGCTAAGACCGCTACAGAGGCCTACGTTATTGAGGGAGAGAGCGTCGCTGAGCCTGCGATCAAGTTGAAGACCCTGGTGAGGAGAGGGGCCACCGAAGTGCAAAAGACCACTCTGGGCCATGGTCTATGGTGTCTACGGTCTATGGCAGGGCCACACTTCAGCCGCCATTAAGTAGCCTTGGGAGGTGGGAGAGGCAGTCCGGGAGGCAGGTGGGCAGGGGGCTTGAGTGGTGGGAAAACAGCGAAGTCAGAGGCAGCCCAAACAATATTTAATGAGGGGTAAAAAAAGGCTCAGTCCGAGCACAAAACAGTATATTATGAGATCCCAGACAGCAACTCAACAAATATTGTTCTGTCAAAACAACTGAAAATATAACACTTTTGCCACACAGGATCATCATACTCCAAAGGATAGGGACCATGGCTCGAGCAGCGTTTCGAGCGTAGGTAGAGGACCGGGACGGTGCCTCTGCACTATAGAGATAGGCAGCGGGGTGCAGCAAGCAAGACCTGTAAGGTCATGGGCTACTCATTGGAGATGCGCTGCGGCCCTGGGTGGTGGAAGGGGCTGTCCAGAATACGATAAGGCAAGGGGCTTGAGAGGCGGGAAAACTGCACTGTCAGTAGAAGCCCAAACCATGTTGAACAAGCGGGAAAAATGGTGTAGTCAGAGCACAAAACCATACGGTGAAGTTCTCCTCTTGCCTGAAGGACTTGGCCACATGGATGACAAACAACTGTCTTAGAATGAATGTCAGTAAAACAGACTTTCTAGTGGTGGGAAAATCCCCCCTCAATTTGGTCATTGGCATGGTGGCCACAAATATTGGGCCTATTCCTACTCCAAGGAAACATGTTAAAAACCTAAGAATGTGGTTGGAATCCACTCGGTCGTTTAAGGCACAGACCCGTAAATTGGCAGGGAAGTGCTTCGGAATTCTGAGAATGTTACGGAAAACTCTGGACATTTTTCCCACCCCAGCTAGGAAAACCCTGGTCCACGCCTTAGTAACATCTCAATTGGGCTATGGAAACGCTCTTTACTTAGGAGAAACAAAAAAATGCCTTCATTGGCTACAGTGTATCCAGAACACGGCAGCCTGCCTAGTTTTGAAGCTTCCCAGGATAGCTTCACAGGGAAGGCTCTTGATGATCTGCACTGGCTACCGGTTGCGAAAAGAGTCCCTTTTAAAGCTTTATGCATTAGTCACCGTAGCTTACAGGGCAAAGGTCCGAGTTATCTGCATGGCTTACTTACTCAAGTTCTCAGATCAGCCGGTAGCTATCTGGTCAAAGTCCCTAAAGTACAAAAAGCCACAATTGGGGCGCATTCATTCAGCTATTTGGCAGCCAAAAACTGGAATGCTCTTCCTCTTTCTCTCTGCACGGAATCAGCGGAGGTTCTCTTCCGTAAAAAAATGAAAACATGGGTTTTCCAGGTATAGGTCCCCTACTCTGTCCTCTTTCCCTTTGCTTTAGCGCGGGGACACACCAGTTGGTGTAACCATGCACTTTACAAGTGATATTATTATTATTATATAATGAGACGGCAGGCAGCAAATCAACAAATAACATTCTGCCAAAACAAACCGGATCTATCAAACTCAAAAGAGGGACCGTGGCGCGGACAGTGGTTCAAGTGTAGCTAGAGGACCAGAACTGCGCGTCTGCGCTATGGAGATAGGCAGTAGGGGAGCGGCTAGCAAGACCATTTCTTCGGCCCATCCAAGCCGCTCAGTCTCAACCCACGCAGCCGAATGGCCCGTGCATATGCCGTGCTGGCGCCCAAATGCATTTTGTCAGCTCCCCTGCAATTCCTTGACCCCAGAGACAGCTTGACTGGTGCCGCACGGTCCCCACACCATGGGCCGCAGTTCGGATCATGGTGGGTGATGACAGATCGTGGGTCGAAGGCCTAAAGCCCAACCAGCATCTTGCCATGGCTAGCCGTGCCCCCCCCCCCACCGTAGCTATAGAGGAGGGAGCGTCCTACACAATGGTGGTGAGGAGGGCAACCGAGGTCTTGGACCTTAACCTTCCCTATGTGGCGTCAAGACTGGCATCTTGACTGTGGTGCCTCAACCGAGAGTGTCCTGCTCAGAAGTGCTTCTCCCCTTTAATGAAGCCCTTACTGAGGTCATGCTGGGTACATGGGACAAGCCCAACACAGGGACTCCTGTGAACAGGACAAATTCCTCCTGCTTCTGCCATGCTACAGTGGACCCCAACTTCCTCAATCAATTCCCTACCTTGGAGAGCTTAGTGGTCCAATCCTCCACTTCCCATGACTCTTTCCCTTCTACACTCCTGGTTAGGGAATCCAAAAGGCTGGATATCTAATGGAAGAAGATGTTTTTTTCACCAGCCTGGCACTGCGGTCTGTGAACACTGCATATCTTTTTGACCGCTACTCCAATTCCCTGTAGGACATGGTTGCGCAGGAGCTGCCGACGGTCTTGGAGCAGGCCTGGACGGTCCTCTCCCAGGCTATTGCTGACAGGAGAGATGCAGTCAAGTTTACCACACATTGTAGACTGGATACCACTCACTCTGGGCAGAGCGTTTTCATCAACAGTGGCGTTACGGTGCCACGCCTGGATGAGGACATCTGGCTTTTTGGGGATGTCCAAGCATTGCTTATGGACATGCCCTTTGATAGCTCCCATCTCTTTGGAGATAACCCAGATTCAGCACTGGAGTGCTTTGTGGACAGCAGGGCTACAGCCAGGTCCCTGGGCCACCCCCAATCTTCCTTTCCTGGCCACAGAAGCGGCTTCCAGGTGCCTCTGTACCCACCCACCCACCCACCCAGCCACCGTGGTGTGGAAGTTTCCCTGCCTCTGTGGTACCCACAGGCCTCGTGGGTCAGTCAGCCAGAGGTCGGGCCAGTCTACCCTCCTGCCCATTCCTTGGCAGCCGCAGCCTCCAAGCCCTTATAGTCTGCCCCTTATCATCATGGGCATTCAGTAGGCAACAGGATCTGCCATCACCTGCCCCGTGGGCGGTCTAGAACATCGGACCAATGGCTTTTGCTGATTGTCCTGAGGGGCTACTCCCTCCCCTTTCAAGGCTACCCCTCGACACATGCCACCTGCATGCAACAGGATGACAGATGACCATCTTCCTTTGCTCCGCCTGCAATTGACGGCTCTCTTGGCCAAGGGTGCCGATGCCAGAAGTAGGTTGTGGTTATCATTCCTGCTACTTTCTGGTACCCAAGAAGGATGGAGCCCTTTGTCCTATACTAGACCTGCGCCCCCTCAATTTCTTCCTCAGGAAGGTGAAATTCAAAATATTCACACTCACGCAGGTCTTGCCTGCCCTGGACTTAGGAGACTGGATGGTGACTTTGGACTTGCAGGATGCATATTTCCCCATTCCCATCCTGCCTGCCCACTGATGTTACCTGCAGTTCACAGTGAGCCACAAGCACTTTCAGTTTGCTGTGATTGCTTTTTGGCCAGACCAGCACCACTCGGGTGTTCGCGGTGGTTGCAGCTCATCTGTGGAAATCAAGGGTGGCAGTCTTCCCCTATCTCGACCACTGACTGTTGAAAGTGGGGTCGCCCCAGAATGTTATCTCCCATCTCTAGACTGCAGGGGACCTCCTGCAATTGCTAGGGATCACTATCAACATGTTGAAATCACACCTGACTCCCTCTGAGATGCTCTCTTTTATCTGAGCTGTTCTGGACACAAGCTGTTTCGGGCTTATGATCGACGGCGATTCCAGGATATTTATGCTATGATACCGATGTTTCAGCCTCTATCCCGGATTTCGGTGAGGCTGACTCTAAGACTGCTGGGCCTCATGGCCTCCTGCTTCCAGTTGGTCCTATATGCCCCCTAGCATATGCGGGCGATGCAGTGGGACCTGAAGTTCCAGTGGGCGCAGCACGAGGGAAATCTCTCCGACATGGTCCAGATATCAAAGGGAACTGCACATGAGCTGCAGTGGTGGTTTAAGGACCGAAATTGGGTCGGTGGCAGACTCCTCTCCCTTTCCCAACCGAATCTGAGGGTAGTGACAGATGATCCACTACTGGGATGGGGGCAGCCATCTGGGAGAGGTGAAGATCAGAGGCCTCTTGTACACAATCCGGACTCAACATCAAACTTCTGAAGCTCCAGGTGATCCAGCTGGCATTAAAAGCCTTTTTACCCTCCATCAAGGCAAGGCTAGTGCATGTGTTTATGGACAACACCACCAACATGTGGTACTGCAACAAACAGGGCGGGGTGGGTTAGTGGACCCTTTGTTAAGCGGTCCTTAGTCTCTAGACGTGGCTGGAATGTCATGACACTTCCCTGGTAGTTCACCACCTGACCAGCTCTCTGTACGCCAGGGCGGAAGAACTCAGCTGAAAACGCCTAGAGGATCACAGCTACAAACAGTACAAATCCCTCCCAGACCATAGATTAATAATGATTTAAACTAAGATAAAACCTTAATATTGTTCCTCTCGCCGTCTATACCTTGACTTGCCTTTCTTTTATCAATTTTAAATATAGCGTTCACCCCCAGATGTTATTCTTATACATTTTAAAGAATTTCACCTGGATTGTATTATCATTTGCAAATAAGTGCATTTTGCTTATTGTTTAGTACAAATCGATAAAAAAAAATTGTTCACACAACATTCTGTACAATTGAAGACCTAAAGACAGAAACAATGCGTAAATATGTCTCACATGAAAACATTACGTGACGACATTACACAAACACATATCAAAGATTACATCAAACTAGATGGCTGACATTACACCAATTCTTCAGTGCACAAAAACACATTCTTCAGTGCATACAATACATCTTTTCACACATGTTACTTCCTCGTCTCCTTTGAGATTAAATCTAAAAAGGCATAAATTGAATCACTTAGCCAAAAGAGTGTCCAAAAATTTGTTTTTGTGGGGACCTTGACTTAGGTCCTCCCTAATGGTAGTTTATCTCCTACAGGTAGACACTATCAGGGTCAGAGCAGTGGTGATATATCAGAGTGGAGTTGCAAGTTCTGTCTCACACGGTGCACAGCCATTGTGCACTGGATGCTTCAATTCATGATCGCTCTTGGCCTTGGTGGTGTTTGCGCCGACCTTCTAGGGTGGGCCTGTGAAGGTGTTTCAGCATAGGTCGTCTTCAGGGCACTGTGGGTGTATTTTAAAAGGGTGACATTTACTAAGTGTGTCTAATATTCAGTGAATATTCATATTTACAAAACGACAGCATCTGTTCAGCTTTTGTCTAAAAACTTAGGCCCTCATTAGGATTGCGTATTTTCCGCATCCTCCGGGCCGGCGGAAGTGACCGCCGGCCCGGAGGATGCGGAAAAACCACAGCGGAGACTTCTAAGAACCCCCGCCAGATTAGGATGGCTGGGGGGTCAGGAAGACCGTCCGCCGCTTTTCCGCGGAAAAGCTCTAATATGGAGGTGGTGTCTAACAGCCATATTAGGATGGGGAAACACTGATGCCTTTCCGCGGCGGCTTCTCCGCCGTGGAAAGGCATACGGAGATTTCTTTGGGTGCCCGTTGCGGGCTCCCAGGGTGACGGGGGTGGGGAGTGCACATGGGGGGTACCTATGGTACCCCCCTGCATTTGCGTGCACAAAGCACCGGTGCCTGCCGCTTTGTGCTTGATAATGCGATGCATGCATATTTAACCTTGCGGTGCTGCTTCAAGCAGCACCCGCCGCAATGTTAAATATTGAGGATGTGACCACCAGGGTGGCGGTCACATCCTAATCTGCACGGAGGGACAGCCGCTGCCCCTGCGGACGGTCCCTCCTACTCTGGGGTGGCGGACGGACGCAGGTCCGTCCGCCATCATAATGTGCACCTTAGTTCATGGGACATGCTGTTTTCCATTTTTGATAGGCGTGGCTATATTTGCGTCAATGCATGGGGTCCATTTTCATGGGTGCATCCTAGTGTTGGGTTCTGCTTAGAGGGCGGACTCTGCAACCTGAGTAGAGTGAAATTTCTTTAGAGAGGGAAGGGGAAAATACATGTGAAAGCTGCTCTTTTATGGTGTGTTTTAACTGTTTGTCCTACCTTTTCAAAGAGGTGAGCAGAACATTTCTGGAGCTTCCGTATGGTAGTCTGCATGGGGACAGCAATGTTTAAGTCAGGGAGGGCTGAACGATGTTTGAAAGGGTGCTGTGATCAAGTACCAAGTGTGCATTCTCTACCCCTCATGTCAAATTTCTATCATTTTCAAAGGGAGCAATGGAACCCGTGGGGGCGTTATGCTGAATTCCCTGTGTGTGGGCAATATCTGGCATGCACGTCTTTAGTTGTTAAAAGTGCAACCTTACTTCCCTCAGTCCCGTGTGGTCTATGGTCTCGCAGACTCTGTCCTGAAGGCACTGCGGAGAGCACCCTCTTGCTTCGCAACACAACTCTCGTCTCACCGACTCCGTGAACGAGACGCTGCTTGCACAGCATCCTGTGGACACCGCACTCCGCACCGCTACGCTATATGTTGCACGGACGTCACCGACTGCGCTGCCCGACTCAAACATCAACCGGTTCCATTGCCTGCACCGTGACCTGCCAGCACCGCATTGAACATCGTCTCACCCTGCAACGCAGGCTTCGGTCTTACCGACTCTGTCAACGAGCCGCTGCCTGCACTGGGCTGTGAGGACACCGCACGCTGCAACGCTTTCATCTCACATCGAAACCGTGATGGTTGTCCCGACCAACTTGCATCAGCGTGTTGACCACACCAAGAACGGTACTGTCTCCGAGTCTGTCGAAGCTTTAGCTGACCCGTACTGACGCTGTTGGCTGGAATTGTTAGACTCTATCTTGTTCAGTATCGCGGTAGCCCCAAACAGAGCTACACAGTGGGAGGAACTATGTTTTCACGTTACTCCTGCAACTTAAAGTTTATTTTGCACAGTAGCTATTTTTACAATCTGAAAGAAACACATAGTGATAGACTTCTAACCTTAGAATTACCCCAGGCGTCAAACTGGATCCGAAAAGTTTTCTTCAGCAGTACCCCTGCACGTTGGTAGGCGTCGTCGTGCGGCTCCGCATGCGTCGTTGGCATCGTTGTCACTGAGATGACATCGCTGGAGCTACTGAGACGCGCCCGCGCACGCTGACATCAGTTCTTTCTTTTTCCGTGCCAGCAAACTCAGATCCGGGAAGAGCAAGTACCCCCAGTCACTTTTTGACTGAGTTTTTTTAGGCTTTTTGTCTCAATTCTTTTGAGTCGATTGACTCCTGTTGTCAAGAACTGCGGGGACTGTCACTGCATGATGTTGGTGACGGACCCGTACTGCGTGTGTCTCTACTGACATCCGAGTTACCAAATTACCACTCCACGGAGACTCCCTGAAAGGCTCCCTTCTTGCCGAGCCCACGGTATGCCCCGCTTCCTCAAATCAACCTCTCCACTATTTTCCCTGCACGGGAACTTTAACCCCCTTTCTCCATCCACAGCCTCGGCGCCTTGAAGCCCTTGCCCATAGATCCAAGTGAAGTTCACCAGCCTTCACTTCACGCCATCGGCGTCCTGTAACCTGTGGCTAAAGATCCAAGCGAAGGACACCAGCCTTCCCTTCACGCCTCCCCACCCCCGACGGAGGTATGCAATCGACCATCATCAGTGGCACTTCACCCCTCACCATTTCAAATGCGCGCCCGAACGCCACTCCATGCGTTTCAAACTCGTAAACCGAGACAATTCACGGCATACGCGCTGCTCGATGGCTGCACGCCATACAACCCCAAGTGGTATCCCTGTCCCAAACCCAGTATATGTGCACACTGTTCTCCTCTTCACAATCACGGGGGAGCCAGCTAGTCACTTAATTACCACCAGTGCACTGTACACAATATGTTTATTTTTTAAAGTTTTTCATCGTACTGAATGCCCACGCCGACTGGCAAACCCTTATCACTGCGGTTCCGAAGAATGTGTATACAGTGTTAAAAATGGATAAGATGACCGCTCTCTATCTTCTTTTGAATTGACAAAATTCTGTTATTTCTTTTTCTTTTCCCTGTTTTCTTCCCAACAGGCGTATGTAATTTTCAAACCAGGCAAAATAATTCTTTAAGTCCTGAAGATGATCCCTTTATAATTTGAGCACGGGATCGAAACGTCGACTCCTTTGAGTAGACATACGTTTAATCAATGTATATTAATGTATGTATGTGTTACTCCAGGAAATACTGCTAATCCTGACTCAAAACAGTACCCTGATTGCTCACTTCCTTTGCCTGAAACACTCTTTCCTCTACTACCTTCTCCCCTATCCTTTCCAGTACGGTACAGGACTGTGCCTTACTGCAATGAAATGTTTTGTTGCTAAAATGTATCCTGAACTTTAATAATCTACCTGATTAATAAATTCCCTGTCCGGCTGGAAAGGGAGATAAATATATAGCAGCCTATTGTGGTCTATATAACATTATTGTAGGATTTTACTTAAGCTGAGGACCGTTGTTTTCCCTAAACTCTACTGTCTGGGGCACGGCCACGACTCCAAGTCGTGTCCCGACTGCCGGGCCATGGCACCGAAGACTTTGCGTGAGTGATCCAGAAAGATGCTGGAAGTCTGGCAGCCGGCTCCGCGCCGCTCAAGGTCCCGGTCCCATGGTAGGTCGAGGGACCGGTCTTGGAACAAACACTATCGTTCGTCTGGATCTAAGGCTTTGCACTCGTGGTCAGGTAAGTCGAATCATTCCAAGAAGAAGTCAAAGAAGTGTTGTCACTCCTCAACTTCCTCTTGCCCGTCGTGACTGAGGGTGCGGCTGGTGCCACCCCGGAGCTCCGGCGGAGCCTGCGGCGTTGCCAGCCGCCTACCCACCCTTCCTGGGTCAGTCGACGACAACTGCTCATGTGCAAGAGTTTATTGCTGCCATGACCCGACTCTTTGGGCCGTCTGGCCCCGCCGGTGTGCCTTCAGGCCCACCGGCGGGGCCGACTGGGGATCCTGTCGTTCCATCGCTGGCAGCTTCGGCACCGGTGCTGCAGGACCCACTTTGGATCCAGGCTCGGACCCCGGGCGACACCTGTTGACCTCATGACACCTTCACCGGTGTCGACCCCACCTCCTGCACCATCTCCGACGTCGTCCGGTGCTACCGCCGACGTAGACCCCGGTTTCAGCCCCGAACTGGACACGGCACCGGAACGGCGTCACTCGACGCCAATTCCGACACCGATGGAGTTATTCTATTCCCAGGTCAGTCCTCCTTATTTCACAGACTTTGGAGGAAGGGAAGGACTAGGAGGGGTCTGAGGACCCTCTCACACAACAATGTGATTATGATCTGGACTGGGCAGAATTTTTGGGGGAAGTCAGTAGTCCTGACACCTCACCTGACCTTGGCATGCTGTCTCCTACTTCCGTGGCTATGGAGGAGAGAGCGAGTTACGCAGTGGTGTTGCGTAGGATGGCCGAGGGCCTCCACCTCAAACTCCCTACAGTGGCCATCAGGACTAACCTCCTGACAGAAGTGCTTCAGCCGGCGGCAACCTCTTTGGAGCCCTTGCTGCCTTTTAATGATGCACTTTCGGACGTTCTTTTGGGCACTTGGTCCAGGCCCAACAGAGTGGCTCCTGTGGACAGGAAGGTGGCCTGAAGCCATCGCCCGGCTCCGGGCGACTCCCTCTTTCTCTCCCAACACCCCACTCCTGAGAGCTTGGTTGTCCAAACCTCTGCTTCCTTGAGCTCGTTCCCTTCCGCACCTCCAGATAGGTAATCCAAGAAGCTGGAGCAGCTTGGCAAGAAGCTGTTTTCATCTTTGAGCTTAGTGCTGTGGTCAGTGAGCATCGGATGCCTCTTGGGCTGGTATTCCCACTCTGTGTGGGACACGGTTGCGCAGGTGCTGCCCAACTGTCCGGAGGAGGCCCAGACAGTACTCTGCCAAGCTATAGGAGCAGGGAGAGACGCAGCTAAGTTCACCATACCATGTGGGCTTGATACCGCCGACACACTGGGCAGGGGGATTTCCTCGACGTTGGCACTTTGACGCCACGCCTGGCTGAGAACAACTGGCTTCTCAGGGGATGTCTAGAACACTTTGATGCAAACACAACAGGTGATGGACCGAATGTGGATCAATGTCACACACTCATCCCAGTCCAAAGATCTGGGCCCAAATCCATCGTTTTTTTGCACTCCACACCACCCTGGGTTAGACAATGGCGATATGCAAATCAGCTCTGACCCTGTGCCCCATGGGAACAGTCCAGTCCGAACTACAAAAGCCATGTCCTTCCCAGAACGGAATCAAGCATCCGAGGACCGGACCGGTTTCGAGGTAACACCTCTCATCAGCCCGGCTAGCTTGACTCCAGTGGTGTGGAGTGCCTGGGACCCACGTCTGGGCATCCCCAGCGCACTTAGGGCGGAATATGCAAACACAACAGGTGATGGACCGAATGTGGATCAATGTCACACACTCATCCCAGTCCAAAGATCTGGGCCCAAATCCATCGTTTTTTTGCACTCCACACCACCCTGGGTTAGACAATGGCGATATGCAAATCAGCTCTGACCCTGTGCCCCATGGGAACAGTCCAGTCCGAACTACAAAAGCCATGTCCTTCCCAGAACGGAATCAAGCATCCGAGGACCGGACCGGTTTCGAGGTAACACCTCTCATCAGCCCGGCTAGCTTGACTCCAGTGGTGTGGAGTGCCTGGGACCCACGTCTGGGCATCCCCAGCGCACTTAGGGCGGAATATGCAAACACAACAGGTGATGGACCGAATGTGGATCAATTTCACACACTCATCCCAGTCCAAAGATCTGGGCCCAAATCCATCGTTTTTTGCACTCCACACCACCCTGGGTTAGACAATGGCGATATGCAAATCAGCTCTGACCCTGTGCCCCATGGGAACAGTCCAGTCCGAACTACAAAAGCCATGTCCTTCCCAGAACGGAATCAAGCATCCGAGGACCGGACCGGTTTCGAGGTAACACCTCTCATCAGCCCGGCTAGCTTGACTCCAGTGGTGTGGAGTGCCTGGGACCCACGTCTGGGCATCCCCAGCGCACTTAGGGCGGAATATGCAAACACAACAGGTGATGGACCGAATGTGGATCAATGTCACACACTCATCCCAGTCCAAAGATCTGGGCCCAAATCCATCGTTTTTTTGCACTCCACACCACCCTGGGTTAGACAATGGCGATATGCAAATCAGCTCTGACCCTGTGCCCCATGGGAACAGTCCAGTCCGAACTACAAAAGCCATGTCCTTCCCAGAACGGAATCAAGCATCCGAGGACCGGACCGGTTTCGAGGTAACACCTCTCATCAGCCCGGCTAGCTTGACTCCAGTGGTGTGGAGTGCCTGGGACCCACGTCTGGGCATCCCCAGCGCACTTAGGGCGGAATATGCAAACACAACAGGTGATGGACCGAATGTGGATCAATGTCACACACTCATCCCAGTCCAAAGAACTGGGCCCAAATCCATCGTTTTTTTGCACTCCACACCACCCTGGGTTAGACAATGGCGATATGCAAATCAGCTCTGACCCTGTGCCCCATGGGAACAGTCCAGTCCGAACTACAAAAGCCATGTCCTTCCCAGAACGGAATCAAGCATCCGAGGACCGGACCGGTTTCGAGGTAACACCTCTCATCAGCCCGGCTAGCTTGACTCCAGTGGTGTGGAGTGCCTGGGACCCACGTCTGGGCATCCCCAGCGCACTTAGGGCGGAATATGCAAACACAACAGGTGATGGACCGAATGTGGATCAATGTCACACACTCATCCCAGTCCAAAGATCTGGGCCCAAATCCATCGTTTTTTTGCACTCCACACCACCCTGGGTTAGACAATGGCGATATGCAAATCAGCTCTGACCCTGTGCCCCATGGGAACAGTCCAGTCCGAACTACAAAAGCCATGTCCTTCCCAGAACGGAATCAAGCATCCGAGGACCGGACCGGTTTCGAGGTAACACCTCTCATCAGCCCGGCTAGCTTGACTCCAGTGGTGTGGAGTGCCTGGGACCCACGTCTGGGCATCCCCAGCGCACTTAGGGCGGAATATGCAAACACAACAGGTGATGGACCGAATGTGGATCAATGTCACACACTCATCCCAGTCCAAAGATCTGGGCCCAAATCCATCGTTTTTTTGCACTCCACACCACCCTGGGTTAGACAATGGCGATATGCAAATCAGCTCTGACCCTGTGCCCCATGGGAACAGTCCAGTCCGAACTACAAAAGCCATGTCCTTCCCAGAACGGAATCAAGCATCCGAGGACCGGACCGGTTTCGAGGTAACACCTCTCATCAGCCCGGCTAGCTTGACTCCAGTGGTGTGGAGTGCCTGGGACCCACGTCTGGGCATCCCCAGCGCACTTAGGGCGGAATATGCAAACACAACAGGTGATGGACCGAATGTGGATCAATGTCACACACTCATCCCAGTCCAAAGATCTGGGCCCAAATCCATCGTTTTTTTGCACTCCACACCACCCTGGGTTAGACAATGGCGATATGCAAATCAGCTCTGACCCTGTGCCCCATGGGAACAGTCCAGTCCGAACTACAAAAGCCATGTCCTTCCCAGAACGGAATCAAGCATCCGAGGACCGGACCGGTTTTGAGGTAACACCTCTCATCAGCCCGGCTAGCTTGACTCCAGTGGTGTGGAGTGCCTGGGACCCACGTCTGGGCATCCCCAGCGCACTTAGGGCGGAATATGCAAACACAACAGGTGATGGACCGAATGTGGATCAATGTCACACACTCATCCCAGTCCAAAGATCTGGGCCCAAATCCATCATTTTTTTGCACTACACACCACCCTGGGTTAGACAATGGCGATATGCAAATCAGCTCTGACCCTGTGCCCCATGGGAACAGTCCAGTCCGAACTACAAAAGCCATGTCCTTCCCAGAACGGAATCAAGCATCCGAGGACCGGACCGGTTTCGAGGTAACACCTCTCATCAGCCCGGCTAGCTTGACTCCAGTGGTGTGGAGTGCCTGGGACCCACGTCTGGGCATCCCCAGCGCACTTAGGGCGGAATATGCAAACACAACAGGTGATGGACCGAATGTGGATCAATGTCACACACTCATCCCAGTCCAAAGAACTGGGCCCAAATCCATCGTTTTTTTGCACTCCACACCACCCTGGGTTAGACAATGGCGATATGCAAATCAGCTCTGACCCTGTGCCCCATGGGAACAGTCCAGTCCGAACTACAAAAGCCATGTCCTTCCCAGAACGGAATCAAGCATCCGAGGACCGGACCGGTTTCGAGGTAACACCTCTCATCAGCCCGGCTAGCTTGACTCCAGTGGTGTGGAGTGCCTGGGACCCACGTCTGGGCATCCCCAGCGCACTTAGGGCGGAATATGCAAACACAACAGGTGATGGACCGAATGTGGATCAATGTCACACACTCATCCCAGTCCAAAGATCTGGGCCCAAATCCATCGTTTTTTTGCACTCCACACCACCCTGGGTTAGACAATGGCGATATGCAAATCAGCTCTGACCCTGTGCCCCATGGGAACAGTCCAGTCCGAACTACAAAAGCCATGTCCTTCCCAGAACGGAATCAAGCATCCGAGGACCGGACCGGTTTCGAGGTAACACCTCTCATCAGCCCGGCTAGCTTGACTCCAGTGGTGTGGAGTGCCTGGGACCCACGTCTGGGCATCCCCAGCGCACTTAGGGCGGAATATGCAAACACAACAGGTGATGGACCGAATGTGGATCAATGTCACACACTCATCCCAGTCCAAAGATCTGGGCCCAAATCCATCGTTTTTTTGCACTCCACACCACCCTGGGTTAGACAATGGCGATATGCAAATCAGCTCTGACCCTGTGCCCCATGGGAACAGTCCAGTCCGAACTACAAAAGCCATGTCCTTCCCAGAACGGAATCAAGCATCCGAGGACCGGACCGGTTTCGAGGTAACACCTCTCATCAGCCCGGCTAGCTTGACTCCAGTGGTGTGGAGTGCCTGGGACCCACGTCTGGGCATCCCCAGCGCACTTAGGGCGGAATATGCAAACACAACAGGTGATGGACCGAATGTGGATCAATGTCACACACTCATCCCAGTCCAAAGATCTGGGCCCAAATCCATCGTTTTTTTGCACTCCACACCACCCTGGGTTAGACAATGGCGATATGCAAATCAGCTCTGACCCTGTGCCCCATGGGAACAGTCCAGTCCGAACTACAAAAGCCATGTCCTTCCCAGAACGGAATCAAGCATCCGAGGACCGGACCGGTTTCGAGGTAACACCTCTCATCAGCCCGGCTAGCTTGACTCCAGTGGTGTGGAGTGCCTGGGACCCACGTCTGGGCATCCCCAGCGCACTTAGGGCGGAATATGCAAACACAACAGGTGATGGACCGAATGTGGATCAATGTCACACACTCATCCCAGTCCAAAGATCTGGACCCAAATCCATCGTTTTTTTGCACTCCACACCACCCTGGGTTAGACCATGGCGATATGCAAATCAGCTCTGACCCTGTGCCCCATGGGAACAGTCCAGTCCGAACTACAAAAGCCATGTCCTTCCCAGAACGGAATCAAGCATCCGAGGACCGGACCGGTTTCGAGGTAACACCTCTCATCAGCCCGGCTAGCTTGACTCCAGTGGTGTGGAGTGCCTGGGACCCACGTCTGGGCATCCCCAGCGCACTTAGGGCGGAATATGCAAACACAACAGGTGATGGACCGAATGTGGATCAATGTCACACACTCATCCCAGTCCAAAGATCTGGGCCCAAATCCATCGTTTTTTTGCACTCCACACCACCCTGGGTTAGACAATGGCGATATGCAAATCAGCTCTGACCCTGTGCCCCATGGGAACAGTCCAGTCTGAACTACAAAAGCCATGTCCTTCCCAGAACGGAATCAAGCATCCGAGGACCGGACCGGTTTCGAGGTAACACCTCTCATCAGCCCGGCTAGCTTGACTCCAGTGGTGTGGAGTGCCTGGGACCCACGTCTGGGCATCCCCAGCGCACTTAGGGCGGAATATGCAAACACAACAGGTGATGGACCGAATGTGGATCAATGTCACACACTCATCCCAGTCCAAAGATCTGGGCCCAAATCCATCATTTTTTTGCACTCCACACCACCCTGGGTTAGACAATGGCGATATGCAAATCAGCTCTGACCCTGTGCCCCATGGGAACAGTCCAGTCCGAACTACAAAAGCCATGTCCTTCCCAGAACGGAATCAAGCATCCGAGGACCGGACCGGTTTCCAGGTAACACCTCTCATCAGCCCGGCTAGCTTGACTCCAGTGGTGTGGAGTGCCTGGGACCCACGTCTGGGCATCCCCAGCGCACTTAGGGCGGAATATGCAAACACAACAGGTGATGGACCGAATGTGGATCAATGTCACACACTCATCCCAGTCCAAAGATCTGGGCCCAAATCCATCGTTTTTTTGCACTCCACACCACCCTGGGTTAGACAATGGCGATATGCAAATCAGCTCTGACCCTGTGCCCCATGGGAACAGTCCAGTCCGAACTACAAAAGCCATGTCCTTCCCAGAACGGAATCAAGCATCCGAGGACCGGACCGGTTTCGAGGTAACACCTCATCAGCCCGGCTAGCTTGACTCCAGTGGTGTGGAGTGCCTGGGACCCACGTCTGGGCATCCCCAGCGCACTTAGGGCGGAATATGCAAACACAACAGGTGATGGACCGAATGTGGATCAATGTCACACACTCATCCCAGTCCAAAGAACTGGGCCCAAATCCATCGTTTTTTTGCACTCCACACCACCCTGGGTTAGACAATGGCGATATGCAAATCAGCTCTGACCCTGTGCCCCATGGGAACAGTCCAGTCCGAACTACAAAAGCCATGTCCTTCCCAGAACGGAATCAAGCATCCGAGGACCGGACCGGTTTCGAGGTAACACCTCTCATCAGCCCGGCTAGCTTGACTCCAGTGGTGTGGAGTGCCTGGGACCCACGTCTGGGCATCCCCAGCGCACTTAGGGCGGAATATGCAAACACAACAGGTGATGGACCGAATGTGGATCAATGTCACACACTCATCCCAGTCCAAAGATCTGGGCCCAAATCCATCGTTTTTTTGCACTCCACACCACCCTGGGTTAGACAATGGCGATATGCAAATCAGCTCTGACCCTGTGCCCCATGGGAACAGTCCAGTCCGAACTACAAAAGCCATGTCCTTCCCAGAACGGAATCAAGCATCCGAGGACCGGACCGGTTTCGAGGTAACACCTCTCATCAGCCCGGCTAGCTTGACTCCAGTGGTGTGGAGTGCCTGGGACCCACGTCTGGGCATCCCCAGCGCACTTAGGGCGGAATATGCAAACACAACAGGTGATGGACCGAATGTGGATCAATGTCACACACTCATCCCAGTCCAAAGATCTGGGCCCAAATCCATCGTTTTTTTGCACTCCACACCACCCTGGGTTAGACAATGGCGATATGCAAATCAGCTCTGACCCTGTGCCCCATGGGAACAGTCCAGTCCGAACTACAAAAGCCATGTCCTTCCCAGAACGGAATCAAGCATCCGAGGACCGGACCGGTTTCGAGGTAACACCTCTCATCAGCCCGGCTAGCTTGACTCCAGTGGTGTGGAGTGCCTGGGACCCACGTCTGGGCATCCCCAGCGCACTTAGGGCGGAATATGCAAACACAACAGGTGATGGACCGAATGTGGATCAATGTCACACACTCATCCCAGTCCAAAGATCTGGGCCCAAATCCATCGTTTTTTTGCACTCCACACCACCCTGGGTTAGACAATGGCGATATGCAAATCAGCTCTGACCCTGTGCCCCATGGGAACAGTCCAGTCCGAACTACAAAAGCCATGTCCTTCCCAGAACGGAATCAAGCATCCGAGGACCGGACCGGTTTCGAGGTAACCTCTCATCAGCCCGGCTAGCTTGACTCCAGTGGTGTGGAGTGCCTGGGACCCACGTCTGGGCATCCCCAGCGCACTTAGGGCGGAATATGCAAACACAACAGGTGATGGACCGAATGTGGATCAATGTCACACACTCATCCCAGTCCAAAGATCTGGACCCAAATCCATCATTTTTTTGCACTCCACACCACCCTGGGTTAGACAATGGCGATATGCAAATCAGCTCTGACCCTGTGCCCCATGGGAACAGTCCAGTCCGAACTACAAAAGCCATGTCCTTCCCAGAACGGAATCAAGCATCCGAGGACCGGACCGGTTTCGAGGTAACACCTCTCATCAGCCCGGCTAGCTTGACTCCAGTGGTGTGGAGTGCCTGGGACCCACGTCTGGGCATCCCCAGCGCACTTAGGGCGGAATATGCAAACACAACAGGTGATGGACCGAATGTGGATCAATGTCACACACTCATCCCAGTCCAAAGATCTGGGCCCAAATCCATCGTTTTTTTGCACTCCACACCACCCTGGGTTAGACAATGGCGATATGCAAATCAGCTCTGACCCTGTGCCCCATGGGAACAGTCCAGTCCGAACTACAAAAGCCATGTCCTTCCCAGAACGGAATCAAGCATCCGAGGCCTGGACCGGTTTCGAGGTAACACCTCTCATCAGCCCGGCTAGCTTGACTCCAGTGGTGTGGAGTGCCTGGGACCCACGTCTGGGCATCCCCAGCGCACTTAGGGCGGAATATGCAAACACAACAGGTGATGGACCGAATGTGGATCAATGTCACACACTCATCCCAGTCCAAAGATCTGGGCCCAAATCCATCATTTTTTTGCACTCCACACCACCCTGGGTTAGACAATGGCGATATGCAAATCAGCTCTGACCCTGTGCCCCATGGGAACAGTCCAGTCCGAACTACAAAAGCCATGTCCTTCCCAGAAGGGAATCAAGCATCCGAGGACCGGACCGGTTTCGAGGTAACACCTCTCATCAGCCCGGCTAGCTTGACTCCAGTGGTGTGGAGTTGCCTTTTTGGCAATTAAGCAGTGCGTTGGAGCGCTTTAAGGACTCACGGGCTTCGGCCAAGTCCTTGGGCCCACACGGCCTCCTCAGCCTTCTGCTTTTCGCTCCTTTCGTGTCCACGGAAGGGGTGCCTCACCATGTTAATTTCAGAGCCACAGGCCTGCGCAGCAACAACCTCAGCGCGTACGTACCTCCAGATCTCGGAGGGCACTGCACGGTGGTGGCTCATGAATCGCGATCGGGTCAATGGCAGATCCCTCTCCCTTCCCCAACCGGAAAACACAGTTGTGACGGGCGCGTCCCTTCTGGGATCGGGTGGCCACATGGGAGAGGCAGAGATCAGAGGACTCTGGTCTCCGGCGGAGTCCGGGTTCCACATCAACCTTCTGGAACTTCGGGCGATCCGGCTAGCACAGAAGGCATTCCTTCCCGTTGTCCGGGTAAGAGTAGTGCAGGTGTTCACGGACAACACCACCGGCATGTGGTACTGCAACAAACAGGGCGGTGTTGGTTCGTGGATCCTATGTTTGGAGGCTCAGCGCCTCTGGATATGGCTGCAACATCAGGGCATTTTCCTGGTGGTTAAACACCTGGCAGGTTCTCTGAACACCAGGGCGGACTAACTCAGCCGCCGGTGCATGATGGATCGCGAATGGCGTCTGAACTTAGACGTGGCGCAAGGGCTCTTTCAGCAGTGAGGAGAGCCTTGGTTAGATCTATTTGCCACCAAAGCAAACTCGCAATGTCATCAGTTCTGCGCATTGGAATTTCCAAGGCGGCACTCGCTATGTGACGCTTTTCGTCGCGAGTGGAGTTGTGGTCTACTATACGCCTTTCCGCCTATACCACTTCTACCCAGAGTACTGAAGAAGATCAAGCGCAACCGGGCCCAAGTTATTCTTGTGGCTCTGGACTGGGCTTGAAGAGTATGTTATCCCGAGCTACTCAGCATGGCTCTCAAACCCCGATCCGACTGCCTCTGCGGGAGGATCTTCAATCGCAGCAACAGGGGGCGGTCCTCCACCCGAACCTATCCAGCCTCCACCTCCTTGCGTGGAGATTGAGCGGTGGCAGTTGACGTCTTTTGACCTGCCTCCCGAAGTTTGTGAGGTGATCTTGGCAGCCAGGCGTCCCTCCACTAAGACGGTATACGCCTGAAGGTGGAACAAGTTTGTGGCATGGTGCACAGCAAAGGCTGTGGATCCCCTTTCTGTCCCTCTTTCAGAGGTCCTTCTATTTATTCTTTTTTTGGCCCAGCAGGGCTCTGCTCTGGGCACTATCAATGGCTATCTCTTGGCCATTTCAGCCTTTTTACGGCTTCCAGATCAGCCTTCCCTTTTCAAGTCTCCTGTTGTAAATAGATTCTTAAAAGGTATTACTCATCTCTTTCCCCCTGTTCCTTTTTTAATGCCTTAGTGGGACTTGAACCTAGTTCTGACATATCTGATGAGTGCTCCCTTTGAGCCACTTCACAACTGTCCTCTTCGTCTTCTCACTTTAAAGACAGCTTTCCTGGTAGCCATCACTTCTGCCAGAAGACTGAGTGAGCTCCAGGCTCTTTCTTCTAAACATCCTTTTATCTCTGTTCATCCAGACAAAGTGGTTCTAAGGACTCGTCCATCTTTTCTGCCAAAGGTTGTCACTACCTTTCACATCAGGCAGACCATCAGTTTGCCCACCTTCTTTCCGCCTCCGCATCCCTCAAAAGAGGAAGAGGAAGAGAGGCTCCACCATCCAAAACGTACGCTCTCATTCTATCTGAACCGCACCCAACAGTTCCGGGTGGATGACCAGCTCTTTGTTGGCTATGTGGGCCCCAAGAAAGGGCAGGCCGTGCACAAGCGGACCATCTCTCGGTAGGTTGTACTGTGCATAAAGGTTTGCTATTCTTTGGCTAAAAGGAGCCTCCGGTGGGGCTGCGCGCCCATTCTACCAGGGCAAAGGCAGCCACTACTGCTTCGGGACGGGGAGTTCCCTTGCATGACATCTGTCAGGCAGCTACATGGGCCTTGCTGCACACGTTTACCAAGCATTACTGCCTGGACAGCCAAGTCCGGAGAGACGGCTTCTTTGGCCGTTCTGTTCTCCAGGACTTTCTGGTGTGATCTTGGTTTGCAGACCCACCACCGGGGTTAGTATTGCTGGGTTATCTAGTCTAAGGTAAGGATACTATCACTAGGTGTTTCTTTCAGATGCACAAGTTACTTACCTTCGGTAACGATATATCTGTAAGAAACATTAGTAGTGACAGATTCCTTACTGCCCCACCCATCCTCCCAGTTTCTGTTAACTGATTTCTAGGGTTAAGGTCATCCCTTTCAGGGCCCTAGTTCCAAGGCACCAGTGGTCCGTTTCTTTCATGGTTCTGCGTTCCTGGCGCCGAAAGTCATGAAAGTACTGATGTCAGCGTTCGTGGATGCGTCTAAGTAGGTCCAGCGATGTCGTCTCGGCGGCAACGACGCCCGCGGAGCCGCACGACAACGCCTAACAACGCGCTGGGGTACTGCTGACAAAAACTTTCCTGGATCCAGTCTGACGCCTGGGGGTAATTCCAAGGTAAGGAATCCATCACTATTAATGTTTCTTACAGATATATTGTTACCAAAGGTAAGTAACTTGTGAGCTTTGTACGTTGGATTTTTGTTGTTTTTGGTTTTGTTAGATAAAGTTTTGCTTATTTTTCTAAACTGGTGTGGTGTCCATTTGTAGTGGTTTCACTTTGTTATTGTATGCATGTACAAATGCTTTACACACTGCCTCTGAAATAAGCCTGTCTGCTCGTAACAAGCTACCAAGGGAGTGAGCAGGGGTTATTTTAGAAGTGTATCTTCTTTACCCTGACCAGGAAGAAGGGTCCCTACTTGAACACAGGTACCTACCTCTGCCAACTAGAGACCTCCATTTCTAACACTACCCTTTCAAAAGGGACCCCAACCTCTGGAAGTGGAATTAAGGGGGCTTTTGTAGTGCCACCTGACTTACCACTGGCTTGGTAAGGGACAGAGGAGCGACACAACTCCTTGGTGTCTTCAGACATATGGGGCCAGTGAAAATGAGGCACAACCCTGTCCCAAGTCTTGCTTTTACCCTAAGTGTCCTGCAAGAGGAATATCATGTGCTAGGGAGAGGAGAAACCCTCTGAACTTCTGGTGTATCACCAACCTACTTGTGTCACCAGGCTTGAGTTCTCCACTACAGGAACCCCTCTTTCCAATCGATCCTACAGGACCCACTGATATATCCTGCTTCCTCAGCAGCGGCTTGCTATCTGTTTTAGAGTCTTAGAAGAAATTGCTCTAAGAAGACCAACTTCATTACACAGGCCAGAGATCTACAAGGAAAATTATGGGACCACAATTATCCAGAAAACATAATGAAGAAAACCTATAAACGGGCACTTAACCAGAACATAAAAGGGCTTCTAGAACCAGTACCATACCCCTGACTTGTGTGACAACATGCTATCCCATCTCAAACAAAGTTAAGAAAATCATAAACAAACATTGGCGCAACCTACATTCCGGTAAACTGAAGTGGGAAAAAACACTCTTCTTGTTCAAAAGACCCACAAGCCTAAAAGACAGCCTAGTAAAAACCAGATCTCGAGACATAAATAATGACGTGGGAAGTACTGTACGGAGCTAGTGGGGGCTTACAGACACTATGCCTGTGGCAACTGCAGTGGGTGCCATCTAACAAAGACACTAGAACTAGAACTGGAAAAAATCTGGTCTCTACGAAAACATACTAACTGTAATTCAATGACTGTTCTCTATCTAATCATCAGTACCTGCAGTTTATATTATGTAGGCATGACCACAAGGAAAATAAAAAACCTGATCAGCGAACACCGTAGTAATATAAGATGCGAAAGGAATACAACAAAACTGATAGATCATTTGCAAACAAAAAAACACACCTAATGATATGACCTGGGTCCTAACTAAACAGCTTAAGAACTCCATTGAAAATATAGAAGAACATCTATTTGAAAAGGAGCAGTGCTGGATCTATCAGATGTCAACTCACATAATGGGGGTGAATGACCATGGGCTAGATGTAGGTAATTCAATTTTACCGACTCTTAAATACTGAATTTTACCGAATCGGTATTTATGAGTCGGTAAATGTAATGTAGGTAAAAAATCGGTATATTTTATCGAATCTGGGAAATTCGGAATTGGCCAATTGGTATTTACCGAATCGGTATTCTCCATTCATTCCTATGGGCCTTCTGGCCAATAGGAATGAATTGGAAATACCGACGGGGTAAATACAGATTTGATAAATACCGATTTGGTAAATACCGAATCGGAAAGCAAATAAAAGTGAAACTGAAGCAGGCAGCCAATCAGGTGCTACCAACAGGATTGGCTACACAGGCAGCTACAACTAATTAGAAGCTTCTGGAGAGGCAGTTGGAGCTGAGCTGAGTCCCTGAGCAGCAGTAAAAGTTTTGTGCACTTTTGAATGTGAAAAATGGCAAGCAGCACAGACAAAGACCAGCCAGAGAGGAAGAGGAAACTGAAATTCAGCAGCATGGAGCTGCAGGTGCTTGTGGAGGAGGTGGTTAAGGAGCACCAAAAACTATTTGGCAGGCAGTCCCTCACAGTGGCAGAATCTTGCAAAATATCTGGCTGCACATTCAAGAAAAAGGGAATGCAGTTGGAGTGATTCCCAGAGATATAGAGGACCTTAAAAAGAGGTGGGACGACCTCAGGAGCCAGACAAAAAAGAAAAGTGCAGAACACCACAAGCAGGCAAGCAAAACTGGTGGAGGGAAGAACCCAGCACCTCCCCTTACTGACCTGGAGGAGATGGTGGGCTTAACCATAGAACCTGAAAGCGTCTGCGGACTGGGAGATGTAGACAGCTCAGCCAGAGCTGCCAGCAGAAAAGGTAAGATGCATGCACAGCAATCCCCCCACCCCATCATCCTTCCCTTTACCCTATGTGGCTAATTGAACCCCAGTCCAGTACAGCAAGCACAATACAGGAGCAATGCATCATGGGACATGTAGTCATTCAATGAAAGACCATGTCATACAGCACAGCAACCACCAAGTTAGGGAAATATTTTCAGACATAATGAAGTGCAGGCAACATATACATTGTTCAAGTGAAAATCATTTAATTGTAGTGGCTGTGAGGCAGTAGCGGTTAGCTAATGTACGCTCACTTATCCACAGGTCAGACATCTCGCAGGCGTTCCCCGGAGACTGAAGGCACAGCCCCAGAGAGGGATAAGAGCCAGGAGGCAGGTTCTAGCGCACAGACTGAATCAGAGGACACAGGTGCACCAAGTACACAGCCACAATCCCAAGATACACAAATGGCTCCAGAGTTGCAGGCGTCCCCAGAACGTTCACAATCACCACTTATTGTCATCCCCAGAAATGCCAGCATCACTGCCTGTTACTACACCTGCATCACAACAGAGCAGGAGGCATGTTGTTGCCCCACTATTGGAAATGGAGTCATCAGCAGGTGACATTGAGGGGGAAGACATACGCACCTTGCCTGGGGAAGGTAGCTCTGCCACACTGCACTCCAGTGCAGAAGTTGCCAATACTGGTACAAGACGCCGCAGGCTCTGACAAAATAGTGTAGCAGCACATGTGGAGGCTCCCAGTGTGTTCCGTGGCCTAGAGGGGAGCATGGTCAGAATCCAACGGATGCAGGTAAAATCCATCATGTGTGTCCAACGCCAAATGAGGAGCCTAAACAACAACATGGAAGACATAGGGAAGGGCATCAGAGAACTAGTTGATGTCAACAAGGAGATGGCTGCAGGGATGCGTGACATGTCACAATCTGTGCAGCTTCTGTGCACAAAACTAGATCAAGAAATGACATTAAGGCGCAGGGAGAAGCAGCGTGCACAACAACAAAATAAAGCCATCAACCGCCTGGCCACAGCCACTTCCCTGCTATGCAGGAGATGCATAAACATGCAGGAGGGACTCACTCAAAATAGCAATGAAGTGTCAAGGAGCATAGCTAGGATGACCAGTGCTGTTGAGGTGCTCATAAACGCACAAACAGCACAAAGTGCTGCTCTGGATTTGCCAGAGAGTGAAGATAGCACAAGTAGGAGCAGCATGGCCAGACCCCTTGGCGTAGAGACACGGAGGAGCAGCAGGCGCCATGGTGAGGCAACAGCTCAAACGCCAAGCGAAGACAGCCAGCCACAAACAGCTGGCAGTGCTAAGCGTGGACGCAAATGAGTACTTCACTTAATGGGGTAGTGACCCAGGACTGACATCATTGAATTTATATGATTTGTGTTGCACAATTGTGCTTTAGTAACCTGCGTAGTGACAAAATTAAACTACGTTGAGTGCATACTCCACCTGTTTGTGTCTCTTTACTTACTTAAAAGTAGTTGTGTGTGATCTCTTCCCGTCTGTGTCTGCCACCTGTTGGTGTTGCTAGTCCAGCAGTGTTGGGTTCAGGCAGTGCCTGTACGTCATCATGGTCCTCATAATCAGATAATTCCACCTCGGTGTCCTTCTTCATGGCAAGGATGTGCAACATTGCACAGGTTGCAATCATCTTGCAGCAGGTCACTGGTGTTTACTGGCGTGCCCCTCCACTTTTGTGGAGGCAGCGAAACCTGCTTTTCCACAGCCCAAAGGTGCGCTCCACAATGTTCCTGGTAGATTTGTGTGCCCTGTTGTATCTCCTCTGGCTGGGGGTTGAAGGGTTGAGGTAGGGAGTAAGGATGAAAGACCGGGCCCCATATGCACTATCCCCTATAATTAATAGAAAAAGACATTACTCATCCACATATTCACATACATCTGCAATATATATCAAATGAGTGCCACACAGTGATTTATCTAGCAGGTATCCTTCGCCAAATTCCCCCGCTGTCAGGCGTGTGTATATTCCACTGTTTTGAAAGATGTAGGAGTTGTGGGTACTTCCAGGAAACTTGGCAACTATGTCCGTGATGATGTACTTTGCATCACAGATTACCTGTACATTTATGGTGTGGGTAGACTTCCTGTTATTATAAATGTACTCTGTGACCGCAGGTGGACATATTGGTATGTGGGTGCCATCAATACAGCCAATGACTTTGGGGAAATGTGCCAATTGATAAAACTCTGTCTTGGTCCTGAGCTGTTCTGCGTGCGTTGTAGGGAAGCTAATGTAATTATGCATTCTCTGCATCATGGCCTCTAGGAATTTCCTGAAGAAACATGACAGGCAGCTCTGGGACACCCCACCTACCACAGCAACCACACACTGGTAACTCCCAGAGGCAAGCAGGTGTAGTCTACACAGCACCTGCACATGGGGTGGGATGGCTTGCGCCCTTGGGGTTGGGTGCTCCAAAAGTGGGTGAAGGTCCCTGATCAGCTCCAGGATGGTTTGGGGGTGTAGCCTGTACCTTTGTATGATCTCTGGCTGAGTCAGTTGGAATAAGGTGATTCTCTGCCTGTAGACCTGCTCCTCCCTTCTCCAGACCCTCTCTCCTTCTGCCTGGAGCTGTAGCCGCCTCGCAATCACATAGAATGCCGCCATTCTGGTCAAACAGTTGTGTTTTAGGCCCTATTTTATAGCCTGCACTTGGTTACCACCTGATTTGAATCTATGGTAAATACAGACTCTTAAATATCGAATGTCATGCAAATTCGGTATTTTAGAGGTTACCTACATCTCAAAAGTCATTTTTACCATTTCTTATTTACCGATTGGGTAATTTTACCGATTGGGTAATTTTATTGATTCAGTAAATTTTCCGAATCGGTAAATTTTCCGATTTGGTAAATATACCGAATCGTATCATTTTGTGGCCCCTACATCTCAAACACCAAATACCGGTCGTTAACGGACGAAATTCAGTATTTTCGGCCATTACCGACCAGTACTTGGTTGCCTACTCCTTGCAACACAGTATTATAAGGGAATCTGTGGACACCTATGGAAGAGACTTCACACCATTGAAGTATGATGACAATGACAAGATAACAACCATCCCTGTCTATGATACCCCAGCTTCCAAATCAACCATATTGTTCTGTCACAATACTAATTAGAAAAGGTAGACTAGACCATAGTTCCCTGGCCCCATGGGAACAGGCACATAAGAACAATGATGACTACCGAGACTATGGAACAGAAGAAAAAGATATAAGTTTATTAAACGTAAAAAACAAATGAAAACAGAGCAAATGGTTTTTAGATTTAAGTCTATAATGAAATAATAAGCTATGAATTAATTTACCACAATAGGAATTTAAATCAGAGGGAATATTTTTAATAGATTCAAAGTGCATCAGAAATGGTTGCACTCCTATTGCCCACATCAGAACTAAGAACAAACTAGATACAGAGGGAGATACAACATCCCTGTCGGCATAGCAACCAGAAAGGAAAACATCAATGCTATCCCGATGAAGGACGCGTTGACGTAGGAATGCAGCCAACTACGGTACGTGCATATGCACACCAGGTTCCCATGACGTCAGGGTACGTACGGCGTCAGTCCACGAAACTATGCCATCAGGAGGGAAATCCTGACAAGAAGGTACTTGAGGTGAATTCTTTGGTCCTCACACAAGATGCAGGACTCAAGAAGATGTACAGGTTGATGGGTGGGTGTGACACCTTGAAGAAGTAAGGGGAACTTTGATACAGGGGGAAGCCTGACGACAGAGACTAATATAGAGGTATACACTAATAACCAGGAACCGAACTCTCTAACAACTATTATCTCGCCATTACAGAGTGTAACAACAGGGTCCACCCCCCCGAAGCATCCCATGTAGCTATTGGCTCCAATACTAGGAGTTAGTCACTTTTTTACTTTTTATTATTTTTAGTGTTTACACGAAGTCCAATGTTCACTCCATGAAAATGAATTAGCATACATGCAAGCTCTGGTGAGAAGGGCTACAGACTAGACTTGATAAAATACTCGTTCAAATACTGATCGATACTAAAACATGGCATTATGAATTTTACTCGCAGAATTGCATGGAGACTAAATGTATTTTCCTATTGCGCAAAAAAATGTATTTGTCCTGTCCTTGTGCAACGTGCTTTTCCAGAAACATATACCTGTTTGACTCTATGTACAAAACATTTCCGTTTAAATTATCATACAAAAGGAAAGCGTTATCGATGTGAACCAGGGAAAGAAAAAGACAATGTTTTTCCTGGCTCCATAGCAAACCTACCTATGTGACAAAATAGGTTGTTTTTCTCATTTTAGGAGGCTGGCTTAGTATATGGTGCACAGTTATGTAAGTGTGCACACTGCACTAATCCAGACAACCCTTATGGTGATTTTAGTGGTCTTAGACAACCTTAGAAAGCTCTCTAAGTGGTAGCTGTGGAGAGCAGCCTTCAGGCTTAGTCCAGGAGTGTAAAGCAGCTTGTTTTTACCACAATGTAATCTTATTGGTATAGATTAACCGCATCGCTGCTAGAGAGTTTCCCCTGCTGTGCTGGACAGCAATAAAAACGGGTGTGGTCATGTCGAGCTCAGCTCGTCATGAGCACATGAGCACTGTGCTGCATGACGAGCTGAGCTCCTCGTGAGCATGGAAGGGGTTAAGTGAAAAAGAACCGCACAAGGTATTTATGGAAATATGTATTTATTTAAAGACACTCACTAACACGCACAAATATCTCCTACCCGGTGATAAACACAATGCACACAATACTTTGAAGATCAAACAGGTAAGTAGCATGAATACACAGTGGTCGCCAGGGAGAGACCAAACCATATACTAAAAAAGTGGTATGCGAACCACGACTCAAGTCAAGACTACACCCAGAAGACATAGAAGTGCTGAGCTCCCAAGGAACCACCAGAGGTAAGTAACTATGAACCCCGCGGAGGCCCGTGTTCAGAGTGGGAACACGACCGCGTTCTCAATTCAAGTCAATGGGTAAGTCACGGTTGCAATTTTAAAGAAAAAAGCCCCTTTCCAGTGGACCCTGAAGAAACCCTGTGGGAGACTGAAGGTTGGATAGCCACCCCACCGGTGGATACTTTAGGAACTAGGTGTAAAGTGGCGTCAGAAACTGCTGTCAAACTCAATGGAGACCTTCAGAAAGATGCCGCTGCTTGAGAAGGTGATAGTGTCCGTTGGAACAAAAAAGGTGGATTCAAGATGAGAGGTACCTGAAAACAGAGGGGACAGAGTCTATGCCACTCAGGAGTGACCAGGAGGCACGGAAGATGAATGCCCACCGATTTCAGGTGTTGAAGGGGAGTTGGCGGTCACCTTGGAGCTGCAGCTGTGCAGACCTGGCAATGCTGTGGAATACAAGGAGCCGTTCACGAGCTGTCCCACGTCGGATGTCAAGAGTTGAGGGGTGTCTGTCGGGAGCACCAACAAGCCTTGGCAATTGCCACCAATGTGGAAGGTTAAAAAAGTATGGTGTTGGGACCAGCAAGGTCCAAGTGACCCACCACAAACAGGGGAATCAGAGTAGGCCCCAAGCAATCAGGGGAGCCCACTGGAATCAAAGAAGACCCTCAAAAGGACCCACAGACTGGAAGCACTGGAGTCGCAAGAGGACCTCTAGCAGCTCACCAAAGTTGCAGGCCCACGGTGCAAGCGATGTGGTGAGGACAAAGATCTTGGTCACAGGAGATGCTAGAGGTTGGGGCTACCTGGAGCCCGAATATCTTGGAGGAAGGAAGTCAACAAGCCTTGCAACGGCAAGTCGATGTAGTGCACAGAGGTTCTGTCCCAGCGTTTCCGATCAGGGATACTGGCCTCAAACTTGGACTTGCTGAGCCTTTCGGAGTCCGTGGGAGGGCAGGAGCAGCAGACCGGTCAGCTTGGTTGCGGTGCCTGCAGATGCAGGGAAATGACTCCTTCACTTCAAGTGAGATTCATGCAGGTGTCTTGGAAGTCCACAGGTTTTGGAAGGTTCCTGTATGGAGCACGGGCACAGACATTGCAGCAGACTTGCAGGACGACAAGACCAAGAGCAGCAGGAGTCTTCCCAGTTGCTGTCCCAGAGCCCAGAGCGATGTCCAGCGATGTCCAGAGTGCCCAGACGGTCCAAGAAGAAGTGGTGTCTTGATATGAATCGTGTCCCACAACAAATCTAGGGACCCACCCATAGGTAGGCCCTTAAGTACCCTAAGGAAAGAGTTGGGACGATTCAGGGTTCCCTCACAGGGGAGGGCTGGACAGTGGGAAGGATACTTCCATGTCCTTTGTCCAGTTCCGCGTCAGATTGGGAGCCAACGGTTCCCTGAACTGGTTTGAACTGGACTATGCAAGGAGGGCACCAAATGTGCCCTGCAAGCAGTCGCAGTGGCGCTGGCAAGCGCTCCCACCCTGCCCCAGTACACTACACCTTGTCTGGGAGGTGGTCCCACCTCCCTGTGTCAAGATATCTATTGTTCTGCTTTCCCCTGCTCAAGCTTGGTTCAGCAGCAGGAGGGCAGAAACATGTCTCTGGCCGGCAGCAGCCCTAGCTTGCTGTCCGGTTCTGTAAGACTTGTACCGGGAGCACTGAGGGCCACCCAAAGGAGCTTTACAGGGCATGGAATCATACCTCCCTTACCGTTTACAGTGTTGGGGTATGATTCCAACATGTTTGATACCAAGCATGACAGGGTTAGTTACCACCAGTTTAGAAAAGGTCATCGCGTAATGACTCACAACCCCTCTATATGTTATGTGGCTGAAACCTTTAAATTTTGGGGAATGGACTCCGTAGGTTGAAGGGATATCCTGTTTATGCAAGGGCACCCTCACACTTCGAACCTAGCACTCTGCCTTCAGGATAGAAAGGCCTGCCTTAGGAGTGACATACAGGTTTTAGGTGCAGTGACCTCAGATGTAGGGAAACCTATATCTGTCTTATTTGCTGCTAGCACCAGCTTACACAGTTTTCAATGGCCGGCCTATCATCACAGTGTGCTTCAGCCCATGGGGGACCCCATGTACTCGGGACTTGTAAGTGTACACCAGTAGCCAAATTGGGATGTACCTAAGTACTCTCCATAACCATTTTAGGGGAGAAAGCACAGAGACTGGGGACCTGATTAGCAGGATACCAGTCAGACTAGTCAGAAACAGCATAACACCAGGCAAAGAGTGGGGATAACCATAAAAGCGTATCCTACTTTTCTACACAAGCCCCCTGCCCTCAAAACGTAAGGAGATGAGACTACCCTTGCCTAGTTGAGTCTTCGTTTTCTAAGTGGAAATATCTCGAGAGTCCATCTGCATTGGCATAGTTACTCCCTGCCGTATGTTCCACTGTATAGTCCATCCCCTGTAGGGAAATGGACCACCTCAAAAGTGTCATCTTTTTAAGCCATAAGAGGGGCTTGTGGTCTGTCTGATCAATGAAGTGAGTGCCAAACAGGTATGGCCTCAGCTTGCTTTTTCAAGGCCCAGACCACAGCAAAGGCCTCCCTCTTAATGGCTGACCAACGTTTCTCCCTATGGGTTAACCTTCTGCTATTAAAAGCTACTGGTTGATCCTGGCTCTCCTCATTTAAATGGGATAACACCGCCCCTACCTCATCTCAGATGCATCTGTCTGGACAATAGAAGTTTTAAAGTAGTCACAACTTTGCAGAATGGGAGCAGTGCACCTGGCCTGCTTCAGGTCATCAATTGACTTCTGACAGCTTACTGTCCACTGAACTTTCTTGGGCATTTTCTTTGATGTAAGATCATTCAGGAGAGTCACAGTGGACCCATATCTCTTGACAAATCATCTGTAGTACTCAGTCAGGCCCAAGAAAGCTCTGTCGAGTCTGGGTGGTGGGAGCAATCCAGTCCACAATGGTCTGGATTTTGCTCTCTTATGGTTGAACCTACCAGGTGGCCCAAGTACACAACCTTGCTCTGCCCTATGTAGCACTTGGTGGCCTTGATAGTGAGGCCTGCCTTCTGCAGGGCAGCCAGAACATTCCTGAGATGGACCACGTAATCCTCCCAAGTGGAAGTAAAGACAGCTATATCATCTAGATATGCTGCACTATAGTCTTCCAGGCCTGTGAGAACTTTGTTCACCAACATCTGAAATGTGGCAGGTGCATTTTTCAAACCAAAGGGCATAACAATAAATTGATAATGCCCATTAGGTTTTGAAAATGCTGTTTTCCCTTGGCATCCTCAACTAGTCTGATTTGCCAGTAGCCAGCAGTCAGGTCAAATGTATTCAGAAACTTGGCTGAGGCCAAAGTATCTATGAGTTCATCTGCCCTTGGAATAGGATGGGCATCAGTCCTAGTGACTGCATTGAGGCCTCTGAAGTCCACACAAAACCTCATATTTCCTGGTTTTGTTCTATGGGCTATCTAAAGGCTCACTAACCCCTCATTCCAGCATCTTTTGGACCTCTGTCCTGATGCAATCCCTGACATGGTCAGGCTGTCCTTAGATTTTATTCTTAACAGTCAGGCTTTCCACTTCATGGGTACACCAGGTGTTCTGACTGGGTGTCAGGGAGAACAGGTGTCTGTACTGATTGAGGTCTTGCCAGTAATCAGCTTGCTGCTGGTCAGTGAGGCTGCCTGCTAAGGCTACACCATCTACTGAGTCATCATCAGGGTTCTGAGAGAGGAGATCAGGGAGAGGGTCACTTTCTTCCTCCTGTACCTCATCAGTTGCCATGAACAAGCTCATGTCAGCTCTGTCCACAAAAGGTTTTAGGCGGTCCACATGAAGTACCCTAAGGGGACTTCTTGGGTTGCCTAGGTCAACCAAGTAGGCAAGCTCACCTTTTTGTTCAAGGATAGTGTGGGGGCCACTCCATTTGTCCTGGAGAGCTCCTGGGGCCACAAGCTCCAATACCCACACATTCTGGCCTGGCTGGTAAACAGTCAAGGCAGCCTTTTGTCATGCCAAGCTTGTTGGAGTTCATTGCTGGCCTCCTGGTTTTTGCTGGCCTTCTTCATGTACTTAGCCATGCGTGAACGCAGGCCAAGGACGTAGTCCACATTGTCCTGTTTAGGCAGTTTGAGAGGTTACTCCCAGCCTTCCTTAACTGGACACAATGGACCCCTAACTGGATGGCCAAACAAGTTCAAATGGGCTGTAACCAACCCCCTTCTGAGGATCCTCTCTGTAGACCAACAGAAGGCAGGGTAGTAAGACATCCGATTGTTCCTGAGCCTTTCTGGGAGTCCCATGGTCATCCCCTTGCGAGTTTCGTTGAACCTTTCAACAAGCCCATTGCACTGTGGATGATATGGTGTGGTAAACTTGTAGTTTACTCCACACTCTTTCCACATTGCAGTGATATAACTAGAGATGAATTTGGTACCTCTGTCTGTTAAGACCTACGTAAGGAAGCCCACTCTGGAGAAGATTCACAGGGGGGCCCTGGCCACTACAGGAGCTGTAGTGATTCCATGAGGAATAGCCTCTGGGTACCTAGTGGCATGGTCCACCACCACTAGTATGTAACTGTGCCCAGATGCAGTTGGAGCTTTCAAGGGACCAACAATGTAAATCCCTACCCTTTCAAATTGGTCCCGAACCCCTGGAAGTGGAATTAAGAGAGCCTTTGTAGTGCCACCTGACTTACCACTGGCTTGGCTAGTGCCACAAGAGCAACAAAACTCCTTGGTGTCTTCAGACATATAGGGTCAGTGCAAATGAGGGACAAGCCTGTCCCAAGTCTTGCTTTGCCCTAAGTGTCCTGCAAGAGGAATATCTTGTGCTAGGGAGTTGAGAATCTCTCTGAACTTCTGGTGTATCACCAACCTATTGGTGGCACCAGGCTTTTGTTCTCTACCTTCAGAATACAGGAGCCCCTCTTCCCAATAGATCCTATGGTACCCACTGATATATCCTGCTTCATCAGCAGTGGCTTGCTGTCTGAGGGCTTCAAAGATGGGCAGGTCTGTTGCTCCAAACTCAGGTCTGCCCCCAAGAACTCTGCCTGGTCAGGCCCAAGTTCCTCTGGGACAGTTCCTTCACCGGGACTGAGATCATCTCTCTCAGGACAGTGTGAGAGGCGGGCAATTCCTTACCCTTCCTGCTCCTTCTCGTAGGAGGCACCTGGTCCATTTTTCCAGGATCCAGTGCTCCTTGAGTGCTTAGCTGTTTGGCCTGAGCCCTGTGACAGCAAAGATACTGGCAGAAATCCCAATATTTTCTGCATGAGTCCTGAACTCTACTTCAGCCCATGCTGAAGTTTCCAAATCATTGCCTAACAAACAATCTACAGGTAGGTCTGGAGATACTACAACTCTTTTAGGGCCATTTACCCCTCCCCAGCTGAGATTCACAACTGCCAAGGAATGATCAGTCCTGACATTGCTAGTGTTGGTAACTTGGTACATGTGTCCAAGAATGATTTGTTCAGGGACACACGTTTCTCTGTCACCATGGTGACACTGGCCCCTGTGTCCCTGAAAGCTATTGCTTCCTTTCCATTTATCAAAGGTTGTTGTCTGTACTTGCCCAAGTTAGTGGGACTTACCAGTAGGGTGGCAGGATCAATGTCACCATCACAGACTGACACAACCTGAGCTGGAGTCCTGACTAGGCCAGAACCCATCTCTATATCCAACGTTAACCCCACTATTCCCTTAGTTGCTGTACTACCACCTGTACTGATGCCAGGGAGAGCAGGTGCCTTAGGGCCAGTGGTAGTGGCAGATTCCTTAGCCTTTGGACAATTAGCATCCCTTGTCTAATGGGTCTTTACTTTACATAAATAACACCAAGGTTTATTTCTGCCTTTCTTGGAAATTTGGGACTCACTCCCACATGTAGGATTTTGGGGCCCTTGTGAAGACTCTTTCTTCTCTATACTTTTGACCCCACCTTTATTCGGGTCACCTCCATTACCATGTTTTTTCTGCTTAAAGCTGGTGCAGACCCATTTGTCTGCCTTCTTTCCCAATTCTTGGGAGAAGGTCACATCGGAGTCCACCAGGTACTGGTGCAAAAGTTGTTAAGGATGTTCTCCCTCATTATCAAATTGTACAATTCTTCATAGTCCTGTACCTCGCTTCAATGAAGCCAGCCTTCCAAAGCCTTAATAGCACCATCAATGAAATCTACCAAGTCCTGAATGTGTGCCTCCTGGGTGTCTCTGAACGTAATCCTATACTGTTCAGTGGTTAAGCCAAACCCACCAATGAGTGCACTCTTCAGAACTGAATAATTGTCAGCATCCTCTGCTATAACAGTGAGGAGCTTATCTCTACATTTATTACCAAAGGAGAGCCACAGAATAGCTGCCCTTGAGGGGCCTTCTAAACCTTACAGGCCTCTCTAATGCAGTGATCCATTTCTGGATGGCATCCCCTCCTGGTAAGGAGGGACTATCCTGCTCAAGTTCCTAATATCAAAAGAGTTTTCCCTGACTCCAGGGCAGAGGTCTTCGAACTTTTGGATGCCGAGACCCCCATGTCAACATTTTGAGGCGTAAGGACCCATCCTGACAAAAATTTCTAAATCTGTAGGCAGGGCTACTGGAATTATGAGGCAGGTGAGGACCAAATTACGCGACAGGTTTGACTAAATTGTGTGGGAAGAAATTGTAAATGATGTTATGTGATGCCGCGTATTTTGGGATAGCATTGCTTCATTATTTTGAAAAAAAATTCACACAGTAACACTGAGGAAAGATTTCAACCCATCAGTACCCGTTTATAACCAAAATACAGCAATTAACATCAGAAATATTTCTAGTTAACCTTTGTAAAGGGCCTTCCACTCCGCAGGAATACGTGCTGCCACATTAGAAGCTCACCTGGCCCTGGCTGGGAGAAGCAGGGGTCCTTTAAAACCCTGGCGGTTTTGTGCAGAGTTAAGCAGTTGACCCATGCAGCTTTCAACCCCTCCTTTCCATCCCTCTCTCCTCTCCCAACCCCGGATCCCTCTCTCATTTTGCAGGCCATTTTCTTTCACCCCTTTTTACAACTTCTGAACTTTCTCAATTCAACCTCTCAATTCACCTTTAATCACCTCTTGCCATTCTGTCTTTTCACTGCCCTCATCTCTTGCATTTATCTCATGGCCGGTCTGGCCCGATCACCTCCCGTGCCCCTCAGCACTTCTCATTCACCTCGTCTCTCCATTCAAATGTTTTTCTATTTGTATCTTACACCTCTCCAGCCTCCTCATTCATCTTTCACATCTCCCCTTTGTTCTAATAGAAGCCCTCACCTTTGGCCCACACTCACTTCTTGAGTGTCCACACTTCTCTTTGGCAATTCACATTTCTCCTCATCCCTGACCTCTTCAATTGAATTTTCCCACTCCCTTGCTGTCCTCTCTCATTCTCTCATCTCTCTTCACCAAGCATACAGGTCGGACCCGTATGCTCCTCTCGGCCTGTGCCACTCTGCTTATTGTTCCCTACTTCAAAAAGGCATGAGTTGTCTATCTTGCTGTTTTGGTGCAGGCTGCGCAGTTATGGAACTTGCACCCTCCTTTGCTTCGCTCCACCAAGAATCTATTATCCTTTAGGAAGATATAAAAACCTTTCTCTATGCTCTGTAGGTTGCCCCATTTGGTTGGTTCTCCTTCTCCTTCTGTGTGTTTCTCATATACCTTCAGGTAGCCAATGGTTATTAGCCCCAGGACATCTTTTGCTGACAGTAGCGCACTACAAATGAAAATAATAATAATAGGCAGAAGCAGGGGACTCACTAGACCAGAACTTCGGAGGGGGGGGTTACACTACTTCTCCATGAAATCCTTCACTACCACTCACCAACAATGCAACTCATCTCTCTATAGCACCTTTCTGACAGACATTTCATTTCTTATAGCACTACTCATAGTTTACTCACACTCATTTCTGTGAACTGCATGGTACATATTCTTTTTAGCAGGCACATTAACCCTCTGCACTGTGTGGGTGACAGGAGTGCCCATGTGAGTGCACGTTGAGCTGTGCAACAGTGTGAGAGTAGGGTAAGAGGAGTGACTGCCGGGTGAGTGAGGTGGCGTATGAATTTGGGTGCGGATGCAAGCTCAGAATGGGGCTAATGAATGTATGATTACTGATGGGGTTGTTTGAGTGAGTTGCATATTGAGCAGTGAGGGGGACAGGTGAGTGAAGTGTCATATGAGTGCAGGATGAGTAGTGTGCTCGTGTGACTGCAGGGTGGGAGGTACAGGGTGGACAGCGCAAGTGCATTGTGAGTGCAGAGTGATCACTGTGAGTGCAGAGTGAGCAGGTGAATGGTGTGAGTGCAGGTGTGAGTGCATGGTGATCAGTGTAAGTGCATGGTGAGACTGAAAGTGAAGGGTGAGAATGAGGAGAAAGTTGTCTGAATGCAGAGTACATTCCCAGACACTTGAAGTAACTCAGCATGTTATTGACGGCGGCGTAGGGGTTCAAATCTAGGTTAAACTATTGCTATTATGGCATTAATCAGGGATTGAGGGTTGAGGAAATAAATAATGTGCTGATCCTGCAACAAATTTACAGTCCTATGGTTAGGGTTGCCAGCAGATTATTTTAATGGCCCAGTCGGTACAAAAATAAGCAGTCATCTAAAGCTGTATTTTCAGTACTTATCTGTGCATACTTCGAACAGCAAATATAAATAGAAAGCACTTTTAATTGTGTTCTAGGGCTGGCTCAATGATCCATGACTGATAATTAAAGAGAACAAAGACAGAAAAGTCACATACCGAATGCATACATACTTTTTTAGTCATATGTCTATTTTGTGTCAAGGCTCTTAAAACAACACACGGCAGGCATTTTTCTTTTGTATATATTCCTTTTCATGAAATGCATTCTCACACTACAGCAGTAAATGTAAAAAACAAATGTAAGGAATAGGCAGAGTGGGGACCCAGGGGGTACTGGAACCAGGAAAAAAACTAAGCCTCTGGAACCAGTTTACAAAGGCATGTAAATATGCAAATGGTCTTTAAAGACCTGTGAAAAACTAGAGCTTGCCAGAGATAAGACTCCAGACACTGCCCAGGCGAGCCCCCAGCAGCTCGAGTTGCACTGCAGCAGCCCGGGCTGAAACACAGGACGGGGGAAGAGGGGGGCTAAAGCCCTTGGGCATGGGCAGAAGTGTGACTGAGATGGCGCGACCCTCTTTGCATCGCTCCACGGCCCCCTTGGGGGTCGCGCCCCAGAGTTTGAAGACCCCTGCTCTAGGGACACTAGGGCTGCCACCATAAGATTCTAGTCCCTTATTTCCCTAGCTTATTTTACTTCCAGGGCCTCTGTCAAGGGCCAACTGGTCTCGCCTGAGTGGGAGTCTCACCTTCTCAAGCTTGATCAGTTGGTATTCCCTATCCAATGAGTCCTCTCTCTTACTAGATATTGAGGTCCCTAGGGACTGTCATGAAGCATTGGACTCAGCAGAGGGAGATCTAGACCTCCTCTGTCCGCTCTGAACCCGCCCAGGAGGAATAAAGGGGGACCTACTTCTAGTGACACCCTCTGTGCCATCAACACTATTCCCTGTCTCAGAGTTCACCAGTGTGGAGTCCTCAGACTCCTCTTGGTCATGCTCAAAATTATGCTGGAGATCATCAAGGATAAGCAACTCTAAAGAGATGCTTAATGGTGGATTATAATCTGTCTTTAACTTCCTAGAAGTACACAGGGTCCTTAGTTCCTGGAACTTAAGACCACTGTATCTAGAAAACTGGGGTGCACTACCATTCCAAACTAAAAACATGGTCACTAGGTGTAGGGTGGTGTTGCACCTACCTCGCAAAGTGTAAACTAAACTCTTGAAGGTTGGAGAAAGGTTTGTGCTTGACCCTTAACTACCTAACCCCAAGTTCAGTAGGACTTACTTATTTTAAACTGTATTATATGTGTTAGTGATGGTTTTTCAATTAATCCACAACAAGATTAGGTGGTAAAACAATGCAAGTTTGAATCCCAACTGCTGCACCCCAATGTAGGAGGCTGGCTTAGTATGTGGTGCACACTTATGTAAGTGGGCACTTTGCACTAATCCAGACAACCGGTATGGTAATTTTAGTAGTCTTAGACAACCTTAGAAAGCTCTCTAAGTGGTAGTTGTGGAGAGCAGCCTTTAGGCTAAGTCCAGAAGGAGTGTAAAGCAGCTTGTTTTACCAGAACTTAATCCTATTGGTATAGATTACCAATAGATTAACCATACAAGGTACTTATAAAAATATGTATTTATTATAATATAAGACACTCACTAACGCACACAAATATCTCCTACCCTGGAGATATAGACAATGCACAATACTTTGTAGATAAAACAGGTAAATAGCATGAATACACATTGGTAGCCAGGGGGAGACCAAAGCATATATTAAAATAGTGTATGCGAACCACGACTCAAGTCAAGACTACACCCAGAAGACGTAGTAGTGCTGGCGACCCAAGGAACCACCCAAGGTAAGTAACCAAGAACCCCACGGAGGTGGTGTGCAGAGTGGAGAAGCAACTGTGTGCTCAATTCATGTCAATGGGTAAGTCATGGTTGCAATTTGCCAAATGTGCCCTGCAAGCAGTCTCAGTGGTGGTGGCAAGCGCCCCACCCTGTCCCAATTCACTAAACCTTGTCTGGGAGGTGGTCACACCTCCCTGTGACAGGGTTACTATTGTTCTGCCTTCCCCTGCTCGAGCTTGGCTCAGCAGCAGTAGGGCAGAAACATATCTCTGGCCAGCAGGAGTCCTAGCTTGCTGTCTGTCTGGCATGTTATATGGCTGATGCACTTACAACCCGGGGGAATGGGCCCAATAGGTTGTAGGGGTGTCACGCTCATGCAGGGGCACCCTCACACTTATAACCTAGGACCCCGCCTTCTGGATTGAAAGGCCTGCCTTAGGGGTGAATTCTAGGTTTTAAGTGCAGTGACTTCAGATATAGGGAAAACTATATCTGTCGTAGGTGGTGCTAGCACCAGTTTACACAGACTGCAATGGCAGGCCTGTCATCACTGTTTGCGTGGTCTCTCATGGGTGGCATAATACATGCATCATCTCAAAGGAGGCCCCTGGTGTGCCTATGCCCTGGGTATCTCAGCACCATATACTAGGGCAGTGGTTCCCAAACTTTTGACTCTGCAGGACCCCCATTTGGTCACCACTGGAAGCCGGGGACCCCCAAGCAATTGTAGGATTTAATTTTCAAACATTACAGTAATTCGGAAAAAAAAAACCACACGTGTGCACACAAAACAAATACTCTAATTACTAAGGATTTTAGGGGCATATTTACAAGCCCCTATCACCATGGGAACGTCCATTTTTGTGATGTTCCCGTGGCGATAGGGGCTTCGCCATATTTACACTGCAGCTTTAATCCACTTAATGTGGCTTAGCGCTGCCTTGTAATTAAGCCCCACTTTCACGCAATGCTTAGCGTGAAAGGGCTTGGCAGCGGGATTTGCGGCGGGTGTTCCACCCCAACACCCATTGATTTTGACGTTGCCAAAAGATGGTCTTAATCTTGGAGGCAGCACCAAGATTAAGACCATGGAAAACCTGGTCTTAACTTGGCGAAACGTTGAGAAATGCGTTATTTCTCCTTGATTTTGCTCTTCCCCATGGAAAAATCAAAACACCTTGGATTGTTTGTTCAGGAAGGTGGCCCTTCCAGCACATAAACAATCTTAAAAAAAAAAAAATGTTGTAACTTCCATGTGTGCTGCATTAGGCAGCATACATAGAAGTGACAAAACGGCATTTCAAAATTGTTCATGTGCAGGAAGTGGGAACTTCCTGCTCATAAGGAATATGCTACATACCAGTATGCATCTGTTCTTGGCATGTAGGGCTGCTGACATTCATAACTGTGGATAGATCGTCGCCTATTATTGGGTCCGGATGATTGCACCTTGTTGGCCTGGAAGAGTCTTCGAAGTATCACAAGATAGGTGACTCCTCCCCTGGACTACAGTGTGCATGGGCATCTTCTCCATCCTCAGATTGTTTTTCGCCATTGTGGCAGAGATGGAGATAGTAAAGTAAGAGATGGCCATGCAAAGGATAATGCTGCAGCTGCTAAAGGCACCGGGGAGGAGGGCAGGCGATATGAATGTCAGCAGCCCTACATGCCAAGATCAGATGCATACTGGTAAGTAGCATATTCCGTTCGAGGCATGTGGGCTGCTGAATTCATATCTGTGCATAGACTGAATAGCAGTATCTCCTCTAGCGGTGGTTACCTGTGCCAGCTGCAGCAGTTTGAAAAAGAGTTTTGAGGACAGCTTGGCCTACAGCTGCTTGCTGCTTTGCTTGCACGTCTACACAGTAGTGTTTTGTGAAAGTGTGTATGGTAGTCCATGTGGCTGCTCTACATATGTCTTCAAGAGGAATATTCCCTAGGAAAGCCACGGATGCCCCCATTTTTCGCGTAGAGTGTGCTCTTGCAGGGACAGTTAAAGTGTGTTTAGCCTTTTGATAACATATTTGAATGCATTTAATGATCCATCTGGCTATTCCTGACTTTGATATTGGATTTCCTTTATGTTGGGGTGAAAAGGCAACAAATAATTGCTTTGTTTTCCTAAATGATTTTGTTCTTTCCACATAGTAAAGCAGAGCTCTCTTTACATCCAGTGTGTGTAGGGCTCTTTCCGCTACTGACTGTGGATTTTGGAAGAACACTGGCAGTTCTATTGATTGATTAATATGGAAATTGGATACAACGTTTGGCATAAACTTAGGGTTTGTTCTAAGAACCACCCTGTTAGCATGTACCTGCATGAAGGGTTCTTGAATAGTTAGTGCTTGTAATTCGCTAACTCGCCTGTGTGAGGTAATGGCAATTAAGAATGCCACCTTCCACGTTAAGAATTACAGTTCGCATGAGTGCAGAGGTTCGAAAGGAGGTCCCATAAGTCTGGTAAGTACTATATTTAGATTCCAGACTGGGGAAGGTGGGTGTCTTGGAGGGATCACCCTTTTAAGACCCTCCATAAAAGCCTTCATTGCTGGTACTCTAAACAGTGAAAGGTGTTACTATTTTGAAGGTATGCTGCTATAGCAGCGAGGTGTAGTCTTATTGAAGAGTATGCTAGGTTGCATCTTTGAAGATGCAGGAGGTAACATATAGTGTTCTGTATGGAAGCATCTAATGGGTTGATTTGGTTATTGTTGCAGTAAATTACAAATCTCTTCCATTTAGCTGCATAGCACGCTCTCGTAGTTGGTCGTCTTGCCTCCTTAATGATGTTCATACAGTCCGGAGGCAAGTTAAGGTATCCAAATTCGAAGACTTCAGGAGCCAGATCGCTAGGTTCATCTGATTGGGATCTGGGTGTCTGATTTCTCCATGGTTCTGAGTTAGAAGATGGGGTGCGAGGCGCAGCCTTTGATGAGGAACTACTGAAAGTTAAAGGAACGTTGTGTACCATGGCTGTCTCGCCCATGTGGGAGCAACTAGGATCAGTGTGAGTGACTGCTGCCGCAGTTTGCGAGCCACCAGTGGAATCAGTGGTGCTGGGGGAAAAGCGTACGCAAATCTGCCTGACCAGTTGATCCATATCGCATTGCCTTGTGACAACGGATGTGGGAACCTGGCGGCAAAGTACTGGCATTTTGAGTTTGTTTGTGGCAAACAGGTCTATCTCCGGGTGCCCCCACTGCCTGAAGAATGGTTGGAGAACTTGGGGGTGAATCTCCCATTCGTGTAGTTGCTGGCTGTGCCTGCTGAGCAGGTCTGCTATTTGATTGTCTTTCCCTGGGAGGTGTTCTGCCAGGAGAAAGATATGTTTTCGAATTGCCCACTTCCTTATGCTCTGTGCCAAGTGGGACAGCTGTGGAGAGTGTGTTCCTCCCTGTTTCTGGATATAGTACATTGATGTCATGTTGTCCGTCCTGATCAACACAGTCTTGCCGTACAAGTATTTCTGGAATGCTTTCAGGGCTAGGAATATTGCTAGCAACTCTAGTTGGTTTATATGCAGTTTCTTTTGTTTGATTGTCCAGAGCCCTTGTACTGTGTAGTGAAGGAGGTGGGCTCCCCAGCCTGTCAGTGATGCGTCCGCTGTTAGTACTAGTTGTGGAACCGGCTCTTGGAACAGTCGCTCCTTGGAAATGTTTTGTGGGTTCCACCACTGCAGAGAGTTGTGAGCGCGACTGTCTACTAACACTAGGTCTTTTAGTTGTCCTTGAGATTGGTTACACTGCCGTGCTATGCATTCTTGCAATGGACGCATTTGAAGTCTGGCATGGGGGACAATGAATATGCAGGAGGCCATCCTGCCTATGAGCTGCATGAAGACTCGAGCTGGCAGAGAGTGTTGTGACAGAAATTTGCAAATGAGCATCTGCATGCTGGCTATCCTTGCTGAGTTTGGGTATGCCTTTGCCACTGAGGTATCTATAGTAGCACCCAGATATTGTTGTGTGTGGGACGGTTGTAGATGCGATTGTGGGTAGTTTATCGAAAACCCCAGGCTGTGTAGCAGCTGAAGTGTTTGAGACGTGTCTCTTGCACACTGTTTGTACGATTTTGCTTGTATCAGCCAATCGTCTAGGTACGGGAACACATGGATTTGTTGCTTCCTGAGATGTGCAGCTACTGTCGCTAAGCATTTTGTAAACACTCTTGGAGCCGTGGTTACCCGGAAGGGGAGAACCTTGAATTGGTAGTGTTGACCTTCTATTGTGAACCTAAGATATTTTCTGTGAGCTGGATGGATGGGTATGTGAAAATACGCGTCCTTGAAGTCCAATGTTGCTAGGAAGTCTCCTTGCTGTAGCAACAGGAGCACTTGCTGTAGTGTGATCATATGGAAGTGCTCCAACAGTATGTATTGATTTAGGGGTCTGAGGTCCAATATTGGTCTGAGGGAACCGTCCTTCTTGGGAATAAGGAAGTATAGGGAGTATACTCCTGTCCCTTGGTGTTGGAAAGGGACTGGCTCTATGGCCCCCTTTTCCAGCATGCATTTCACCTCTTTTTATAGCAGGGTGATGTGTTCTTTGGACGTAGGACGGTGTCTGGGTGGTATGTTTGGTGGGGTAGAAGTGAGTTCTAGGCAATAACCATACTGGATAATTTGTCTCACCCACCTGTCCGTGGTAATTGCATTCCAGACAGGTAGGAATTGTTGTAGTCTGCCTCCGACTGGTGTTAGGTGGTCTGGAGGTAGCGTGATGATGTCACTGTTTTGTGGCAGTGGAGGCTCTGGTGTTATTGCCTCCACGTCCTCTTCCCTTGTTATTGTTGCCCCTATAACCTCCTCTGTTGGAGTTCTTGTTAAAGGAACCTTGGGTGTTGCCTTTGTATGTAAATGAGGTCTGTGAAGTATTGCCCCGTGTAGCTGCTCTGTATGAGGAGCGTCGAAAGGAACCTCTATGTTGCTGAAACTGCAATGCACCCATTGATTTTGCAGTTTGTGTCCTTCTTCATTTTGTCCAAAATGGTGTCGACTGCAGGGCCAAAAAGGAAGTCTTGATTGACTGGTTGGTTAAGAAGGGTGGACTGCACCTCGTTCTTAAAGCCCGAAATACGCAGCTATGCTTGTCATCTTAGTAAAACGCTATTGTTAATAGACCTGGCTGCAATATCAGCTGCGTCAAGCGCACATTTGATGGAGGCGTTTGTAATCAATTTTCCCTCCTGTATGAGGTCATTAGCTTGGGCTTTGAAAGGCTAAAGCAGGTGTTGCATTAAGCTTTCAAGCTGGTCATAGTGTGCTCTGTCATAACGAGCTAGCAGAGCTTGTGTATTCGCAATTCTCCATGAATTGGAGGCCTGTGATGCTACCCTTTTACCTGAGGCCTCTAGTATTTTTGACTCTTTATCAGGAGGAGGAACCTCTCCTGTTGTCTGTGAGTTGGCCCTTTTGCGTGCATTAGCCACTACCAGTGAGTCTAATGGTAACTGGCCTCTGATATAAGTAGGGTCTGTAGGGGCTGCCCTATATTTCTTTTCACTCCTGGGATTGATTACGCGTGCTATGGCTGTATCTTTGAATATGTCAGGCGTAAGTTTTAATACTCCCTTTAGCATCGGAAGTGTTCTGATGTTTTTCTCTGAAGTAGGGAATGTGTCAAATAAGAAGTCTTCTTCTATAGGGTCATTGTGCATGTCTACGTTGTGGTACTGCGCTGCCCTATCTATTAGTTGGTTGAAGACAATGGTGTCGTCAGTAGGTGACGGCTTTGTTGGGAATGAGGAGACGTCAGGGATGGGATGCATGTCATATGGGTCAGTTGGCTCTCCCCAAGGTTAATTTTGGGGGTTAGGATCCTCTGGATAGTCATAATCAAGCTGAGGATCTTCCCCTGTGTCACCCTCATTGTCCCCATAGTGAGAAGGAGAGTAAGTAGCAAAAAGGTGTAGTAGGCATAGTGGGATAGAAAGGAATGAAGGGTCTAGAGGGAGAAGTCCCAGAGTCCTTCTTCTTTAGAGGAATGGGAGAATGAGAGTCCGTGTCCAGTGGTCTCTTCTTCCTGTGTAGGATTGTGACTTTACCAGTCTCAGGATTAATATATATTTTTGCCTGGTCGTCTGATGGATCTGGATGGAAGAGTTCTTCTTCCACTGTCCGTGGCTGTGTCTTTGACTTCTTTGGATTTGTCTGTTTTGGATCGACTATTGCCTCTGGGTCGATAACCTTGTCTGGTTCGACGACTTTTGGTGCCTAATAGCTTTTTCTCGGCTCGGATCCTTTGTTCAGGTCGACGAGTGATTTTGGATCGACTGGGTTTTTCGGTTCGACACGCTTCTTGTGCTCGACAGGTTTTTTCGGCTGACTGTCCTTAGTCGAGTCGATGTTTGGGGCAGTGTACTCAGAATTTGCCCCTGTGGGATCTCATCATCGGAGTCAGAGTGGTCCTCGACGGTGACGATTTCTAGGTCCGAATCTGTCGCTTCTGGAAGTTCTTGGTCATCATCGAAGCTGTTGTCTGGTTCCGGTACCTGTCGCTGCATCTCTTGCCTAGCGGCCCGTCGAATCCGGATGGTTTTCTTCAAACGGAATTGGGCACAAGCTGGGCAGGTTTCTTCCTTATGGTCTGGCGATAGGCACTTGTTGCATACTGAGTGTTTGTCAGTATGTGGGAACTTGGAGTGGCATTGTGTGCACCTTTTGAACGGGCTCCTTTCCATCGACAGCAGGCCCACGTGGCGTTGAAAAGGCCCAACGGCCCGCGTCGACGATATGTTCGAGATGGAAAGTTCGATCGAGTCAATAAGTACCGAGCGAGAACAATACCGTCGAAGTCAAAGGCCTTTTGGCCTTTAGAAAAGTTTTGTTTCGATTCCGAAGTTGGAGTATAGGAATAACATCTGAACCCAATGGCGGAAAAAAACAATCTTAGGATGGAGAAGATGCCCATGCGCACTGTAGTCCAGGGGAGGTGTCACCTATCTCGTGATACTTCGAAGACTCTTCCAGGACAACAAGGTGCAATCATCCGGACCCAACAGTAGGCGACGATCTATGCACAGATATGAATTCAGCAGCCCACATGCCTCGATCACAATCTTCCCCTGCACGCAGACACCCTTGCACTATGGTGCAAGGGGGCCTGCATTGGCACTACACTGCTAAGTGTAGCACCAGTGAAGGGGGAAACACAAGGCTGCGCCATATTCTTGTAAATATGGTGCAGCCCTGCGTTTCTGAAGTAGCGAAGCATGTAGCTAAGCCAAGGAGGTTAACGACATGCTCCGCCTATTCTATTGTGAATGTCCCCTTAGTATTTTATATTGAAAGAAATTGCAAAAAAATTAAAAAATGTAATGGGGAGGTTGGTGCTGCATCTCAAAGACTAACTTTGAATGGTTGCTTTTATTTCGCAGTACGAGGCTCCCGCCAGGGCCAGACTGGAAACCCAAAGCAGCCCTGGCAAATGTTCTCATACCAGTCCCTATGTGGTGCACACCAACTGCAGTGACTGAGCCCGACCACTACAAAGGGGGCTTTGGGAGGCTCGCCCCCCCAAAAAAAAAATGTAGAAAACAATGGTGCAGTCTAAACAACATTTATAATTATATAATGAATTGTTTTAGCTTTTAAAGAATAGTAAATGAAGACCTAACTGTGCATCAGGATACAACAATCTTTGTTGGGGTTCTTCAATGATTCCCTTATTATCACCCTCCAACAGGGCCTCTCATCTCTCCATTGCCCCTCTGTCACATGTATTTTATAGCATCTCTCATACCATTGTAGGATGTCAAAGCACTTTACATCACACACATATAGACAATGAATCATACGTGAAAATCAGTGTATAGAAAATGTTACATAAGGCAAGGGGGACTACAAGGTGTAGGTTTCACATATCATACATACTGCCAGGCATTTTTAAAGAGTGTTTGGTCTGGTGAAGCACAAACTAAGGATTCAAAACATAACACAGAAGTTAGCGTAGCATTGACTTTAACATAAAAAGGTTTATTTGGGTGGAAATACATTTTTAAACAGCATCCGGATAATTATAGACTGGGGAAAAAACATAAGTTACTAACTTGTAGCATGTATTTTGCAAGCAGCTCTTTGATGACTGTTTATAGGTCACTGTGCTAGTTTATGATTGCCCCTTATGAATTGCACAGTAATAAAAAGAATCTCTGTGACAGAAGCAGAAACCCACTGACCTATGCACATAAAATACTGTTTTTTAAAATGCATGGTACACGTTCTTTGCAGTAGGCATATTAACCATCTGTGCTACATAAAATAAGTCAAAGCTGCCACTGGACAAAACTCTCATCTCTCTCCAGCAGATACATTAATCACTGGCATTTTCATGACACTTTCATTGATGCCCAAACTGCTAATTTTACCAGGAACTTTGCAGTGCTTTTCAAACTGCTGCCTGGGGACCCCCTGGGAATGTGCCACGGACCCCTGGGGCTCCGTGGACCACAGTTTGGGAAACACTGTACTAGGGACTTGTAAGTGTACACCAGTAGCCAATCTGGGATGTACCTAAGTACTCGCCATAAACAATTTAGGGGAGAAAGCACAGAGACTGGGGTCCTGATTAGCTGGATCCCAGTCAGACTAGTCAGAAATAGCATAACACCAGACAAAAAGTGGGGGTAACCATGAAATCAGATCCTACTTTCCTACACTCATAAATGTATCTTTACAGGATGAATCGCAAGAGGTGATTATCTCCAATGTCTATAGGGCTTTGCATGCACAAACCAGAATTTTGTATGCCTTAGCGTATTTCGATTTTTTGGTCCTGACGAAAGCCATGTTGACCCTGAGAGGCAACAAAAAAGGGTAGCTGAAACATGTTGACCACACCAGGATAAGTGAGACCAAGTTAGTATCCCACAAATACCCGCCACAATGTTTAACATTGACCAGAACCTCCAATTCTATTTAAATGTTCAGCTTTGGTGATAGGAGGTCCTGAGCCAGTTTTAAACACCACTATTCAATATCACACGCACAATCACAAATCCACAAGAAAAAACAGCTTTGCTGTAATCAGCCGTTGTAGCACACCACGGAAGCATTTAGCGACCAGGGTTGGAACCCAATAAAGAAGCATGTCACCAACTAGGCTGGTGAGTGAGTTTTTTTTTTTTAAATCACTCTTTGGGTTCCAAGGCACATCAGCCTTGAAGATTATGAGGGACTTGTCTCAATAGCGGCTGTATGAACAGGTAGATATTTTGTCCTTTTTTGGTTACATTCCTCTTGATGAGTTAAACCTTCCATCTATTAAAACCTTTCACTTGTCTCAAAAAATTAATTATTTTTGTCAATGTGTTATATCAAATGAAGATTTAATGAGGGGCATGATTTTCAAGATCTGGTGCAGAATCCTTTGAATTGCTTTAATTTTCAGTCAGCGGTATTACTTACAAATCTATTGAAAATGGTGAAATCTAACCTTGAGGGCGGAGCTAGGCGCAGACGAGAATCGTAATTCACTGGGCTGCCAGGCTGTGTGCCTTCCATCACCTTATGCTGGCAGCCACTCCCTCTCAGGCGAGGAATATGAGGCGGCGGAGGCCCTGGTGCACTACTTGGTGACTTCCAGGTCCGATTTTCTCCCAACGCTGAAGTGGATCCCCACTGCTATCAGGAACATAGACCTGTTGTCACACTTTCCCTTGCCTGTTAATGCACGCTGGTGTGTCTCCATTTTAGCTACATGTTTTTACTTGACATCTTTTTCTAATGGGGACTTTCTACATGCTTTGCACTTACAGAATAATATACTTAGAAATTATCCTATATGAAGTACATTTCCAATTAGGCATATTATCAGGAATTTGTGTACACTCTGTCCAAGGCTAAGAATATTTAAAGCGATTCCCCTGCATTTGGTTGTCCAGTTGTCCACAGCTCTAAGGCTTTAGACACACTATCGCATCAGCTCTGCACCTTTGATACAGTGCGATTGGCACAGTGCTTTTATTATATGACTGCCACATTTTGGTAGAGGAGCAATTCTGCTGGGATTATCCTGGAACAATGTGCACTGTGACTGAGATGCAGCCCTGCTGACTCTAACCATTATCCTGCAAAGTACGATAGCCTGCTCTGCACCAGATCGGCTTCCTGATGCATCATGCACAGGTATAGGGGTTAGAACAACGACACCAGAGCACACCTTATATTTGTTACTGTTATCCTAAATGCACTTGAGCACTTTAAACATCCAGCGTATTCAGTTCAGAATTTGGAAAGTAATGTCACCAAATAAGTATCCATTTGCAAGGGTACGGCCACCATTCCCAAGACAAAAAATGCGTAAATCAAACCTGGTGACTAAGGAACAGTCCCACCACCTCAAAGAAATGTGAAACGCATATTGATGTGAACAAAGAGACAGCGTGACCATATATTTCAAAGACCAAGTGCCAGAATAAGAATATATAGGTGAATCTTAGTCGGTAAGAAAGGTAAACTGTGATCTACAATCGAAATGTGTAATACTAATCATCACACGATGTGACAAGAAAATATAATTGTAAAGGGCTCCTTATGATTCTCTCTTCGCTAATAGACAGTACTTTTCTTATATTTCACCAAATTATTCATACACCTCCTAGATAATATTTGATGAGGGCAGTTTCCTATGTCAGTATGTCTGAAATTTAAATAAAGAAAAAACAAAAAAGAAAAGATATTCTTCTTATTAGCTTCAACCGTAATGGGTCAGCACATGCATGTGTCATTCCCGTAATGATATACCAAAATCGTATCTTAATCCAATTTTTATGATTTAGTGGATAAAAAGCTAAATCCATGTTCACTGGAAGTATTAGGAAAGTAAAACAACCAAGATAAGTTTCCTCTAGAGGGAACGGGGACAGAAAACCCACCGTTAGTCCACATTCGAAGACGTTTGTATGATCGGACCATCTAATATCCGTCTGCTAAGACTGATGTTTCCCCCACTTATTACAGCCGCACTTGGTCCTTACCATAAATTCGAAAAATCCCGCAAGCGTGTCTGCGTCCCAGAGTCTGGCACGCATACGTCATCCCAATGCGTTCTTTTAACCTTAAAATAGTAGAAATCAACAACGGACGCCACATACGGAAGGTTCCAAGGAATGGAAAACCTTAGTGGCCATCTTAGTATCGTGAGGATCACGTATAGATTTAAATTGCAAACGGTTATATGGGTTTAGAGAGGAAATACATTAAAGTACTCATACTGTTTTCAAACTACGTTTAAAATCCTGTATTTGTTAAATACGGTGACTATTTTATCACTATTTATTCACTAGTTACAACACCAAAAATAATTTGTACTACCTGTTTATGTAAGGCAGAAGGTGTGTTTTGTTAGTAACATATTAGTATGGAAAAGAGATTTATTAGAACATAATCAGTATCCTTAACACTATCACTACTATAGCAATTCCCCCTCTGTGCTGAAAGTGCTTGAAATCCATTGTTCATGACGAGCTCAGCTCGTCATAAGCACACGACCAGTGTACTGCATGACGAGCTGAGCTCGTCATGAGCATCGAAGGGGTTAAGGTATGGTGGATGTGTAATGACGAAGTCCGCAGTCAGATAATGGTTCCAAATATATTTTATTATAATGAGCACCAACACATACGCTCCGTGGAGCGGAGCGCACAACCTGCAAACCTGCCACCAGCTGTCATCTGTCAACATTCCAGAGGTGACAGCTGGTGACGTAGGCACTGGGAGTACGGTGTCCTGAGAAGGACAAATGCAATCATAACACATCCTCCTCCTAGAGGAAGAAAAGGCAACCAGGGAGGGGAAGATAAAGATGCGGAGAGAGAGCTAGAGAAAGAAGGGAAGAAGGAAGAAAGTAGTGGGGAGAAGGAGAGAGAGAGTGAGGGTGGAGGAAGAGAACCAAAGGAGGAACATGCTGCAAAGTATTTAAACAGGTAACCATACGGTGGCTGAGAATACATTTCAAAGCAACTCTCAATCATAATCTGACAATTTAATGGGCGGCAATATTCTCCTTCCTGTCCTGCTGGTGGCTTGGTTCAAGACTCGGTCAGGAGCCTGTGGGGATGGTAACCTCCTACTTGTTCTACTAGCACCTGTCCTACCCAGCTCGCTGTGATTGGAAGAAGTACTGCCCAACTCAAGATTGGGAAACCCAGTGGTGTTGGATGTTTGGGGTTCTTCGTCAATCTCCTCGTCTGACCATTCAGTAAATGCCCTACCTAAACCTTGTGTCTGTTCTTGGACCACAATATCAGGTCTCTCTGCTTTGTTTTTGCACTGTGACAGGGCAGAGAAATGCCACACTTTGCCATTGCTGAGCAAGGCTGAATTGCAATACACCTCAAGTACTACTTGTGGCTCTGTGTATCTATTGTTGCCCTTGCTTACATGTCCACTTCTCTTCACCTTCACAGTGTCCCCAACTTCCAGTGTGACTGGTTTGCAACCGTGTTTTACATCATACCTTTCCTTGTAGTTTGCTTGTGCCAACTTCAATTTCTCCTCAACCTGCTCTGTTGACCAGATAACTCTTTTCGCTTCCTTGGCCCATCCTACATTATCTTTACATAAAGGTGCCATGCCCCGCATAAGTTCAAACGGACTGTGGCCAGTCTTAACACATGGTGTGATACGATACGCCCACACCGTTCTGCACACTTCCTGTCTCCATTTCTTATTGTTGTTTTTGGCCAACTGAATAATCCCTTTTATGACTCTGTTGAACCTCTCCACCGCTTCGTTGCCAGCGGGGTGGTACACTGAGGTTGTTTTGTGACTCACTTTGTTTCTGAGAATGTAATTTTTAAAGGTGTCAGAGGTGAACTGTGGGCCATTGTCACTGGCTAGGGTTTTAGGAAGACCTTCCCATGTGAAAACCTTGTCAAGAAATTTCACCACATTGACTGCATCAGGTTGGGTCAAGAACTTTACTTGACCCAAGGGGGCAGTTTGTGTTCAGAGCCCATGAGGCTCCAACGTGTTGGCCCCATTGTTTCCACAGCTGCCCAGCACTTAGTGGGCAGCTGCTCCGTTTAGGCCCCACTGACATTTTGGACACAGGGCTGGTCAGCCCCTGAAAGGCCAGGTTGGCCTAGGGACCGTTACATGCTTTGGCTTATGTGATTTCTGCGCAATTGTTATTTGCTGCACCTCTGAATGTGTTGTGATGCATCATGTGTAATGGTTTCATACCTATATCCCTAAACGTATAGTGATACTTAAGTGGTTGTTCTTCCTAGTACAGGTGTTGCTAGTGAGGTCCTGGTTCCCTGAGTGACTTTCTCCTAAGGTGGTTAGGGTGACGTAGGTGGTACTTACCTGTTACCAGTGGTTACTGGTTGTGTGCTACAGTTGCTATTTGTTGCTACAGTTATTATATGTGCTATGTTCTAAAGTGCTAATTCTACCAAGTGCTAGTTCTGAAAGTGTTTATTCCTGACAGTGGCGCACGTGGCCCTGTCCCATGTACCTAATCCCCTGTAAATTCTGCCAGTGCCTATGGCACATTGTAAAGTGTGTATTTATTACCTAATGTGTTTTGTACAATATAAAAGCTATTTTTATATAAAACCTTGTGTGGTGGGCCTCGGGTGTTGTTGCTGGGTGCGCGCACAAACGCTTTACACCTTGCCTCTGAGATAAGCCTGACTGCTCGTGCCAAGCTACCAAGGGGGTGAGCAGGGGTTATCTTGGCGGGTGACTTCCTTGCTCTGACGTAGAATGGTGGTTTCTGCCTGACTTTGGCGCAAGCCTTAGCCAACCAGAAATCCCATTTCTAACATTGTTGGTCAGCGGTGGGAAAAGGACTTGCGTTTGCGCTGTACCGCAGTGGCAACTGGCCACACCACATCCATCCATATTATGATGGGTGCGTGGGGCATGCCTTTCCATGGCGTAGACTCCGCCCTGGAAAGGCATGCAGAGAATTACTTTGAGGGTCCATTGCGGGCCCCGGGGGATTGGGGAGTGGCTGCACTTGGGGGGTACCCATGGTTCCCCCCTTCATTAGCATGCACAAGGTGGAAGGCACCGCGCGGTGCCTGTCACGTTGTGCATGCCAATGCGCAACATGCATATTTTGCATTGCGGTGGGTGCTGCCAACAGAACCGCCCACCGCAATGTAAAAGGTGCAGAATGCGACCACCATGGTGGCAGTTGCATCCTAATGGGCATGGCGGGACTGCCGCACCCTACTGTTACGGTGGTGGGTAATAGGCCCCTTAGTACTGGCTCGAGTTGTTGGAAATGTAAAGAACAGAACTGTGACATTGTTCATAAACTCTGGTATTGTAGCCTGCTAAAGGTTTACTGGTTTCAGTTTTGAGGCCATCTGAAAGCCGCTTTGCTAGAATCCACCCACGGGCCTTTCTGCATGATACCTTGGGGCTGCCTACCCTGACAACACATCAGATGGCTTTCCACTGCCCTCAGTATGGCCAATCAGAGCATGTTGCTCATTTGTAAAACAAACCAGTTTCCGACCTTTCAATCGAGGCTAGAGTGCATGTTTGGAATTGCTTTGTTTGAGAGACTGATTTACAAACTAAACAACAAGTTACAGATCAGTGAAGTTGTTTGAGGTTCCTTTATTTCAGTTGAAAGTCACTAGTGGATGAGTTCGACACAGTAGGTGTCTACACATTAGTTGGATATGTGCCCTCTGGTTGTTGTACTAATCTTATTGTTCCCTTTCCCCACCAGCATGCATAAGATATTAGATTTGGAATTCCCTTGCCTTCTGGAATTATTGTTTCACTGTTGTTACGTTACTTGTAAAATCGTTGTGCGCAGATCAAGGAGAGGTCATTAGACGACCTTTGTCTGTACTGCTGTTCTTCCTTTTAGGTCCTCAGGGACTTTGGCTCAGTCGCACTGACAATGTTCCTACCTTTGTTCCCCTCTCTTTATCTCGCTTTATTAGGGAGAACCCATCCTCGTAACACTTGGGCTGTTGATATGTAGTTATTTGCATACCATTTTGTTTTCTGCAATTGCGTGTGTTCCTGCTCTGTATATTATGTTTAAGGCTCCCTGTTTTCCGTTTTTACAGATTTTTTAAAGATAAATACGAACAGAAAAACATTTATTTTCTAGTCTGTATTTATTTTTAAATGTGGGTAAAAACGGAAATTGGGTGCTTTTTGAGTGATTCTTTGCCATGACAGTGAGAGAGCTCAATTTGAGTAAAATGTAGAAGTGCACCATATTTACACGCACGTTGCACGAGTTTAGTTAAAGGAACATATTAGAGTGTCAACAATGTAGAATGCATATACTCACGAGTGTTTAATCAATATAGAATATATCTGGGTGTGAAAACTAATGTAGTGATGTTTAGAAATGATAGAATGCTATTAGATTCCATGTTATGTGGCTGTTGCAGAAAGGAATGTAATGCTGCTAAACGTAGAAATGTGCAGGTCTCATGGCAGTGCATTAAAACGAAAACGTGCCTTTACATTTCCACATAAATGGATTAATGCTATTATAATCCAAAGTATTATCGATCATAGACTGAATATATGTTTTATAGAAGTGTTTTCCTATAATCAGAGTGTAATAAGCTAGAATACTGTTTTAGGCGGATAAATAAAGGTTCATAGAGTGCACAGGCCCGTTTCATGTAATTTAGTAGGCCTGGAAAGATAAAGTCGTTTCTTTGATCTGCATGTGCTAGTTAAAATTCAGGTCTTGTTAAGCATAAATTGTGGACCAGGCTCGAAGTTTTACGACTTAAGAGATAAGTTGGAGGCCGGAATTTGGGGCCCACTTCATGGGTGTCTGTTTGCAGGTGCGAGGGGGTTCCAATCAAGAGAGTGATGAATAGAGCTCTGTTCGGGGAGACAGGCATAGGCCTGGAGGAGGCTTCAGGAATTTCCTGGGGGGGTACCGGCGTGCCGAGAAGAGCCTGAGAAGCAAGGTCAACGCTAACGAGAAACCCAGAGGAGCTCAGCATGGAAAAAGCCAGAACCAACACCACGTGAGGGGTGTACGTGAGGGGCGTCTCTGAGGGGCGTTTCAACTGTAATTGTGATTTTGTATTAGGGACAGCACCCCTGGGTGGAGAGAGAGCAGATGGCCTGAGGAACCTAAGAGAGCGGATGGGTAGGCAGATAGAGCATAACTGCGGTGCACAGATTTACAACAAAGGCTAAGGGAAAGTGAGTGATCTTCTTTGGAAGTCACCACGGCTGACACCTTTTTAGGTTAAGATCTTGCTAAGTAGGGATGTCACTTAGACTAGTGTAGGGACAATCTAACCTGGATTTTTCTTCCTTTTGTAAATGACGCTCAAGTTACAACTTGTGTCTATTCTTGCAAACCTGCTGATCTTTGAATTAGTCTTGGTGATATTCTTCTGTCGTCTAAGAGCATTTAGAGAATTCATGTTTGTATTGATGCCAGTATATCTTTTAACCCTGATATTGAGATGTTTGTATCTCCAGTTATCTTTGGCTTTATAATAAAACTTTAAAACTTATTTGTGGTAAGTGATTCTTCAGAGTTGTGTAAAGTCTAAACTGATTAACCTAGTAGTGGATTGCTTTTTTTACTCTACGACAGGCAACAAAGGTTCAGTCGACCGGAGTGGGGATCTAGATCTATAACAATCAGATAAGAGACCAAAATCCCGCCGTACCAGTTGGTAGCAGAGGATGGTTGCCTTCTAGAGGAAGGTGATCTAGACTAGGTTAAGATTACCCCGAGGCCCCTAGAGATCGAGAGATGAGCAGCAGAAGAATCGCCTGCCGAAGAAGGTGCTGACGGTGTGAGAGAAAAACAGCAGAATCGGTCGAGAGTGAGTATAATAAGGGTCATGCGTTGCCAGATTGCGGTGTTTTGTGTTGTACTTGTGTCGTAATGTCATGCGGAGTTGAATGCCTGTAGTGTGATTGAGGCAGGGTTGTGAGCGCGTGCAACCTGGTAAAAATCTTAAGTTCAGAGAAGAGCTTAAGTGGTTCGGGTGTATCGGACATCCAGAGTAATTGTCGACCATTGTAAAGGGGGTCATGAGGTACCATTGATCGCCCGCAGGACCGTGATAGGGGGAACGCAAGAGTGAGTGTATGGGTAACGGACGCTGGTCGGAAGTTACCGTGTGTAAGTAACCTATCAGTTAAGGCGATTGTCTGAACGTTCACGGAAAGACATTTCGTCAGTTAAGGTGACAATTACAGTTAGACTGTGGGCGTACAGTCAAGAAGTGATCGCTTGGTCGGAAGTAATCATTTTTCAGAGTATGAATGGGACCCATGCATGACCGGGAGACGAGCTGAGAAAGGAGGGGAACTGCTGCGAAGGGGAGACGAGTGATGTCAGAGAGAGCCGCGCTGTGATAGGCCGGTTGGTGTGAAGAGGCGTTGTGATAGGCCGGTTGACGCGAACTGCGCTGTGATAGGCCGGTTAGCAAGAACCGCGCTGGGATTGGTGGATTGCCATCAGGAAGTAAACGAACGCAAGGAAATAGGGGAAATTTGTAGATTTTGATCATGAAGTGTTTTAAATGCTTGAGAGGGATCTTTAAGAGAAACAGAAGAAACTCTTATTACGGGGAAGAGGCCCCGCCAGAGGGTACACCAGCTCATTATATGGCTACGTATGTTGGGTTGCATCCTATACTGTGGATTTCTAATTGGAGTAAGATTACAGAAGGGAACGAAGAACTGACCTTTCCAAAGTACGGAACGTTTAGGGTAGAAGTGTTGCACCAGCTAAAAGCAATTATGTCTTCATTGAGACCTTTGCCTAGACCAACACAGTTTGAAGCCCTTAATGCGTGGATTAGGGCGGCGCACTACAGGAACCAGAACAGGCGTCAAGAAAGAGTGAGACGATCGGTAAGAGCAGTTCAAGACGCCAAATGGGATGAGGAAGCCAAGAAATGGAGAGTGCAGACTATTGAAGTGGATAAGTTGTACCCAGTGATAGAGGTTACAGGAGACAAGAGAACCCCAGAGGAAGACGATGAGAGCGAGACAGAGGATATCCTAATAAATAGGTTGTTGATAGATAGACCGCCTCCGTACAACAGAGAGATGGAAGGTACCGAGCTCTCAAGGGAAGATAGGGTTGGTATAGGGGAGTATAAACCACTCCCTATAAAGGATTGGGAACCCAACAAAGGTGGGGAAACACCTCAACCTAGTCCAGTACAGAGAGTAGTCGGAAGGTTCGTGGTACAAAAAGTGCCAGAAACGGAGCGTGCTAAGTCCTATCAATTACCTGATGCTCTTCAAGTACCCGTTACCATAGGTCCTATAGTATCGATTTATGACCCAGAGAAAGTACGAGAGGAGGAACAGGTACGACTAGACAGAGAAAGAGCAGAAATGGAAAGAAGGAACAATATGACTAATGCCCGAAGGCAGTTGACAGGACCAAGAGATTGGAGCACCCCATTGGATTCAGCAGTGGATCCCATAACACAGGGATGTGGAATTCCTATAGCCCGACGCCCAGGACATATTGTTTGGGGTCAAGGGCAACAAGTTTTAATGTGCATTTTGTCCTTGGGACAAGCAGGCCCAACCCCCTGCAGCACAAACCCTTTGGCTTCCAGTTTGCAGTACCACATTAAGGATCAGGGAAGGGCACTGCCTGCAGTTAAGGTAATATTTGTGTGCATATGTTAATGCTGTTCAAACTCGTATTTATGGTTCCTTAATTGAGAGCCTTTAGTATTAGGCTGAGCGCTCTCAGTAAATGCAAGTTCTGACTGCACTACTGGCAGTGGTTCCAGTATAAAGATTTGGACACACGGTTTCAAAGTTTAGCAATATGAGGCTATGCATAATGCTCCCAGAATGCTCTCTGATTAGATGCAAATATCTGCAGAAGCTTTAATGCAAGATTAATGATTCTTTGCTTCCAATATAAAATGTTCCTAAAAAATGAAAGTAGTAAAAACATTTTTTTCTAAACTACTGTACCATTTCTTTGCAGCATTTATTTAGTAAAATATGTTGATGCACGCTAGTATTTCCCCAAAATATTCATATTCGAAAATCAGTGTAACCAGTTTCAATAGGATTTTGGGAAACATAAAAATAAACAAGCATTGGCAAAGCCAGTAGGTCTGAAATGGTGGTCAGCTTTTTAGTTTTGGCAATGCGGGACTTGCTTTGGCATGGTGTTTGTAAAGCCTTATTGATGTGAGAGCTGCCGGACCCTCGCCATTATATCAAACATTGGCAAAAGCTAAAATTGTTTTTGGTCTCAAAAAAGCACACACTGCCACATTAGTTACTGGCACTGAACAAAACTACTTTGTGTGCCAATATGCTCCGTGTGAAAGATAAGAATGCTGTCACTCACCGTGAAGTCAGCCGATACAGAGAGAGAATTTTAATAAACACAAAAGTTCATGGTTAACGTCAGACCAAATTAGGGGCCCAATTATTAAAGAAAGTCTCAAAAGTGCACCCTTGGTATATGTCCTTGCATTAAGGGCCGCTATATGGCTTTCGTGAATTCACAAGAATGTACAGAGGTAGGGGGAAAAATATTTGTGAATATTTGTGAACTGCATTTTAGCATGAGCAAAAATATGCATGTGTAGATTTGCTAATTCGAAAACCTGAGTGTTTGCAAGTTCATTTTCCTTCCAACCACTTTTTTTCCAACTCTGGAAGAAGGTTTACTTCTGCCATTGTCAGGAGTAAATTTCCAACCTTAATAAGTATTAGAAAAGATTAGAGAAGAGCTGTTGAAAACTCTTAAAACATGCAAGTTAGTAGGTTTGCACAGGCTCAAAAGGACATTCCAACCCTGGAACTATTATTTACCACTACCATCAGTCCCAGTTTGCAGATCTGTGGAAACGTAGCAACATAAAGGGATTGCTAGCATTCAAACACCACTATGGTATGAGCCCTGGCATAATCAGAGAGGCTATGTAAGAGCTCTTATATAATGAGATTGCTGTCATAATTTGTCGCTGCACAACATGGCACCAAAGGGACAAGTGGGTTTTGTTACAGGACAAGTAGATTTATGAAGCAACCTGCCCCATGGACAAGTAGATATTTGAATAAATTCCACACCCCTGATAACAGATCAGGGGGGTCAGAGAGGACCGATGGATCTGAGAGGACCACGGCCGAAGTCCTTTAAGGAGTTGAGGGCTGATTTGAGAGAGTGGGATGCTACCACAGGAACACAGAGTAACAGGTCAGGAGCGGAAGCTGAATGGGGAAGTCGAGGCGATGAGACATTGTCTCATTGCGGGGTTAGCGAAAGTGGTCAGGAGTGTGATGGTAAGAGTCAGGAGAGTAGAAGAGCTACACGTAATATCCACAGTGGAAGCAGGAACAGGAAGAAAGAAGTACAGAGTGTGGAAGGGCGTCTCGTCTCATTCACAATGAGGGAGACCGAAGGACGCTAGAGTACAGGGATAGCTTCAAGTGCACCCACCATACATCTGGTGATAATGTACAAAATTGGAATCGCGGAAACAGGGGGAGCCACGAGGCGCCTCGCCATGCGTCAAGCGATCATAGGCAAGAGCGGGATCGCGGGAACATGGGGAGCTGCGAAGGGTCCTACCATGTGTTGAGTGATACTAGACAGCAGGGGAATTGCGAGAGCATGGGGAATAATGGAGTGTCTTATCATGCATTTAGAGAAACCCAGCAGAATGGGCAGTGTGGGACTGTGGGGAATAGAACATTGTTTCACCACACACCAAGAGAGGATGGAACTGCATGGGACCTGGAGAGATGGGAACATGGGAGGACTCCCCATAACTCGCCAGAGCCCAGACGTAGGGCTCAGAGCTGGGATGGGAGGGATGTCAATGGGCTCTCTAGAGACAACACACTGAAAGCTGAGATAAAGGCAAAAAGGCTCGATGTAACCAGTTTAAAATTTGATCTGGAAGAGATAATAGATGGTACGCTACCTTTAGAAAGGATCGATCTGTATGAGCAAGATGAGGTGCTGTTTATAGCAAAGGATGTTACCAGGAAGGCGAGAGCAGTACACGAGAAATTATCTGAATTGGCAGACAAGTATATGGTAGACTTGTCGAGAACAAAGGCATTACAGGGTAACCATAGGTTGCATTATTCAGATCAGGACTTCGATGAGAGGAGGACAATAGGATTAAAAACACACATTAGGGAACTGATCACAGGAATAAGGACATGGAGAGATCTGGATAAATGGGAAGAAAGATGGTCCAAGAAAGGGACTGTCAGGCGGAGCACGATTGTGATGTCCCCGGAGGGAGGGCCACAGAGGATGGAAGCATACCCTTTGCGAGAAATAGCGAATGGGAGTTATGTACATGTGCCCTGGAGTAGGGGAGGTTTGGCTGCATTTACCAATTCATTTCCAAAGTTAAGAGAGAACCCCGTAGAGTGGTACAAACAGGTAAAGAGGTTTGTGAAAATCTCTAAAGTACTGTGGATTGATTTGAACACCTTATTTGATATTGTGGTCCCAGGGGACTTGTGGACAGCATGCAAGGTTAGTGTCGAATGGCCCACATCAGAACCAGAGAGAGATGCTCATACTAATGGACCGTCAGATAGGGTAATGGAAAAATATGAAAGGGTGATGACATGGCTAAAAGAGAAGGTGCCACCGCAGGATATCGATTGGGTGAAAGACCGAACTAGACAGGAACCCAAGGAGACAGTTCATGAATATTATGAGCGATTGCTGAAAACGTTCAAACAATACAGTGGGTTAGATGTAATGGATCCCAAAGACATAGGACAGTTTGTATCGAAATTTGTTTTGGGATTGAGACCTGATATTTGTTTGATGATCCAGCAACATTTAATTTGCTGGCAGAACAAACCATTACATGAAATTTTGAGATACGCAAGGTATTGCAGTGATGAAATAGATTCCAAAGCAAAGAAACTTAAGGAGAAGTTGATGATGGTACAGATGCAGTCGGCTGGAAAGAGTGGACAGCAGCAGCAGGGATCAGGGACAATGGGAAGGAGATCAAATAATCAGAATAGAGACAATGAGGAAAATCCGAGACCTAGAGTAGACCTTGCTACTTGAAAAGGACGACAAAGTGTCACCAGGTGGGACACTGGAAACGCGAGTGTCCCTATAATCCTGAAAACGGAGCACTGGAAGTAGAAGAGGAAGAAGTTCAGACCATTCCAGTAAAAGGGGTGACAGCACATAAGGGTAAGGTGGTCAAAGGGGGGACATTGGCTCCTCGAGCCCAGTTCCCTCAACCACCAAAAATTGCGACAGGGGGAAAGATCTATAGACAAATGCCTCTTTTAGTAGGAGGAGAAGAGTGTTACTACGTTGATCCACTAACTGGACGGCGAGTGAGTAGAGAGGAGGACTGTACCCTCGGGGCAGTTCTAGAGGTAGATCAAAGGGGACCGTTTGTTGAGGCTGAGGTGGCAGGGTGTCCTGGTAGATACTGGGGCTACCCGATCAACTTTGAGATCAGCAGTGGTTCCGGACCTGCCAATGTCAGGGGAAACCATTCAAGTGGTAGGAGTCGCAAATAGGAGAATGACTAACCCTTTGACAGAACCAGTGCTAGTGAGAATAGGAAAATACAGCGATGAACATCAGTTCGTAGTATGCGATTCTAGCCCTGTGTGCCTGTTAGGAAGGGACTTATTGTGCAAACTAAACTGCACAATATACTGCACGCCTCAGGGAGTAGAGGTACAGACCAACGACGATGATGCCACCTTTAAGGTTGCAAATTCAAAGGTATGTGTAGAGCTGTATCCTACCTTGACGGTGGAAGAGCTTCCTTGGGACCTAAGGGATACTGTGTCATCAGAAGTATGGGATTTCACTGGGGAAGAGATAGGACTGATCAAAGGAGTAGAACCAGTGAAAATCATGATAAAACCAAATGTTGAATATCCAAGAACGCCTCAATACAAATTGACTCCGGAGACGATTGCAGGGATAAAGCCCGTGATCAACTCCATGATTAAGCAGGGAATACTGAAGGAAATCGTGGGTAGTCCATGTAACTCCCCGATTATGGGTTTGCAGAAACCTAGTGGGAAATTCAGAATAGTTCAGGATCTCCGAAAGATTAATAATATAGTTGTTTCATGTTGTCCAGTGGTACCGAATCCATCAGTGATATTGTTCCAGATACCGTTCCAAGCTGAATGGTTCACAGTGATAGACCTGTGCCAGGCCTTCTTTTCGATTCCATTAGATGAGGAGAGCCAGTTTCTTTTCGCATTTAAGCTGGAAAATCGCGTAGTAACATGGTGTCATATCCCACAGGGGTATACAGAAAGCCCATCGATTTTTAACCAGCTACTGAAGAAAAATCTTGAAAGTCTAGTACTGCCACAGAACTCGGTTCTAGTTCAGTACATAGACGACCTACTTGTTGCGTCAGAAACAGAGGAAGCTTGTAAAATAGACACCATCACCTTGCTGAACCACTTAGCCGAAAATGGACACAAGGTGTCTCTGAGCAAATTACAGTACTGTCTGACAGAAGTACAGTACTTGGGTCACCGAATTGAAAAAGGGAAACGGAAGGTGTCCCAGACAGGATAGAGGCGATCATGAAAATGAATTCGCCCACGACACAGAGAGAGGTCAGGATGTTCCTAGGAATGGTTGGTTATTGCCGACAGTGGATAGCTAACTTTTCCCTGAAAGCGAAACCCTTACAAAAACTGGCGCACAAGGAGGTGAGTGATCCGGTACCATGGGACAAAGATTGTTTGATGTCATTCCTACAGCTGAGAGAGGACTTGTGTTGTGCTCCTGCTTTGGGAATGCCAGATTACGAAAAACCATTTTTACTTTACTGTTGCGAAAGAGGAGGTTGTGCTTTGTCAGTTCTAGCCCAAATCCATGGAAATGCCCGTAGACCAGTTGCGTATTTCTCGGCTACTTTAGACCCAGTAGCCGCAGCGTTGCCCGGATGTCTTAAATCCGTTGCTGCAACGGGTGTCAGCATTGAAAGGTGTGATAATATAGTGATGGGACACCAACTAGTGGTGTATGTACCTCATTCTGTGGAATTGTTAATGACCAGGACCAAAACACAGCACTTGACCAATAACAGGCTCACGCGCCACGAGCAAGTTATTCTTGCTGCGGAGAACGTGACCCTTAAGAGGTGCTCTGTCTTGAATCCTGCTACTTTGATGCCACTCCGTAATGATATAGAAGACGAGGAATGTGAAGATCACGATTGCCTTGATGTGACTGAACTATGTACCAAGCCAAGACCGGATATTGTGGATGAGCCGTTGACCGACCCTGATGAAATTTTCATGGTTGATGGCTCATGTGTAAGAGACAATACTGGTCAGTTGAGAGCAGCTTATGCTGTTTGCACCATTACTGGAGTTGTGGAAGCCGCTTGCCTGGAAGGAGTATACTCCGCACAGGTAGCTGAAATCATTGCATTGACACGTGCCTGTTTAGCAGGTAGCAAAATTCGAGTCACCATTTACACAGATAGCCAATATGGTTTCGGTGTAGTTCACGACTACGGGCAATTGTGGTCTCAGAGAGGTTACATGACCTCCTCAGGTTCACCTATTCGAAATGGGGAGTTTGTGCGACTGTTGTTGGAAGCATTACAAGGTCCGGCAGCAATTGCCGTTGTTAAATGCGTAGCACATACCAAAAATACGGATTTTGTGTCCCAAGGCAACAGGTACGCCGATGAGGTTGCGCGCTACTGCGCGGAGCAAGGATACTCTTTCACGGAAGTGGAAGTGGGTGGGACACAGGAAAAGACAGAGTTAAACATGATGCTAGAAACAGTAGATACTTGGGATGATTTAAAAGGCATGCAAGAGAACGCATCAGATCTTGAGAAAAAGACATGGGAAACTGCAGGTTGTGTAAAAAGTGAAATGGATTTGTGGATTTCAGCAGATGGAAGGGCAGTATTACCAAATCAATTAGTGAGTCCAATGGCACGTCAGATACACGGTCCAGTACATTTAGGAAGAGATGCCATGCTGCGGGTATTTAGGCAGACTTGGTTTAACCCCAAGTTTAGAGTAGCCGCAGAAGCAGTGTGCCAGAGGTGTGTAACATGTCAGCAATTGAACGTAGGGAAAAAGACACCATTTACATTGAGTCACATTGGGAGGTCTGGTGGGCCTTTCAACAGAATGCAATTAGACTTTATTGAGATGCCAAAATGCAACCGTCTTAGGTATGTCCTGGTTGTTGTGTGTATATTTTCCAGGTGGGTCGAGGCATACCCTACACGCAGATGCGACACACTCACAGTAGCAAAGTTGTTGCTTAGAGAGTTAATACCGTGCTCCGGGGTGCCGACCTCTTTGGAATCAGATAGAGGGACACATTTCAACAGTGAAGATGCTTTGCTCTGCATTGAATATTGATCAGAAGTTGCACTGTAGCTATCGACCAGAGGCTTCGGGAATTGTGGAGCAGATTAATGGGACGATAAAATCCCGAGTGGCCAAGGTGTGTTCATCGACATCCTTAAGCTGGCCTGATGCCCTGCCATTGGTACTCATGAGTATACGTAGCACAGGAGAACAGGTCTCTCCCCACACGAGGTTCTAATGGGGAGGGCAATGAGGCTTCCATCTGTCCCAACTGCAGCTTTGTTGAATATCACAGATGATCTAATCCTGGATTATTGCAAGGGACTTTCTGATGTCATTCATTCTGTGTCTCTTCAGGTGCAGACGGCTGAAATTCCATCTTCCAGAGACCTATGCCACGATCTGTGCCCTGGTGATTGGGTGGTGGTGAAGAAACATGTCCGGAAGAATTGCCTAGATGTGCGCTGAAGAGGCCCCTATCAGATAATCCTGACAACGAATACTGCTGTCAAATGCGGAGGGCTGCCAAACTGGATCCACGCCTCCCATACTCGAAAAGTTCCTGCACCCCTGGAAGAAACAGCTCCTCTCACAGATGAAAATCCAGCTGTGGACGAAGAATCAATAGAGGAGACCAGTCAAGCTGTGGGGGTGTCGGAGGAAGCTGGGAGCGCGTCAGATCAAGCGGAAGGAAGACAGGACGACAGTGAAACTGACGTTGCCACAGAAGGAGAAAGTTGCTGTGAATACGACTCAGACACTGATCAAGCCACAAGTGACCAAGAATTGAGTGTGAGAACAAGAAATAGGAGAACAAGGCGTGGAGAAGCTAGTTGGCCTGAAAGGAAGAAGAGGCCGAGCTTGAAGCCAACTCCCGGAAGAACCCTTGTTCCTATAACCGAAGACTCAGATCTGGACGAAAGTGCACAGAATCAAGAACAGGAGGGTCCAAGAAGATCAAGGAGGATGCGCGTACCCTGCAGAAGATACGCCACTCCTGAGTGGACCTACCTTGCAGCAGATGTCGTGTGCACAGAGATCCGGGAGGGTGAGGGAAGTGACAGTGACCAGTACTGACCCAATCATAACTTTGGAAGTGGCGTTGTTGGTACCTGGAGTTGAAACCGAAGGGTTGCTGACACTCACTGTCCCTAATCCTCCATATCTGAGCAGAATAAGAGAACTGGTTTTAAACAGAGTAGAATTTCCAACTTTTGGTTCAACGGTACCAGCACTCGAGGAGATCATTCTTCGCTTAGAATTGTTAGAATACGTGATTAGAGCTGCTGGAACACGCATGATAGTAGACACCTAAAGGACTTTGTAAATAAACAAGATTGAGAAGATAACCTAGCGCCAAGTGGAAGAAGAAGAAATTTAGGGACTCTTCCATTTAGTGGACGGAGAAGGGCTAGGGTTGTCTGTTGCTATAATTCAAAGGACTGATTTCGCAAGAAGGATTGTCAGCTTCCAGGTGTGGTTCGAAAAGACTGAATAAACAAAGAAAGCATTGTTGAAGGAGCAAAGAAAGAGACTTTGTGCCGTAACAGGAAATTAGAACTACACTGTCTTGAGATCATGGAGGCCGGCAACCCGAACCGCAAAGCAAAATGCATAGTAGGCACACTTTTAGTGGGAGTAATTTTTCTTATAGCTTTAGTAGTTACTGTATCATATATAGTGGGACATGAAAATGAAGCAAAGGCAACAAATGAAGCAAAGGTTGTAGTAACCCTGAAACCTAATACTGCTGGTAAAAAGGAGGACAATACAGAGAAAGATAAAGCTTTACTAGCAGCAGAAGCTCGTAGGTTGCACGTAGATGAATCACAAGGGAATTTCATATCGAATGCCTATGCAAAATTACTGTATGAATACATTGATTCCATGGACGCAAAGGACTGCTATGTCTGCATGCAATTGCCAGCCTCTGTAGACGAAGGTATCAGATATCATCATCTTCCATTGACTTATGGAATTACATGTAGCTTGTTGCTCAGTATATTTTATGGACGCGATAGCTTTGAGTATTATTTTTCAGATTTTGATGCTGTTTTACCAGAGGTCCCAGCCTACAAGCACATGAATAAATGGGACTATTACAAGAGTCAGGATCGATTAAGGAAATTTTTCATTCCTTGGAATACGTTAGATACTTCATATGCCCGAAGAAATAATTTGACTTGTAAAGTGTCAGAAATTGAGAAAAAGTTTGTAGGGCAAGTGGATGATCGATACAGAAGGCAGAAGATCCTAAAGGCTTCGGGCCAATGGAAAACAGATTGGACCGAGGAGGAAAAGTCACACAAAAGGAAGGGTAGTAACGGTCCAATAGCTTTAGATCGAACACAAAAAGGGAAACTATGTATATACAGGGGTAAAACCTACTATGAGAATGTGTTTGTGGGAGAAGTAAGTTGTGAACATGCCTTTCAATTAGAATATTATACAAAGGATTTCTTGAAAGGAATGCAGGTAATTCCGAATGTATATTTTGTATGTGGAAGAAATGCATACGTGAAGCTACCGGATAATTGGTACGGATCATGTTATTTAGCAATTGTCTTCCCCAAAATATATCACGCTAAAGATCTAGAAATCATAGAGGGAAAAACTCAAGCCAGAGGGAGAAGGGATATAAGCGATGCTGAAGTAGTTGGAGATGTATTTGGTGCTATGTTCCCTCTTTTAGGGTTAATACTGAATGATGTCAAGATCAGGAGATTGGCAACAGTTGTAGATAGATTATCTGCCAGTACTGCTAGCTCATTAATGCTGGTAGAAGGAGAGATGCAATCGAAAAGGGCAATGGTTCTCCAGAACCGACTTGCCTTAGACGTTCTGTTAGCCAAAGAGGGCGGAGTCTGTAAGGCTTTGAAGGTCCAGGAATGTTGCACTTACATTCCAGACAATTAAAAACCTCTTGAGAAATACATACATAATATCACTGAAATCCATCAAGAAATTGAGGATCTGTCGAAAGTGAATGTGTGGGAAAAAGTGGGTCACGGAATGGGTAAAGTTGGAGGTTGGTTTGCCAACCTAGGGAAGAGTTTCATTTGGTACATACTAAAACCTATCATCATAATAGTGATTTGTGTAATCACACTGTGGGGATTAGTGAGGCTGTATCAATGGTATAGGTCGAATAGGTTGCAAAGATCCATGAGAGAGCAGGCGCAGAGGTTAGCTGCGATGCAGGACAACCAGTACAGGAGTCTGAGGGCTCTAGAAATGATGAAGCGAGGGAGTGTTGCAACAAGTTCCGTTTGATTCAATTCATTCCTTCAGGGATGGTGTTGTGATGGTGATGACCTCTAAAGGTCATCAAAGGGGGGAACTGAGAGAGCGCAATTTGAGTAAAATGTAGAAGTGCACCATATTTACACGCACGTTGCACAAGTTTAGTTAAAGGAACAAATTAGAGTGTCAACAATGTAGAATGCATATACTCACGAGTGTTTAATCAATATAGAATATATCTGGGTGTGAAAACTAATGTAGTGATGTTTAGAAATGATAGAATGCTATTAGATTCCATGTTATGTGGCTGTTGCAGAAAGGAATGTAATGCTGCTAAACGTAGAAATGTGCAGGTCTCATGGCAGTGCATTAAAACGAAAACGTGCCTTTACATTTCCACATAAATGGATTAATGCTATTATAATCCAAAGTATTATCGGTCATAGACTGAATATATGTTTTATAGAAGTGTTTTCCTATAATCAGAGTGTAATAAGCTAGAATACTGTTTTAGGCGGATAAATAAAGGTTCATAGAGTGCACAGGCCCATTTCATGTAATTTAGTAGGCCTGGAAAGATAGTCGTTTCTTTGATCTGCATGTGCTAGTTAAAATTCAGGTCTTGTTAAGCATAAATTGTGGACCAGGCTCGAAGTTTTACGACTTAAGAGATAAGTTGGAGGCCGGAATTTGGGGCCCACTTCATGGGTGTCTGTTTGCAGGTGCGAGGGGGTTCCAATCAAGAGAGTGATGAATAGAGCTCTGTTCGGGGAGACAGGCATAGGCCTGGAGGAGGCTTCAGGAATTTCCTGGGGGGTACCGGCGTGCCGAGAAGAGCCTGAGAAGCAAGGTCAACGCTAACGAGAAACCCAGAGGAGTATCAGCATGGAAAAAGCCAGAACCAACACCACGTGAGGGGTGTAAGTGAGGGGCGTCTCTGAGGGGCGTTTCAACTGTAATTGTGATTTTGTATTAGGGACAGCACCCCTGGGTGGAGAGAGAGCAGATGGCCTGAGGAACCTAAGAGAGCGGATGGGTAGGCAGATAGAGCATAACTGCGGTGCACAGATTTACAACAAAGGCTAAGGGAAAGTGAGTGATCTTCTTTGGAAGTCACCACGTCTGACACCTTTTTAGGTTAAGATCTTGCTAAGTTGGGATGTCACTTAGACTAGTGTAGAGACAGTCTAACCTGGATTTTTCTTCCTTTTGTAAATGACGCTCAAGTTACAACTTGTGTCTATTCTTGCAAACCTGCTGATCTTTGAATTAGTCTTGGTGATATTCTTCTGTCGTCTAAGAGCATTTAGAGAATTCATGTTTGTATTGATGCCAGTATATCTTTTAACCCTGATATTGAGATGTTTGTATCTCCAGTTATCTTTGGCTTTATAATAAAACTTTAAAACTTATTTGTGGTAAGTGATTCTTCAGAGTTGTGTAAAGTCTAAACTGATTAACCTAGTAGTGGATTGCTTTTTTTACTCTACGACAGGCAACAAAGGTTCAGTCGACCGGAGTGGGGATCTAGATCTATAACAATCAGATAAGAGATCAAAAATCCCGCTGTACCAACAGCCAGGCCAATAGCTGTGCCGATTGATAGGTAATGGGATTAGAAAAAGAATTTCAGTAAAGAGCCTTGAACAGCAGTAGTTATGCACAAGGCTGATACGGAAATGTGCATATTTTCATATAAGTGCATTGACTTATCTTCTGCGGGTGTTCATATCACTGAAATCCTGACAGGCATTCAAGCATGACTGCATATTTATTGGTCAAATAAACATGGAAATATACCATTTTCAGTCTTATTTTTTTCACAAAACCTATAATAAATATGGATAAATACTGATAAAGTTGACAAAAAATAAATATGGATAAATACAGATGGAAATGTAAAAAAAAAAAAATACCATAAAACTGTGAGCCCTAATTATGTTATATTTTACAAGCTACTCTGGAATCTGTACTTATTCCTTTTAACACCCGAAAAAGTTTTTAAGTAGTTAACGATAAAATAGAAAAAATCTAACCATAAATATGTCGTTAAAAAGATATGCTGAGTCAATCTAAAGGAGGGATTTGATGAATGCACCTAGGCAACAAACAGGCGGGATGCCTCCTGTAATCTTACCTACTGCCTAGGCAACTGTATATTGACTCATACTTGGAAGCTGCAACAAAATACAAAATGTTAAGGTTTTTACTACTTTATAACTCCCTGAAACAGTTAGAGGGCACTTTGAATACTTCCACTTGTGGGTTTTGTAACAAATTTAACAGAACTTTAGAGAACATTTTAAGTCCCTGATCTGGTTTGAAAGCTATGCGCAGAAAATAGTATCTGCCAACTTTCAAGAAATTCTCTTCTCAAACCAAAACAGAAGACACTAGGGCCTGCTTCTCTTTCCAAACGAATGGCCTTTGGAAATTGACTAGATTTGTAGACATAGGCTACAACATACTTAAATCTGCAGATGATTGTAACTAGGAAGCCAGAGCTGTGACCATTTAGATCTTTGTAGTTGAACTTTATATGTATTTTAAAATTCTATTTGTGGTCCCTTTTTTCTTTCGACTCTCGACCTGCCATTTGATTTTACCTATTTATATATATTTTTCAGGATTTTATGTAGGATGGAGACGAATATTTTATATATTTATATAGTACTGTAGGTGAGTTTGTGATTTTTATTTACACTTAGCACCATAGGGGACTTTGTAATCTTTCTTTACTTGTTTTTATTGTTATGAATATTACAAATGTAAACAATAAAGTATATTCAATCACTATTTGAAAGGGACTTGCTATGGGCGTATCTTCCAGTCTGCGATTCGAACACTGATTTATCAAGGATTTGTGACCGGAATTCGACTTCTAAGTTTGGGTGATAACTTATTCACAAAGGGGTAGGGTTCCCCTCTGGATTCATTCCCCTATGTGGATGTTGAAAAAAGTTACAAGGTGAATAGGAATATTACTTCGGGAGCACTTCCAATTCTCAGTAAAGTTCTTTTCAAAAACAGTCCTCTAAGGCAGTGTTTCTTAACCTGTGGTCCAGGGATCCCTGGGTCCAAGAAGCCTACTCAGGGGGTTCGTGACTGCTTAGACAATTAAATATTAACATATAAGTAAAGTATACATAAATACAATTGTTGAATGTAATAGTGAAAATCGTCACCAGTTTGCACCGCTTTTTACTAAATTGGTACATTCGTACAGTATTTTCTAATCAAGATTTATGGGTATTACAATCGGCAACTTTCACGCCCAGAGATAGTCTGTTTTTTAGTTTTCTCGTCAAGTGACCATTCAAGGGCGCCCAATCGCGGTACTCCGGAGCCAAGAATACGGAAGTGCTACAAACCCGTAATGGTGAACGTGAAGCACATACAGCCGGGTTACATTTTGCAGAGTGCGAAGAGACGCGACTTGTCTTGAGTAACTGTAGACATCAGTTATTTTAATTAGCCGTGACGTTAAGATACATTTTTAATGTTGAATACTAATGCGAGCTCGTGTTTGCTTCATCGTAGAAACGGGGTTTTTCATATTTTGAAGAGCTTTTATATATCGGAGAGCTGACATGTAAGTGTTTTTCAGCATGGTTTTTTCACAGCAGAGTGGCTTGGATAGACAGCACGGTAGATCGGTAAAAGAGCACAGTATACATATGGCATTGATTGTAAGCACACATTTTTTACAGCACCTGGTTATTGATCACTGGTCCATCAATTGCACTATTCCCGTTTGGTTCACATGGAAAGTAAGCACATGATGACTGTTATATATTACATTGCAATGTAGACCACTTAGGTATGAAGGTATTTTTTGATTTACAGCGATGCTCCCTGAGGAAGGGCTCTGTGCCCGAAATGCATAGGAGTCAAAGATAGATGCCTTGTTTATGTGAAGAATCACAATGAAATGATGAAATAATTTCATGAATACAATCTCATAACAATGAACAAGAAGAATAAATAAAGATTCAATTGCAAAAAAAGAAGTAGTAAATGTCATTTGTGGAGTCCCATCTGTAGGAACCAGAAGTTGTGCAAAAGGGGATGAAACTAATGTACCATTAGAAGCACATGTATCTGTTTGAATTCAGACGTCCAGGATAGGAGGCGTTACCCGCGTAGCACCCATAACTATTTGAACTTCAAACGAAATTTGGATTAAATAATCAAGGCTGTGCACCAATCTCCACATCATTTGGTGTCTAATAGACACCACCACCATATTAATCATTTTCCACCCCGGCCGCAAGGCGACCGAGGCGAAAAAGAGGTGGACGGTCTTTCCGTCCGCCGCGGTCCCCCCGCCATACTAATATGACGGGGGGGGGGAATTTAGGTGCGGATGGCGGGCGGATTGCTCCCGCCAGGCCGGCGGTGGCTACCGCCAGCCTGGCGGGGGCAATCCGCCCACCATCCTAATAAGCCCCTTAGTATGGATGATGAGTAGCTTCAATGCCATTTCGAAAAGCTCCAACCTAACCTATTAAAATATCCATTTTTTAGGTCTCGCGACCTATCGATGTGCGCAAGCGCATCGAGCGGAGCGAGAATTCAAGTGGCGAAAATCTTCTTCAAACCACGGGCTTTCAGCCCCGCGGTTTTCATGCAGTTCACGTGAACCACGTGATTAAACATGCACGTGCATCGGCAGCAGGCTCGCAAAAGGCTCTCCTCCCTCCCCACATCAAAGTAATCAATCACCCTCCCACAGGCTTGCCCAGCGCTGCCCCGCCCCCTGCTTCACGCCCAGGCCATCTGTTCCCTGCCAGACCTCGTTTAACTTGTTTTCCCTGCTTGCCTTGCTCAGTGCGCTCCAAAAGGCCAGACTTCTGTTTCCTTGAGACAGAAGTACTACTGCGATGCTGCCAGTCTCTGGCACTCAAGAGGTTCCATAATCATAGCACGTTATTTGAGGTGTTACAGAAAAATCGGGCAATGATTAAAGGCACGATATTTAGGTTTACACAATAGTCTTATAGTCTCGGCTCTTTTCCGGCCACTCACCCACGCACACCCACGCAACGCCACTCACCCACGCAACGCCACTCACCCACGCAACGCCACTCGCCCACGCAACGCCACTTGCGCACGCAACGCCACTCGCACACGCAACGCCACTCGCCCACGCAATGCCACTCAACGCCACTCGCCCACGCAACGCCACTCGCCCACGCAACACCACTCGCCCACGCAACGCCACTCGCCCACGCAACGCCACTCGCCCACGCAACGCCACTCACCCACGCAACGCCACTCACCCACGCAACGCCACTCACCCACGCAATGCCACTTACCCACGCAATGCCACTCATCCATGCAAATCCACTCACACCCACGCAGTGCCACTTTCAGACACACAACGCCACTCACACCCACGCCAGCCCACTCTCACACACGCAACGCCACTCTCACCCACGCAACGCAACTCACACACGCAACGCCACTCACACACGCAACAACACTCACACATGCAACGCCACTCACCCACGCAACGCAACTCACTCAAAGCCACTCACACACACACGCAGTGCCACTTTCACCCACACTGTGCAGTGCACAATAGGTCTCGCAGTAGGAAAGTTGGAGCTATTGGTTTTGTAAATGACAAAGCCCTTTATGTTTTTAAAATGAAAACAAAAATAAAAGGCATTGTTATTTGCAATTGTAATAGCTCCAACTTTCCTACTGCGAGACCTATTGGCAACGCCAGTGCTTGTTTTATATTTGTGAATGAAATAAAATATTTTATCATTTTGTATTTGTTTGATGAATGCTTGTTTCTGCATTTTTGTGTGTAATGTTTTGCAGTTTCAATCTTCGAAAATGCTTAGGCTGTGTTCCTAGCTTCCAGTAATGACTCTGTGGGGGTGCCTGGATTCAAGTAATGATTGAGGGGGAGGGGGTCCCTGTGTTCCAGTCGCGACTAAGAGGGGGGGTCCATGTAAGACAAAAGGTTAAAAACCACTACTCTAAAGAAAACGGTTTGCCTTAAAAAAGTGTCACACATTCACATACCTGGTCGTCTACTGACTCTTGAAGGCCCAAACTGTGATTGTAGCGAATCACATGGGGTCGCAAATTACGACTTATCTAATGAATATTAATCAGGTATGTTGTACTGCGACCCCCTGTGATTCAGTATTTGGAGAACCAACCTATATCTAAGTAGGTCTGTTCCCAAAATAAGATTCCATCAGCAAAAAGTTTAGTAAGTAATTTGCAGCCATTTTTTACTAATGTAATCTTTTCACATCAGGCCCCCATTGCTGTTGGCTCCAGATTTTAGGGTTAGCGCATGCTCAGGATGAGCTCGTTTATGTATGATTCAGGTTATGCCTAATTTCAAACTTTTGTGGAATTATGGTTTTGGCATGCGTATTGCCATCTTTTTGCTCCTTTTGCTGCACCACCTGAGCCTACAGGTAAGATTTGAGTATTTATGAACTTTCACAATGGTTTAAAATACCTTTTGTATGCACTGGCTAAAGCATTGAAATCAAATAGATTTTAACTAATCTTACCTTGCCCTATTTTCAGATTTAAAAGCTTCTCCGGAAAGTTGAAGAATAAAAATGGGACTTGGCGCACGTGGCAGCATTTGATAGCAAAATGTAACATGATAACCAAAAATGCAGAGGTTAATAGCCAAATTGGAGAATTTAAAAAAGCAGTAATATTGGTAAGTATGTGTTTTTTTTTTAATGTTTTTGTTGTTTTAAATATCAAAATACAAAAGGCTCCCACAGTCTGTATCTGCCACTTTGTAACTGATGATTTAACAGGTTAATCATTGTCTCTGTGTTGGATTGTGTGGAACTGTAATGAAAAGGTCATAAAGTTGACGTACGAATATAATAGCAATTCGTGCCTCTCACTATGCTTCAACCAATAAACCAACAGGCCATATGTGTTGTCACTTCTCAGACTTTCCTCTTGTCTGTTGAAACTAGAACATTTTCATTGGTGAACCACATGATCCCCCCTTCTTATAATGTGTCTTGGTGTGTACATTTAAACCTGTTCTTAGCATCCTAGCTTTCCGTTAGAAACATTTCTGGAGTGGAATGCAGAGGGTCTTGGTTTGGTAGTAATGCTATTGTGGTTCTGTTGGGAACAGCTTGCCTTGGTCCATGAGAATTAAAAAAAAATCCTAATTTATCTACAACTTTGAGTGGAGGAGGATCCTCTCATTGGCGACTAGGAGGAAAAAGTACCTCTGTTCTAGTTATTTGCCAGTGGTCTTTATATAGCTCCCCCAGCGACCCGGTCCCTATGAGGATCCTGAAACAGATAGGAACCACTATTGCCACCCCTGTTACCGATTTAATCAACGCATCCTTTGCACGGGGTCTGGTGCCACCGAGCTGGAAGGGAGCAGTTGTGAAAGCACTCCTGAAAAAGCCTCACCTAGATCCATCAGATCTGGCGAATTTCAGGCCTATTTCTCTGCTTCCTGGACTCGCGGAAAGGTTGGTGAACCACCATCTATCACACTTTCTTGAGTTCAATGGCCTGTTGCGTAATTCGCAAACAGGCTTTTGGCCGGGTCAGGGCACCGACACTGCTCTTCTGGCAGTCGTTGTGGAAGCCAGAAGCATCTTGGATTCGGGAGGATCAGTGGCAGTGATCCTCCTGGATCTCAGTGCGGCTTTCGACACTGTTAATCACCAAGTGCTAATTCAACGGCTGTCAGATGTAGGAGTGACAGGGACTGCTTTGAAATGGCTTACGTCATTCCTTAGCGACCGGACTTACCAGGTATGGGAAGGCAGCGCACTATCAGCGTCAATCCCCCTCCATTGTGGTGTGCCACAGGGCTCATCCCTAAGCCCCACATTGTTTAATGTGTATATGGCCCCCCTGGAGGATGTGGTCGCCCCATTTGGTATCAAAATCGTGAGCTACGCTGATGATACTCAGCTGGTGGTCGCCTTATCCCAGCTTGCTAAAAGTCCAGTCATGCTGCACTCCTGCATGTCCAAAGTCAATACTTGGATGTGTGAATCGGCATTGAAGCTGAATGGCTCAAAGACCGAAATAATGCTTTTAGGACACAAAGGACCCTCATTCCCTCCGCCTATCTGGCCCAGTTGTTTGGGCGAGCTCCCGAGTCCAAAGGAGGAGATTAAGAGTCTTGGGGTCTGGCTGGAACAAGATCTCTCTTTCAGGACCCAAGCGAAATAAATGGCGGGAGTCTGCTTTGGTCTTCTCCGCTCAGCTCGGAAAGTTCTGCCCCTCCTTCCACCGCTATCCAGAAAGCTGCTTATTCAGGGGCTGATCGTATCAAGATTAGATTATAGTAATGCTATCTTTCTCGGTACCCCTGAAGCAACGTTCAACAAACTCCAACAGATTCAAAACGCTGCAGCACGGCTCCTTAAGAGTACCTCAATGACGCGGTCCGCTAAACCCGCATTGAAGGTGTTGCATTGGCTCCCGGTGCGCGAAAGGGTCAAATTTAAGTCCCTTTGCATTGCGCATAAAATTCTTCAGGACAAGGGACCTCCTATCCTGAAGAACTTAGTTGTGCCCTACAAGGCCTAGAGCTTTGCGCTCAGATCAGAAACATTTGCTCAAAATTCCTAAAGTTAAAAAGGCACGTACGGGGGGGAGAAGATTCTCAGTGAACACAGCGATTCTTTGGAACGCACTCCCACTGAGTCTGCGCTCAGAGACTTGTCTTCTCCGGTTTCGCAAACTCCTTAAAACGCACCTCTTCCCTAACTGATGCCTCTGAATACGCTTGACTGCTACCTTTCTGTTGCTCTGGAACAAGCGCTGGAATGCTCTAGGGTAACTACGCGCTATACAAAACTCGAAATAAATAAATAAATTGTTGCATTCCCGTGTATGCCACTGTTAGTACAAGTATTGAAGGAGATCTGAGCTCTGGAAACTGTATTGGAATCTGTGTACTAGCAAGTACATGTGTGATGAACATTGTACAGCTGGGTCCTTCTCCCTGATAAGCTTGGTCAGCATTTGAATATATCTGCATGCATTTTGCTGCGTGCCAAAGGGGCACAGAGTGTAAGCGATCCTGTTAGTGAACCAAATGTCCCAAGAGGTCATTTGTCAGGGAAGGGGCCACTATGCAAGTTAGTGAAACTGTAATGAGGCTCCGCCCATTCATTGGAGGAAGCTCTGTGCATACAGCATCAGCATGCCCACGTAAGGAAGGATTGGCCATGGTGAAGGAATAGTAGAACATCTGAAGAGTGTGCAATCCGTGATCAGTTTTACCAGTGAGGAGAGGCTTCCGAAAGCACCAGCCTTCCACCCTGTCCAGGCACAAGTGTGTCATCATAAGTCAGCCACTAAGACAAAATAAGGCCTGTAATGTAATATTTATTTTATAAAGCACTTGTTTGATGAGACGCTGGCTAAAACGCAACAACTGACTATAAAATTAAACCAAAAATAGAAAGGAAATATTTGAAAGAGGTTAAAATGTTATTGATTAAACAAACAGGTCTTCAACAACTTCAGAAAACTCATCAATTTGAGCTGAACATGAAGAGCGGGGAGCGATGCATTGTCACCTTTCGCAGGCAGCAGCATTTTGCAGTGGATGGAGATGATGGCAAGTCTTTACTGGGGAAACCAGATAGAAAGAAATTGCATAGTCTAGCCTGGACTGAATTTGGGAATTTATTATAGAAATTCATATATGTTGTTTGAAGGAAAGTGCCCCTTTTTGACATGGTCATCACCACTTTTTGCCTGGTTTTGGATGTGAATTTGACTGGAAGTGCACTACCTTCCTGCTGACTAAGTCCCCAGTGCCACATCTCTTTCCCAAAATAGTCCAATGGCACCCCAATTTGCAATACCTTTAGTACCCCCTGTAAGTCCCTAGTAAATGGTACCTCTGCTGTCCTTGCAGGCTGCATGTCTAGGTGCAGACAAAAGTGAAAACATGACATGAAACATTTCCCTGTCTGCCATGCCTGCAAACACTACCTGCAGTATAGGAAACCCAACCCCAACAACAAGCATTACAGCCATAAGGAAGGGCACACTATTCTACATGCATGGCATAACTGCATGAGCATGTATGTGCCTGTGCTGCCCAGTTCAATTACTACCAGTACAAGTGACTAGGGAAGCCATTTTAAGAACATGTGCTGCACACTGGTAAAAACGAGTTCCCCAGCTATATGGGTTCCTTGAGAATAGAGACGTTTGGTATCAAACATTTCATATTGATATGAATATTCATGTCTGAAAGAAACAGGTTAGTATTAGATTCCTTACCTTAGAATATCCCCAGGCGTCAGTCTGGATCCGGAAACGTTTGCGTAGCAGTACCCTTGCGCGTCGGTAGGCGTCGTCTGCGGCTCCGCGTCCGTCGTTGGTGCCGGGATGATGTCGCCGGAGTACTTAGACGCCGCCCTCCCGCACTGACGTCAGTACTTCTTTTTTCCGCGCCAGCAGCGCAGATCTGGAAAAAGTGGTACCCATAGTCAATTTTTGACTAACTTTTTCGATCCTTTTTGATCTATTTTCGAAGTCCTTCGACTCCGAATGGTGCCGGTAGGGATGCCTGGATTTAAGCCCTGTGAGGACTGCGACCGACTGATGTCGGTTACCGACCCTCACCGCCGGTGCCTTCACTGTCTCAGCTTCGACCACGACGACAAGGCCTGCCCCGACTGCCGAGCCCTGACGTCGAAAGCTAGGCGGGAGCGGTCCCGCAAGCGGCTCGAGCTTCGGCAGTCGGCCCCGCTCCGCGAGAGGTCCCGGTCCGGACGGAGGTCGAGGGACCGGTCGCGGGGTCGGAGCCACCATAGCTCCGGGAGTCGACATCGGCCATCCGGCTCGAAGTCGTCAGGTACGCATAAGAAGTGGAAGAGACGTCATCGCTCTTCTGACTACCCCGACGCTCGCGTGACGCGGTGGGGGGTTCGGGTGACACCGCCCACTCCGTCGGAGTCGCGGGCGTCGCGGCCTGCTTCACACCCTCCGGTCCCTAGGCAGGACGCGACGCCGGAGGAGATCGAGCGCTTCCTCATGGCCATGAGGTCGCTCTCTCCTCCGACGGGCTCCGCGGCGCCTTCGGGCACAGCGGACCCGTCTGGGGGCCCCAGCGGGTCGGGTGCTTCGGCCCCGACGCCGGCGGGTGCTTCGGCCCGACGCCAGCGGGTGTTTCCGGATCCGGGTCGTCGCCGGAGGACTAACCTCCTCACGGAGGTCCTTAAACCGCAGTCAAGCTTGGCTGAGCCTCTGCTGCCGTTTAATGAGGCCTTGTCAGATGTTCTTTTGGGCACTTGGTCCAGGCCCGCTACAGGTCCGCCTGTAGATAGGAACGTGGCCAGACGCCACCGCCCGGCTCCGGGCGACCCATGTTTCCTGTCCACCCATCCCACCCCCGAGAGCCTGGTCATCCAGGCCTCCAACTCCCAGTCCGGATTCCCGACGGCTCCGCCCGATAGGGAATCACAGAGGTACGAGCAATACGGGAAGAAGGTATTCTCCTCCCTGAGTTTGGGACTGCGGTCTTCCAACACCGTGTGCCTCTTGGGCCGCTACACCCACTCTCTGTGGGATACGGTGGCGGCCGTGCTGCCAGATTGCCCTTTGGAGGTCAGGGCTAAACTCGGCCAAGCCCTAGTGGAGGGTCGGGATGCAGCATGTTATTCTATCCGGTGTGGGCTGGACACAACCGGCTCACTGGGCAGAGCGATGGCAACGACGGTGGCGATTTGTCGCTACGCCTGGTTGAGGTCCGCCAGCTTTTCGGCTGATGTCCAGAATGCTCTCATGGACATGCCGTTCGATGGCCGTCGCCTTTTTGGCGACAAGGCAGACGATGCGCTTGAGCGCATTAAGGACTCCAGGGCTACGGCCAAGTCCTTGGGCCTCTCGGCCCCGCGCCAGCAAACAGGTGCCTTTCGCTCCTTTCGTGGCCAAGGAAGGGGCGCCCCCACATCTGCTGACAGCCACACACCGCAGACGAATTTCCAACACGGTGGCGGCCGTGGAAACCGCCGTGGAGGCGGTCGGGGACAACGACGAGGCCAGTCCACACCTTCCCCTGCAGCATCTGCCTCTAAAGCCTCCTAGTCCGTGCTTTCAGGCCCATGTGACGCCAGTGGGGAGTAGGGTTCACCATTACCACTTCCGCTGGCGCACTGTCACTTCGGACAGGTGGGTGTTGCAAATCGTCCGAAGGAGCTACTCCCTCCCCTTCGAGACGACCCCTCCAGCCATGCCACCGCAATACCACCACGTTTCGGGGGATCACTTGCGACTTCTGCAGGAGGAAGTTACGGCCCTCTTGGCCAAGGGGGCCATCGAGCGCGTTCCTGGGCAAGAAGTAGGGTGTGGTTGCTACTCCCACTACTTTCTGGTAGCCAAGAAGGGCAAAGGGGGCCTACGCCCTATCTTGGACCTACGGAACGTCAACGGCTTCCTCCGGAAGGAGAAGTTCAAAATGCTGACACTGGCTCAGGTCTTGGCTGCCCTAGACCCAGGAGACTGGATAGTAGCGTTGGACTTGCAGGACGCATATTTTCACATCCCCGTCCTGCCGGCGCACCGGCGCTACCTGCGGTTCGCGGTAGGCCACGAGCACTTTCAGTTTACCGTGCTCCCCTTCGGCCTTACCAGCGCCCCACGGGTGTTCACGAAGGTGATGGCGGTGGTCGCAGCTCATCTGCGCAGGTTAGGGGTTTCAGTCTTCCCCTACCTCGACGACTGGTTGTTGAAGGCGGGCTCGCCCCAGACAGTCGTCAGCCACCTCCAGACGACGGCAGACCTCCTGCACCAGCTGGGGTTCTCCATCAATGTGCCGAAGTCAAACCTGTGCCCCTCTCAGAAGCTCCTCTTCATCGGAGCAGTTCTCGACTCGGCACAGTTTCGGGTTTATCCTCCCAAACAGCGGGTTTGGGATATTCAGGCTCTGATTCCGATCTTTCAGCCTTTATCCCGAGTCTCGGTCAGGTTGACGCTGCAGCTTCTGGGGCTGATGGCCTCCTGTAGCCTTCTGGTGCATCACGCCCGGTGGCGGATGCGGGCTCTGCAGTGGGACCTGAAGTTTCAGTGGGCCGAGCATCAGGGCAACCTGTCCGACCATGTCCTGATCTCAGAGGGCACTGCGAGACAGCTGCAGTGGTGGCTCACGGACCACGATTGGGTCAGTGGCAAGTCCCTCTCCCTTAGCCAGCCGGAGCACGTAGTTGTGACGGACGCGTCCCTCCAGGGCTGGGGTGGCCACATGGGGGAGGCGGAGATCAGAGGCCTCTGGTCTCCGGCGGAGTCCCGGCTCCATATCAACCTTTTAGAGCTGCGGGCAATTCGTCTAGCACTGAAGGCATTCCTCCCCTCTGTCAGGGGGTTGTAGTGCAGGTGTTCACGGACAACACCACCGCATGTGGTACTCCAACAAACAGGGCGGGGTGGGGTCGTGGACCCTCTGCCAGGAGGCTCTCCGCCTCTGGCAGTGGCTGGAACATCAGGGCGTGACCCTGGTGGTTCAACACCTGGCAGGTTCTCTGAACGCCAGGGCAGACGAACTCAGCCGACGGTGCATGATGGATCACGAATGGCATCTGAACTCGGACGTGGCGCAAGGCCTCTTTCTGCAGTGGGCAGAGCCTTGGTTAGATCTATTCGCCACCGAAGATAACACGCAATGTCATCAGTTCTGCGCGTTGGAATTTCCAAGGCGGCACTCGCTCGGAGACGCTTTTTGTCGCAAGTGGAGTTGCGGTCTGTTGTACGCCATTCCGCCTATACCACTTCTGCCCAGAGTGCTGAAGAAGATCAAGCGTGACTGGGCCCAAGTGATCCTTGTGGCTCCGGACTGGGCACGAAGGTACTGGTATCCCGAGCTACTCAGTATGTCAGCCGATCCCCTGGTTCGTCTGCCTCTTCTGTCGCAGCAGCAGGGGACGGTCCTCCACCCGAACCTGTCCAGTCTCCACCTCCATGCTTGGAGATTGAGCGGCGACAGTTGAGGCCATTTGACTTGCCTCCTGAAGTCTGCAATGTGATTCTGGCAGCCAGGCGTCTCTCCACTAAGTTGGTATACGCCTGCAGGTGGAACAGATTTGTGGCATGGTGCTCAGCAAAGGCTGTGGATCCTCTTTCTGCCCCTCTTTCTGTGGTTCTTCTCTTCCTTCTTTCTCTTGCCCAGCAGGGCTCTGCTCTGGGCACTATCAAGGGCTACCTTTCTGCCCTTTCAGCCTTTCTGAGGCTGCCTGATCAACCTTCTTTGTTCAAGTCCCCCATTGTAACTCGTTTTCTGAAAGGCATCACACACGTGTTTCCACCTGTTCCGTTTGCGATTCCTCAGTGGGACTTGAACCTTGTTCTTACCTATCTGATGTGCGCTCCCTTTGAGCCACTTCGCAACTGTCCTCTCCGCCTTCTTACTTTGAAGACTGCTTTCCTGGTTGCCATCACCTCTGCCAGGGAGAGAGTGAGCTCCAGGCTCTTTCATCCAAACCTCCTTTCCTTTCCGTCCATCCGGACACGGTTGTGCTGCGGACAAGACCCTCTTTCCTGCCCAAGGTTGTCACAGCCTTCCACAACGGGCAATGTATCACCTTGCCCGCCTTCTTTCCGCCTCCGCATCCCTCAAAAGAGGAAGAGCGGCTCCACCATCTGGACCCAAAACGTGCGCTTTCGTTCTATCTAGATCGCACACGCCAGTTCCAGGTGAATGACCAACTCTTTGTTGGTTACGTGGGCGCTAAGAACGGTAGGACAGTGCACAAGCGGACCATCTCTCGGTGGGTCGTCTTGTGTATCAAGGCTTGTTACTCCTTGGCGAAGGAGCCTCCTCTTGGGCTGAGGGCCCATTCCACTCGGGCCACGGCGGCTACTACTGCCCTGGGTCGGGGAGTCCCCTTGCAGGACATTTGTCAGGCAGCTACGTGGGCCTCGCTGCACACGTTCGCAAGACACTACTGCCTGGACAGCCAAGTCCGGAGGGATGGCTTCTTTGGCCGTTCCGTCCTCCAGGACTTTCTGGTGTAATTATTGGTTCGCAGACCCACCAACGGGGCTGGTATTGCTGGGGTATCTATTCTAAGGTAAGGAATCTAATACTAACCTGTTTCTTTCAGATAAACAAGTTACTTACCTTCGGTAACGATATATCTGTCAGAAACAGTAGTTAGTATTAGATTCCTTACCGCCCCACCCATCCTCCCCGTTCTGCGAACCGATATCTAGGGTTAAAGTCATCCCCTTTCAGGGCCCTAGTTTCAATGGCACCAGTGTTGGTTTTTTACATGGCTCTGCGTTTCTGGCGCGGAAAAGCTGTGTATAGGAACTGACGTCAGCGTGCGAGGGCGGCGTCTAAGTACTCCGGCGAAGTCATCCCGGCGCCAACGACGACGTACGCGGAGCCGCAGACGCGCCTACTGACGCGCAAGGGTACTGCTACGCAAAAGTTTCCGGATCCAGACTGACGCCTGGGGATATTCTAAGGTAAGGAATCTAATACTAACTACTGTTTCTTACAGATATATCATTACCGAAGGTAAGTAACTTGTTCATTACTAAACCTACACTGATTGATTTGTTAATGCAATAACCCAGAGGGCACCTTAGAGGTGCCCACTAAAGAACTACCCACTACCAGTGTGTTGACTGACTGTTCTTAGCCAGCCTGCCACCACAGATGAGTTTCAGACCCTCAGGGGTGAGAGCCTTTGCTCTCAGGATGTCAGAACAAAGCCTGCCATCTGTGTGATGGCAATCTTAGGAACTCTGAAACAGGGTTATGCCCACTTACCACAGTAAGAGGTCATATAGGGGGCGTAGCAATCCCAGCTGTAAGGAGCCCATTGGCTACTACCCTACACTCACCTAACGCCCGTAAATCGCTACCCTACACTCCCACAATGCCCCTAAATCTAGTATTTAGGGATGCCCCTGGCACCAGAAATTCAGATCCCGCTGACCTGAAAGAAGAAGATGGACGTAGGGAGTCCCAAGAAGCAAGAACAGAAGACCAGCACCTGGCCTGGCGCCAACCCTGCTGGCCTATCTGCTGTCCTCAACAATTTGCCAAAGACTACTTGTCCTGCAGCTGCTGTGTCTCCAAATGCCTAGGAGAACTGTGGGCACTTCGCCCAAGAACTCCCTAGAGCAGTAGGGCTGGTTCCCTGCTTCCTGCAGGCACCCAAAGAGACCTGAGAGGACTCTAGAACGTCAAAACCCAAAACCGGAAAGCACCACTGCACCTGTGCCTCCTAGCCCAAGATAAAGTGGGCCATTGGTGCCAGCGTGGTCCCCTGGCCCTCCAGAGACAAAGCCCATCCTGAACCTGCCTACTGGGGACTTCCCGCCACAGCCTGCAGCCTCTGGTTACAGGCCCCCTCTACTGTGAGTGCTCCTGGTGATAAAAATCCAATGCCTCAAAGTACCTCAGCACCCGGCCGCCCTAGACCCGGGGGAAGGGGACCAAAGGTGTCCACACGTCCCCGAGCATCATGAGCCCTGAGCCCTCTTGTTGGTTCAGACCGACTGGCATCCCAGTCCAAACCTACAGCCTTTTTTAAACCAGACCGATCTCTATAGACTAACATTGGGCACCCATTGCTGTATTGCTCCTCAGCACCTGACTGTCCCAGGGCTGCCCGGGTTGACCTCTTATGGCTGCCTTTGACCTTGCCCTATACACACCTTAATGTGAGAATACCAAAGGGCTTGTAGTCAAAAGAAAAGGTGCACTTCCTAACAATTAACACACTGGATATATAGTAAGTTCGTATCTGGTGGTGCAACGGGTGAGTGGAGAGCCCTTAGAACCACTCAAAGTGAGTAGTAAAACTACCAACTGCATAAATAACGGGGTTACCCAATGCACTCAAAACAGTAACACATTTGTTAAGTAACAAATAACGATTCTGTACAAAAAAACAGAGCAACAGAAGGTATCTAGGAATCTCCAGAGGGAGAGCTGTCCATTGGAGTCCTTTATTAAGTCTTTACAATGTTTCAGTCCGAGTGGTTCCAAGGAGAAGCTCTGGAACCAGAAAAGCGAGTGTCTAATCAATCACTCGAGAGCCTCCAGTCGGGTGCGACTTTTACTTTGATTCCATCAAGAAGGCATTCAGATGTGTCACACATTTGCCACAAATTCAGAATGTAAGCACTCTAGTTGCTTATTTGATCACTGTAGTAAAGCTACTGCTCACCAGGGAAGTCTGCTGCTGGTATTGAAAGTGCATATTTCAGTCTGCATGTCAGAATTTTTTAATGAAATAGAAGAGGATTTGAGAAGTCACTCAAAATGTACCCTTTTTTTTTCTTTCTGCAGCACTAATCATACTTTCTATTGCAAAATGAACCCCCTCATTGTGTTCCTTTTTAAATTAAATGTTTTAAGAGTTACCACTTTATTCCAATCAAGATGTCTTCAGGTGGGCAATTAGTTTGTCATAAGTAGGACTGTTAGCTCTCTAGTTGTTCTTTAGAACACTCTGGGAGGCTGCAGTAGAACACAAATGAATCAACTGACAGTGTCTGCCCTTGTTGGATGTACATGTTTTTCTGAGAATGTCAGACTTCATTCTCACATGACTGAGAAAGATAATGTGAATTTACAGAAAATATGCTCTCCGTTTAGCTTACAGATCACCCTCCGAACCTCTGTAGGAAAAGCATGAGAAAATAGTTTTCTCTCAAACATGATTCATGATATCCCATCAGAAGGTTTTTTCACATGGTAAAATCACCTTAGAACACACCACAATTCCTAAAATGAGTATGGTACCATCAACAAATGATTTATAATGTAACTAAAGTCTTAAAACCTTCTATTAACTGCAATACTTTTAATGAGGTGCTATCATGTATATTGGTCCCAAGATGGCTGCCAACACATCTTGGATGAAGTGCTGACAGCCAATCAGATCTCACGATGAGATGTGTGGTTAGGCTCCGCCCAGATATATATATTTCTTTTTCCATTAATATTTTAAAAACTACTGAAAGGTTTTACTCCATTTACCAAAAAGGGCTCTTTCTGAACCAAGGGCTACCTTTATGCCAAATTTGATGTAATTCCGTTCAGCAGTTCGGGCTGTAGCCGTGTCTAAAGTTTCCTATGAGAAATTGCATGGAAAAAACATGTTTTGTGACCCCCATTTTTCTCGGCCCCCGCTTGCCGAATCACCCCGAAACTTTCAAGATAGGAGCAGACCGAAGCGGGCCATGCGTTTTGAAAAATTCACGACGATTCGTCAATCGGCACTAAAGTTATTGGGAATAGAATGTTGCGATTTTCCTATGGTAACTAGGTCCTAACTATAACTACCTACTGGCAACCGCCAGTAGGATATATATACATATATATATATATATATATATATATATATATTCAAAAAAATTATCACAACGAAGTGTGCTGTTAACTTTTATTTTCTGCCGCTACCAAACGCGTTTCGACTGCCAAGCAGTCTTGCTCACTGGTAAAGAAGTTTGAAATGCGGCCATTTTTTAAAGTGCATAACGTGCATTACAGTACAGCTACAAACGTGACTAATGTGGAAAACAGACTCGTAGTTTTAGTCATGACATTCACGTTACATTTCTTTTTAAATTTCACCCAAAAGTAAAAACAATTTCTATTGTGCATTAAAATTCATGTTATTTCGCATTGGCCATGTTATCGATTTGCATCGTATTTCATGTTTTTTAATTTCACATGCTGCTCATGCGCTCGGTGTTAAAGTCCTCTTCCATATTCATGCCTCCTGGCTGCTTCGAATTGAGCTCTATAATGTAACGAGACTCTAGTCTCCTCAACTTCTTCACCCTATAGCCTCCTCTCACATTTATTGTCACAGAGTCAATTACGTAATAAGTCAGACCTCTGTTATATTTACTGTGGACTTTCTCAAAATGCCGGGCTACCAGATAAGATCTCCATCTTGATTGGAATAAACTGGTAACACTTAAAACATTTAATTTAAAAAGGAAAACAAGGGGGTTAATTTTGCAATAGAAATTATGATTAGTGCTGAAGAAAGAAAAATTAGGGCACCTTTTGAGTGACTTCTCAAATCCTCTTCTATTTCATTAAAAAATTCTGACATGCAGACTGAAACATGCACTTTTAATACCAGCAGCAGACTTCTGTGGTGAGCAGTAGCTTTACTACAGTGATCTGATGCTAACATGCAGAATTTATGGCAAATGTGTGACATATCTGAATACCTTCTTGATGGAATCAAAGTAAAAAACTGAAAGCATTTCCTACTGAGGAGACTGCAGTAAATTAGGAAATTAGGAAACTTCATAACAAATAAATATCCTAAGATGGCCACCAGAGACAAAAGAGCCCAAATGTAGCACACATATCTCCCAGATGTAGCCTGCATGTAACCCAATGACAGAAGTATGCAAAACACTTTATTTGTTAGGTTTTTGCAGTTTTATATAGTGCAGACTTGTCAGGTATTGGAGTGCTTTACATGAACATTGGTTACATCTCACAAGAACAAATTCATTTTGGTTTTAGACATGGGGAGATTAAGTGATTTGACCAGAATAACAGAATGTCGAGCTGAAGCAGAAAGTCCAACCTGGTTCCCCAGTTGCAAAGTCTGCAGCTCTGGAAGTAACACCACATCCCCTCCCCTAAGTGCAACATTTAATCAAGTGGTCAACTGGATAAAACAACATAAAGATAACAAATAATTTAAAAGGGCTTTGTGGCTATTTGAAAACTCAGAAAATATGTCCTCATTTTAGTTTTTTAGAGCACTAACCATAATTTTGATGCAAATAAGACCCTCTCATATATGTCATTTCTAAAGGAAATGCTCTAGGTATTACAGTTTTCGTTACATCAAGAAGACGTCAGGAGTTCCACACTTTTGTAATAAATATAGAATGTTAGCAATCTAGTTGTTCATTAGGATACTGTTGAGAGGCAGAGGCCAGGGGCACGGACTTTGAAAATTGAAGGCAGGTAGGAGGGTGCATAGGCAACAATTTGACCACACTGGCCAGGCAGGAAGGGCAGTGGCAGCACAACAGACTATGGAGGGTAGTGGAAAGGGGGGCAGGGGCAACAAACCAACAATACAGGATTGGCAAGAGAGGCTGTGGCAATATAATAGACCATTGTGGGCAGAAGGAAGAGGCAGTGGTAGTACAACCATACATGCCAACAGACCTGATTCAGCCAGGAAAAGTCCAATGTTTTTAAGCCCAAATGGGCTTTATTTGATCTGTCTCCTGTCTACAATCTCCATGGAGTCGGATAACAGAGGACAGGAGGGACATGGAGAGGTGCACCAAACTGACCTTACATGGCAGGCATCAGGGTTTGCAGCAGCACAATACACCACACAGGTCATGCTGGACGGGAGTGCAGAACAACAATCCATAGAAAGCAATAGGGAGGGGACAGGATCATGCACATGGACAACAGTGAACAGAGGGAAATGAGGCAATGGTAGCTAGCTGACCATAATGGACAGACAGGAGAGAAAGCTGCAGCATAACGGACCGTAAAGGGCAGGAGGGACGGATCAGGGGCATTACAATGGAACAGACAACCCAGGAGGGAGGGAATAGGGGTCTGCACATGGAAACAAAGGGCTGGGGGCAAGGGGACAGGGCAGACGCAGCAAGATGACCATGGAGGTCAGGCAGGATGAACACTAGAAGCAAGACACACCATGGAGAGCAACAGTGAGACTATAATGGCATACACACAGACCATGGAGGGAAGGTGGAAGGGGGTCAGGGGCAGCTCGCTGACCACACAGGGAAGGTGGGAGGGGATGTGGAAGCACAGAAGACCATGCATGGCAAGCGGGAAGGTTAGTGGCAGCACAATGGCTATGATGGGCAAGAAGGAGGGTGCAGGGTCATGCACAAAGGACCATGGAGGATAGAAGGGAGGGTCAGGACCTGGGCACAGACATGAGAGTTCAGGGGAAGGGGCCTCACAACAGAATAAGCAGGGCAGGCAGGACGAGCAGTTGCAGCACAACAGACCAGGGAGGGCAGAAGGGTGTGGCAGTTCAATTCAATTAATGCTTTATTTAACATAATCTCGTTCTGTACCTATAGCCGGGTGTCTGCAATCAACTATGTTTCCGCGTGTGCCGTTAAAATTGACTCATAGTTTTACACCCGGCGCTTGGGTCAAGAAGTGAGTTTGGGCGCGCAAAAACTCACTGTAAAAACACTAAAGAACCAGTGTTGTCTTGTAGACAAGTCCTGCAGGCGCGCTTTACAGTCATCCTCGTGCGCGCGCTCTTGGGTAAACTGCTTCTCAGTCCGAAAGAAAAGTTTTACTCTGCGAAGTTTTCGATCATGCAGTTCCGATGCCAAGATCAGGGCGTTCTTTGGCCAGAACGCCGAAGAGGGACGTGGCACTATGAAACAAGCATGCGTGCCTCGCGCTGAAAGGAGGCAGCAGGGGGAGGGGAGAGAGGAGGGCCTTTGCCTGTTTACCTTGCAGGAGCGAGCAGGAACATTATGTTTGTAATTAACACATGGTAGCTCGCTTCCACAAGGGAATCACCAGACGTGCACACGTTGCCATTGGAACCAATGCAAAGGGCCACCAATGTTATATCTGGGGGTCTCTAGTTGGCAGAGGCAAGAACCTTTGTCAAAATAGGGACCCTTACTTCTAGTCAGGGAAAGGGGGTACACCTGTAGATAACCCCTGCTCACCCCCATGGTACCTTGGAACTGTGTAAAGTATTTGTACTAACACTCACAGTAATATAGCGAAACATCACAAATGGACACTACACCAGATATTTATAAACATATAAATTATTTTATATGGATTATCAAGACATCATAAAAAGCACATACACAACCACTCTTGTCTTAAAAATGTTCTCTTGAAAAATGTTCACTGTGGTATTGTTCTCTTATGGCAGAAATTCATTTAGGCAGTGTTATGGCCAAAAATAAATGTTCATAGGGCAAAGGTTCACTGTAGCAATGCTCTTGTGGTGAGAAAACAAATCACTCTAGTAACTTCTTTGGTTTTTGTAACACGGTTCACTTTTATCCCCAACTGGTGCTCCTCTAAGCAGTAGTGCCCTCCATGTAGCGTGTACGCGCACCTATCACCAGCAGCCCACATGTCTGCACAATTACCCCCGGGGCTGGCTGAATCTACTAATGCGGCCGATTACCTTGGCTTTCGATGAAGCTCGGCGTCCGTGCACGAGCGTGAGGCAGCCCCGGTTGCTAGGGGGCGCTTCGCGCTTCCAACGACGTGACGCGGCTCTGCCGGGACGAGCCCCTCGGTTGCTGGGGAACCCTCGGCGCGGGAACCAATCCTAGCGTGCCTCAGTGGTGACGTCTTCCCTGCCTCCGGGCCAGCGTCGATGAATGCCGATCCCTCGCGTTCCCCGGGGCCGGCGGCAGTGAGCAAAATGCCCGCAAATAAAAAGGGGTCAGCAATGCAGGCAAAACGGCGGCCGGGGGAGATAAAGTACCGGCCCTCGGTATCTTCAGTGGTGATGTCTTCCCTGCCTCCGGGCCAGCGGCAGTGAATGCCGATCCTGAGCACTCACATTCCCCGGGGTCGGCGGCTGTGAGCAAAATGCCCGCAAATCAAAAGGGGTCAGCAATGCAGGCAAAATGGGGGCCGGCGGAGATAAAGTACTGGCCCTCCATATCTTCACGCTGGGCAAAATAATTACTGTGCACGTCAGGCAGGTTGCACGAAGAGCCTCAGCGTCGTAAGGAGGCAGCAGCGGGAGGGGAGACAGGAGGGGGCCTGTGCCTGTTTCCCTTGCGGGAGCGAGCAGGAACCATATTTTTTAATTAACACATGGTTTGAAAGCTCGCTCCCGCAAGGGAATCACCAGATGTGCACGCGTTGCCATTAGAAGCAATGCAACGCGTGCACGTTTTTGCCCGCAAAGCTGTGCCAATGGCTAAAGGTCTTTTTCCTATGCAGCGCATGCGCGCTGCGTAGGGGAGACCTAAAAACAAAGCAGTCAGAAATAGCACTCTTGCATTTGACCTGCTCGGAATTTGATATGAGCGTCCCCTGAGATGGAGAACCTTCCCCATTCCACCCACAAGGAGTCCAGGAAGCAGGATTCCTGTGGAAAGTTTTTATTTTTTGCCTCCTCTAGTCTGCGGTGTTACGCTCCACCATGGAATTACGCTCCACCAATATGATTTGTGTCCTCGGATGCTTTCTCCATGCCTTATGGGACTCCTTGGCACAAATGTTACCTTTGTTCCCAGATGCTAACAAGGGCGGTTGGAACCAGTTGATTTTAGATGGTCACCAGGCGGTCAAACTGTTCTTATGGAGTGGAATGGATTCCACCCATTCCATTGGTCGAGCTATGGCGTCTGCTGTCCCATTGCGCCAGCAGGCCTGTCTTCGGTCATCTGGATTTTCAGAAGCTACCAGTCAGCCTTGCTTGACTTGCTATTTGATGGGGTTCATTTTTTTGGAGCCCAAGAAGATGTGGCCTTACCTAGGTTTCAGGCTAGTCGTGGAGGGCCAGACCCTTAGCTTGCCCCCCTCCCTTTTCCCGTTGTTATTACAACACTGTTTTGTGTGTTTTGAAGCATCAGTCGCCAGATCGGTGTTTCTGTCCCGGACTTCTGGGGCTGCTGGCTTGCTGCCTGCCTTCAGACCCTGCATCGGGTCGTCCCCTACTGGCCAGTGGGGTTCTTTGGATTCGACTATTGTGTGAATCCCTTATCTCGCGATTTCCTTTATCCTTATGTGATATTGCCCACTTGGGCTTATTGCCTTTTCTTCTGTTCCTTGACTGTAGCTCAGGACTTGTTACCTGTCCTGTTATTATGTTGGAAACCTTATTTCTTGGCTGCAGTTCCTTTGGCAGCCTTTTATTCTCCCCTGGGGTTCTATCATGTGTCAATGGTACACAGTTTTATTCTACACTACTTTGGAGTTGTTTCCTTCTACTCTTCAATTGTTACAATGGTGATGTGTTTTCTTGAGGAGGTTTCTTTCCTGTATTACCTCAGGTTTAACGTCACCCTTTTATTTATTGTTTTCCCCTGTTGGCTGTTTCCACCTTGTGGATTTGGTTGCACACACCAGTATTGCACTATGTCACCCCTCCTCGCTAGAGGTAGGATTGGCAATTTTTTCGTGGATACTTTTGCCCCTAAGATTCGGGATTCAATGGTGCTGCCTGGTGCCTCTGGTGGTACAGGCACCACTAAGCCAGGTGACGTAAATAATTAATTTACTCTATTAATTTCTATGCAGGTAAGTACTTAATCAATAATAACTCAGATCGGATGAAAAAAGACAGAGTCCGTGGTGTTAGAGTTTCTAAGGGTTTTATTCCTCATAAAAGGAATGGTCAAGACCAGGATATCATGTTCTGACCACCACAGGGGTGTCAGAAGGGATAGAGCAAACTTTATTGACATTACATAGCTTATATACTTGATTTATACCATAGGAAGTAGTGTAGTAGGCGTAACAGCTGAGAGAAGACAAGATAACAGTATACACGTGTTACTAGTACGTAATCAAGAGGCGTGAACTAGGCGTGAACTGGAGGTGTGTGCTAGAAACGTCACTGATAGGTGACGCAAGTGGGTGGCACCGAGGGGTGGTGCTAACAGAATTGTTGCAATGTCAGCAGAAATCGGAAGCTTGGATGCGCGCGCAGCTGCATGACGTGTGATTGAAGGGGTGCAGGGGACTTGACATTTACACTGACGGAAAGAGACAGAAGTCTGGCATGTCAGATCGACTTGTACTTCTATCATATCTGATATCTGATGTTTAGGAACCATACTATCTGGGCGGAAAGGTCTCTAGGGCAGAAGCTATTCTATGCTAACTGTGGATGCGTGTATAAGCGCCTAAGTGTCTGCATGAGAAGCGTGGGGCACGGGGCCTTCCATGGGAGCATGGTAACAGAGGCTATGAATTACTTGCACTGAGACAGGTCGGCCCTTTGGCTCTGCAGCTGGGGAGGATGTTTACTGAAGCTAGTAGGCAGGAATGCATTCTCGAGGAGCGGAACAGATAACTCGAAGGTTATAGTCAGTCTTGGCAGAAAGCAGGCTGAGCTGAGCGCGAGGGGCCGCGCTGGAAGTAAGTCAGAGTTCACGGGTACAGAGGTAGCCTGGGCAGAGGCTGTCAGAGTCAGGAGCCAAAAGAGGCTCGATGGCAGAAATTCAGGGCCTACTCTGCCAGAGCAGGAAAACATGTAAAGTACACTACAAAAAGACGGTGGCATAGCATACTTAGGAACGGACTATATACTCCATTCAGGGTGGATCTAAAAGAGGACAAGTTAACGTTGGACGCAAATGTATTTGCGTCTTCATAGCTGGCACAGGAGGGAAGTTACATGCACTTTAAGCTGGTACATGGAGTCGGTGGGGTACGCGCTAGGGAACATAACATGACCAAAAATTTATATTTCCTCACAGGGGTTCAAATTTCTCTGATGTTGGGAAATATACACCATGCCTTAGGTATATTACCATCCTCACCGATGCAGACGCTCAGCAGGGTCGCTAAGCAGGGCCGGTCTGGTCATTCGTTTGTGGAACGACATAGCTTTTCCTGTATTCCTTCTACCCCACGTCACGCCCATTGCGCGATCTGTTATCCTACCCCACGGTCGTTGCGTGGCCTGTTATCCAAGCATTCCCAGCCATTGTGTGATATGTTCTCCTTGCTTCACGGCTGTGAGTGGTCCTTGTATGAACCTGTGTTCTATATGTATGTCATGTTCCGTGGTTGACCTTCCAATGGGGATTGCTTCCCTCGTCTGCTTTGTGGGAGTCTTGCTCCTGGGTATCTCGTTGGATGATTCTGGAATACTCAGTCATACCTCGCTGCTTTGAGTTCATTTTTAAACAAGCACAGGGTAACATTTTCCTTTTAACATTAAGTGTAGGCTGTGTTTACTTTACATTATTATCATCAGGCTGCAGATAACCGTGAGGTGCCGCTGGAGGAGCCTGGGGCCAATGAAGAGTGCTGCGATGGACTAAGTTATCGCGCTATTATTAGCCAAAAAAACAACTTTGATGATTGGGGACACGGAAGCTGCAATGCGAACTAAGATGGACTCCGCCAGTGTTCCCTGACCGAACATCGGAGAAATCACACTCAGGCAAGATCCTGAATGCTATTTGTGTAAGAAGTGAGTGTGCGCAATGGAAAGCGGAATTTTCACGGATGATAACTGCGGGATTTCACCTTTGTGCCTCATCGGCGGTTGTTGTGTGTGCCATGTGGCGCGACCACGCTCGCCCGGGTAAAAGGAAAAAGCAAATGGCTGCGCGGAGAGAAGTAAAACTTTATTGAGACGCTTGTTGCAATGCAGGTCATGCACTCCCCCTCACCCCCCCTCTCCCCTTCTATTCTTCATTGTAACCCTGTCCATCACAGCCGCACTGAGAGCTGTTGAACCCCTGCAGTGCAGTGATTATGCCAACACGAATTGGCAATAACTTCCATACCCCGCGACACGCTAGGGACACCATACAGACTGAGAGTGGGGCACAATATTGTATAAATACGCTGGATGACGTGCAACCTCACGCACTGCTGTGGCACCTATTTGAAATAGCGCCGGTCTGCACCCAGCTTGATGCAACCTCCCTCCCCACTGATATCTTTGGAGTGAGGCCTCCCAGCGCCTGCCAGATGGACTGAGTTCCTGAGGAGCAATCCATCACCCGCGGATTGAGTACCCACGAGGAAGTGGGGTGTGGACTACGCTTGACCGGAAGTGACTACTGAGGGGGAGGCCACACACGATTTTCTGAGCTGGGGAACCGCACAGACAACAGACAGTGCACTACACTGGACCATCAGGTGACACCAGCTCCACGCAGCATAATGGGGAAACCAAGGTTCTCACAGAACGCAATGGAACCAGAAACCACTCCGGAAAACCTACAAAATACCCGCGCCTCCTCAAGACACCAGCGACCCCCTCGGACCCATAGTGGTCCTCTACCACGTTGTGCTACTACTATTGGTCATCGACCAGTCCTCAAGCATATCCCCTATCCGGCTCACCCATCAAGACATTGAATCTACAAACTTGCCGCCGACCGCTGAGACCTAGCGGTGGAGCTAACTTGATAGCTATAGAGGAGATGGGCCGTGGACTTCCTCCTCGGCCGTCACCTACCCAGCCGGACTTTGGACAGACTTTCCTTCGTCTCTCCGAGGTATCTCCCTCCTCCCCGCTCTACTCCTCTCTACTTTCATGCTACTGACCTCTGCCCTCTTCTGTCCTGGCCCTTAGTCCCCACCCTGCTTATCTGAATTTTCCCTCGTCATTTGAGACCTAGCTATTCTGTCTGATGCCCGATGGAGCTACCTGGTTTAGCTATAGGGGAGACAGGTCAGGGATTCCCTCCTTGGACGTCATCTACCCAGTCGGTCTTTAGCCAGTCTTCCTTTCCTCTCTCCTGTCGTCTCTTCCCGCATCCTCCCTCTATTATGTCTCTCCTTCTCTCCTCACTCAATGTATTGAGACTAAACTATTTTGTCTGATGCCCGATGGAGCTACCTGGTTTAGCTATAGGGGAGATGGGCCGTGGACTCCCTCCCTGGTCGTCACCTACCCAGTCGGCCTTTAGACAGACTTAATTTTGTCTCTCCTTGTTGTCTCTTCCCCTATCCTCCTTTTCTCACCTTCCCTGCCCCCTCTCCTCTACGCTCCATTTATTTTGCCCTCCATGTTCTTCAAATGTTTTCCCATTGAGACCTAGCTATTTGGCCAATGCCCGGTGGAGCTACCTGATAGCTATAGAGGAGATGGGTTTTGGGACTTCCCCCTCGACCGTCACCTACCCAGCTGGACTTCGGGCAGACTTTCCTCCGTCTTTCTGTCGTATCCCCCTCCCACCCCTTTACCCTTACCCCCTTCCCCTCTACACTTCACTTATCTCGTCTTCTATGCTCTTGTAATTGTTTGTCTAGCAACTGATGTAAATTGGAACTGATGTAATCTTGTAATTTTGTGGAACCTCATGTAAAGCGCTCTGATACCTCCGGGTCTAGCCAGCGCTATATAAAACTCTTAAAATAAATAAATACAATAACTGAAGTATTTAAATTTAAATAAAATTCCTTTTTGATTAAATATTGGAGTTTGAACAAATTGATGTTTCCGAAGCCTATTAGATGGGAGGATATTAAAATGAAAAGTTTCCTTAATGATTAACTCTTCATTTTAATTTTCACCAATTTCAAAGTGTCACATTGACAAGCAGCAGGCCTTTTGCTCCAAGTAACTAGTAGACACAGTGTCATATTTATACCTGAAAAATAGTCACTTGTTTCAAATAGGAGAAATTTAAAGTGAAGAAAACTATGTCTTTCATACATTAAGAGCCCTATTACGAGTCTGGCGGTCCGAGGACCGCCAGACACATGTGGGCGCGTCAATGGCAGTCCGGCCACCGCTGCACCGTTGGTCATGTCGCCCCATTACAAGTTGGACGGTCGGACCGCCCTGAGACAGCCAATGGCTCCGAGGTGGCGTGGCAGTCAGAGGCTGCAATATGATTGGCGGGACCACAGTGGTCCCGGCAAGCATATTACTAGTTTCCTCTCCACTGGCAGTGACATAGAGGTTCCTCCTGCATGTCAACCCTGACAGAGAGAGAAAACAAAGAGGTCCCTACTCCGCTTGTGTATGCATACAAGGGGGCATAACACAAGAGTTCCTGCACAGCATGGACTTTTCAGTCCATGCTGTGCCGGAACCTTGTGAGGTGTTCCCATTGTGTTGCCGTTTTCAAAGGCACCGCAGCTTTTGAATGAGGCACCACCCTGGGAACGCCACGCCGCCCACCAGACTACAAATAATTTTTAGTCTGGCGGGTGGGTGGTGGCGAGTCTCAGCGGTGTGAGGGTGCAACGATGGAGTACCGCCCACCCTCACACTGCCAAAACTCGTAATCGGGCCCTAAGTATTAATGTCTTTTTCCACCTTCAATTAAGCCAAATAGTTTTAATGTTTTATGAAGCATGTTGCTTAGCCTTCAGTGGCTCACAGTGATTTTAACTGATCAGAAGTAGCTCTCAATTAGAAGCTATATTGGAGACATTAGAGATATAAGGCAGACAAAGGAGGCTATGGATAAAAATATGAATTGATGTATGATCTTTTAGTTTAAGGGTGGGCATGAGGTGAATCAGGTGATGCAAAAGGATGCAACAAGATGACATCCAGTAAAAAGGGGGGAAGGAGGGAACAGTAGGAAATTATGTCCTCTGGGGGCTAAGTCCTATTGATTCAGAATCTGTATAGGTACTGCAGAGAAACGTCAAATAGAAGAGTTGTTTGTTATCAAAAGTATGGGAAGAAATTGAAAACTATCTTAGAGCCACCATAGATCTCTCCATTTCCATCGATATATTTACTGCAGTTATTGGTTGCTCTCCCAATAGGATGCTAAGGAACACACAAGAAGAGTGCCTATACATTGCAGCATTAGTAGCAAGATCTTTAATCTTACAGAGCTGGCGAACCAATAAGATACCCTCCTTCCAAGCCTGGAGAGCGAAACTAAGCAAAATTAAAGAATTTGAAAGAAAATATGCATTAAGATCAGGGTCATCAAGGAAGTTTGAGAAACATTGGAGCTCCTTGGGGAACTAGTCCAGGATCAAGGGAAATTGACTCCGATTGTATGGTTTAAAATGTGGTGAGGAGGTGGTGGGTTTTGGATTGAATAGCTAAGCCTGGGATAGTCTGACTTTCCCTGGTTAACCTCCGAAACTATTGTTATTGTATGTTACGCACCTATGCACTTTATGTATCTCTTACCTTTTGCCAAGCTTTTACTTTTTACTCATCTTGGTTCTTTTTTAGAAAGTGACTGTTCCTTTTCTGCAACATGGTTATTTGTAAGACAGCTTGAGTATGTATACCCTTAATGTTTCGCACTGTGCACTTAATTCTGTAGATCTGTACCATTGTATCATTTCTCTGTACTGTGTCTAATTGTAAGACAGCTCGAGTACCTATACTCTGACTATCTCGCACTATGCACCTTATCTTGCTGTTCTGTATCACTGTGTCTTCTTGAACTCTCTATAAAATACATATACATAAAAGAAGCAGCTCTCGATTCAGAAAGGTTGAAGACCCTTGTGCTTTAGCTATGCAGATGATACACAAATACTCCTTAAACTGGAAAGCCCCAAAGACATTTGAAACTCCCACATTTTCAGTTGCCTCAGAGCAGTTGATCATTGGATGGAATGGAGCCATCTCAATTTGAATGCTTCCAAAACAGAAATACGCACATGTGGTGATTGGAAAAATTACGACTTGCTCACCGCCTAGCCTGATGATCTGGGAACACCACCTAAAGTATCTAAGGAAGTAAGAAACCTCGGAATTACCATGGACTACAAGCTATCAATGAATGCCGAAGTGGACAAAGTAGCAAGAACATGCTTCGTTACTATAAAAACTCTGTGACGCATCTTCCCCCCACCTGGGATTTCTCCACAAGGTTCAGGCTACTATCTCTCTTGTACTGTCTAAACTCGATTCTGCCAATAGCCTCTACCACGGATCATCTTTAACAACTATGAAAAGACTACAACAGATTCAAAATTCTGCTGCCAGACTACTGTAATATACAGACCTACATGTAAAGCCACAAGCCCCCATCTCCCCTGCCTTGAAGACCCTACATTGGCTACCGGTTGCCAGTAGATCCGCATTCAAGCTGCTTTATATCACCCACCAAGCGATACCTGGAACAGGGCCGCTCTTCATCAGGAATAAGATCTCCAAATACATTCTACAAAGGAACCTCCATTCTAGACTGCCACCTCGCCTCAAAATTCCACCATACAAGAAAAAAACATTAGGTAGCACACCCTTCTCTGATCAAGCAGCCAAACTATGAAACTCTTTTTCACCAAACATAACATTCATGGATAAATATCTTATCTTCAGAATACTACTCAAGAGTTCTTCTTCCTCACATAACCACCACACTCAAACATAAATGTACAGCATATTCCTGTATGTATATAAACATTTATTTGGATTATTGTCTGTCTCTAGATATGTGTATTCCTTTGTATAAATGTGTATAATATTTATGTTTTAAATATATAGATAATTGTTAGGGATGCTTACAAATGTACATATTACCTATGGTTATATTATTCAGTGTTTAACTAGTATGTAGGTCACTGCATAAATAAGTAAATTTTTATCCTAGCTATCTACAATTGCTTCACTGTCTATTTATTAAAAGGGAATTAACAAAACAATAATAAATTAGCTTAAAGTACAGCAACACTTGAAAGTCTTAGTACTCCTAGTTCAGCATGTCCAGTGCAATACCCTTTATCTCACCCTATACCTCTCTCACTATATCCTCTACATATATACCTTCCATGTACCTACGTATCTTTATATGTATTACTTTACTTCTAATTCACCATCTCCAATGCACTATCCTATATCTCACTCTTTACCTTTCTCAGTATATCCTCTACCCCACTCTCTTACTCATCCCAATCCTCATTCTACTACTCTCTCCAATGCACTACCTTCTTTCTCACCTTATAACCCTCTCAATATATCCTCTACCTCCACTCTGTCTCATTCCAACCCCCATTCTGCTACTAGTATCTAACCTCTTCCCTTCTCTACTGCTCCTTGCATCATTTCAAATCTTTTTTGCTATTCAGATCTCCCAAACAAGCCTTTCTAAACCCTTCCCTCATGTATCCCTCCTAGACTCATCTGATATTTCATCTTTCTCCTTAATCCACTTCTATAGACTCTTCCCTCCTCCATCTCTCCTTTACTCATCCCAAGCCTCCTTCTAATGCTATGCTCTCCAAATACCACACGTTCTAGACCCTTTCCTCTTCCATTCCTCCACTATCCTTTTCAAAACAACTAACAGACTCACATGTCCACCGCTCAAATGAATGTCCTATTTCCCTATACTAATGCACCGCTAATCCTTGTTGGCTTAGATTATTATGGGAGTGTCCCAGAGCACCCTGGTCGCCATGTTGGGTGCAGATGGCTTTATGTGAATCCAAATGGTACGTGTACAGTATCTTGTAGCTGTTGTTGCAACCATTGTGGACGTAGAATTATTGTGCTGCAAGAAAAAAGCTGGGTTGGTGTTTGGCCTCTTACCTTCTATTTACCTATGGCCTGGTGCTTAATGCCTCGCTTGAACTTGATCAAGTCAAGTTTCGGAACGAAATTGTGATGATTGTGTTTATGGTCAAAGAGCACGGATCGATGATTTCAATGGTCATGTTGTTTTAGCAGAGAGGATTACATAGGGTAGCCACAGTGGATGGAACAGCTAAATTATACAGCCATCTTTCACTCCGCTAGGCCACGCTCGCTGACAATTCTTGTTTTTACATATCACTTGATAGATAAGCATGCACAGCAAGTATGTGCAAAATATTTTGCAAATGCATGTAGACCAGAAGCAGGAAGAAATCCAATATATAAAAAAAAGTTAAACTTGTGAGCAACAATGGAAGCAATCATAACAATGGTACGTTTTGTGTTTTTAGATGTCCACCAGCCTGCATGATGTTCCTGAATGAGGCCCATGAGCAAGCTGAAATTGCACACAAAACAAAATGAAAAGCCACAAACATATGGACCAAGAAACTCTTGTGTTTATATCTAATTTGAAAGGATCCATTGAATATTCATCTGACATTTTATATTATATGTATTAGCTTTTTGCATGATTCAAGTGTACAGTACCAAATGTACTGGCATTTTATATAATTATAGGCAGTGTTACATTAAAATTTTTCCTGTAATCAATATTTTAGTATCTAGTGGAAGATTATCTTTGGATGATAACATTTCCTTAATTTACCTCTCTTCTATCTCAAATCATTGCATTCTTTATGATGTTTCTATTTGTACATCACAGTGTGCTCACTTAATCAGTGGCGAAAATATACATAAATAAATTTGTCCTGTAATCAATATTTTATTATCTAGTGGAAGATTATCTTTGGATGATAACATTTCCTTAATTTACCTCTCTTTTATCTCAAATCATTGCATTCTTTTTGATGTTTCTATTTGTATATCACAGTGTGCTCACTTAATCAGTGGCGAAAATTTACATAAATAAAGCAATAATGATAATGGTGAAGTTGTTTCTGTAATATACTGTTACGTAAAATGCCATGGTGAATTGTTTCGCATTAGAAATATTGACTACGTATTTGTATGAAATGAGCTAGGGTGTTTATCTTGTTTTGCTTTTGAATGGCCCACTTTATCCACTGTTCATTTCATTATGATGCACCGTGGACTTGACTCTCTCTCTCTCTCATCATCCGATATATAAATAAAGTCAACAGAGCAGCCTAAAAAAAAATCCACACTCAAGAAGATAGGCCACTTCCCCTTACCCAACAGCTCAAAACAATAGTACACACACACTCGGCTGGTGTTCTGCCAACAGTCATGTTTGCATCCGAAGCCTCTACAGCCAGGCTCTTCCACTTTAAAAAAAATTATCACATAACCCCCATACATTGAGACATCCACAGGCTCCCAATTTATTACGAGAATGCAATTCAAAATATGTCGCCTAGTGCAAATGGTCTTTCCATAATAGCAGTCATCTATCATCTTCAAACTACTCAACGTCTGGAAAGCATCAAGAGATCTAAGAATCCGAAACTCACTGCTACTTCAGATTCCTACCTATAGAACCTCCTCTGTCTAAAAACACTATGTTTGTGGTATATGTAGCTTCAGATACAGATGCTGTGAATACTATCTTCATCTAGCATTGGGCTTGGAAGTATGCAACTTGTTTTTCTTCAATAAAAGTCTTTGAGTCATGAGGTATAGTGACTTCATCTATTACTGGCAAGGTGCATGGGTATCAACTTCATTGTTAGATTGTTTCTTTCCGCCATTTAGTTTGGAGCTCCAGGTGTACGCATCGTGCTGTTCGTCGCCAGTACCTTTCGGCTCTTCCTCCCCGGTTTCCGTTAACAATCCTCCTTCTGTTGACTGCAGCACTCTATGCCGATTTAGACAACCAGGTACTTTCCATTGCCCCCCTTTGAAGTCCTTGACCCGAACAGGGTCTTCTCCTCCTTGTCTTCCATCACGAATGCACACTCTGTGATGGAAAGAACCCCCTTTCCAGTACTGTCCACAGTGTCATTCAACAGGTCTATAATTTTTGCCTTTCGCCGGAGCAGGACACGACATCCTGCTCTGCCTGCCTCACCTACCATTCCAAAAAGATGCTCATGTACCAACAAGATCAGTGCCTAGGTTGGTGTACCATGTCACACTGCCAGGATGGAGGACACCCCAACCTCTTCAAGGATCAAGGTGGTGAGCCAGATTCACACCCAGAGACCTCTGGCCACCAGTCCATATACTTCAGCCCGGTACTGGGATTTCACTCCGACTCCGACGCAATGGAGCCACAACTCATCCAGCAGAAGACTTTGTCTGCAAGTATGACCCCTAACTCCGCAACTGGCCCGGCTCTGACAGCTGTAGAGGGGGTCCTGTCCGCCCTCGAGCCCTGAGGCCCATGCTCTGGCCTGCCCCGGCCTGAAGGCCATGGTCGGTTCAGAACAATGGCCTCTGATCCCAGCCATCCATCAGCACAGAAGTATAATAAACTTCAATACTCCAGAAGTATATTTTCCAAAAAGATTTATTGGAGAGGCAGCACAGTACCTGCCTACAGTCAAGGCAGTCAACTCCCCAATGTTCCATATTCTCAATCCAGAACACAAACAGTTCATCATTACATTTAGAAAGATAACACTAGTCTATAAGAGACACTGAACTGAATACAGATAACAAGAACACATGTAAAACATCTATCCCCTTTCAACAAGAACCCCAACAAACACACACACAAAACAAGACACAAGACAACCCCACAAAAATATGGTACACTATACAAAATCCTTAAACTTGACAAGAGGATACCTGACACGACTGCCTCCTTTAATCTTAGAAGCCACTTTCCCATTGACATCCTTCCCACGAGCACTCTCACACACCTCTTGTCCACTCTTGCTTTTAGCCACTCTCCTGACATTCCTACCATCTTGAGTGACCACACTGTTCTTATTGACCTTGACTACTCTCCTGGCTTTGGCAAAAAAAATGTTTAACTTGTCTTTATTCATAACATTGCGCAGGGCTTTACCAAATTTTGTCTCATTTTTCGAAAAAGCTCCTGGTCTGCGCACTCTGACCCAGTCTCCAACCTTAAAGTCAAGTACTTTGGTTTCCCATTTGTTATCAAAAGTGTGTTCCATTTTCTCTTGTCTTTTCCCTACCTTCACCATGACTTCCTCTTTAACAACACTTCCATCCATGCCCAGTTGCTTCTTTTTGAGCTTCCATGGACACAGCTTCATCACAGGATCCCCACCTTTAAGCAATTTGAAAGGACTAACCTCAGTAGTGGAATACCGCGTGACACAATACAGCCACAACTTTTCCATAAGTTTGTCCTTCCACTCTCCACCAAAATCTCTTGCCCCCAAAATGCTCTGCTTCAACACACTGTTCAAACGTTCCACTTGACCATTTCTACTAGGCTCATACAGGGCAGTGGTCACATGACGTATATTGCCAAATCTAAAGACTCACTGATTTCTTGCGACCTCAATTGTACCCCCAATGTCTGTGATGAGGACCTCAGGAACACCTTCTCCTGCAAAAAGCTCTTTAAAAAACTCAATCACTGAGCTTGTGGTGACATGAGACCTAAATTAACCTCTGGCCATTTAGAATGCTAATCCACCATGACCATGGCACACTTACACTCGTGTGGTAAGAAATTAAAAGGTCCAGAGATGTCAAACCCTACTTTCTGCCAAGGAAACTCAGGCCACTCAATAGCACATAAAGGAACTGGCACAACAATAAGCATTCTTTGACTTTTGGCACACACATCACACTCATGTACAACCCTATCCACAAGTCTGACCAATCGTGGCCTCCCAAAAGTTGCCCTAATTAACCTCTTCATGGATTACATGCCTAGATGACCTTCATGGGCTAGCATAAAAATGTGATCATGTAATCCAATCCGTGGGATACATTTTCCACTTTTAAACAACAATCCTCCCCCATTTCCAGCTCCTCTGAATTCTTCCAATAAGGATACAACTCCACAGGAATCTCCCTCCTTCTAGGCCTACCCTCCTTCACATACTCCCACACTCTCAAAAGTAAGACACCCTCTTTTATTGCAGCCTTCCACATCTCCTCATTCACCCCTTCAAACTCTTTGGGTATGACATTAAAAACACTAGTAACAACTTCTGTCTCATATTCTCTTTCATTGCTCTCCCCACTGTCAATATACTGGCTGATAAGGGACATTACAGACATCACTAAGGTAGCATTAGCCTGCTGCCACTGTGCAGCTTTGCGCAAGTTACTACATGGCTTTCTTTCTGCAAAATACTTTTGTTTATGCCTTTCACATTGGAACTGCCCACTGTTTTCTTTCTCTGCCTGTGCCTGGAGTTTAGTCTGAATATTGTGAGCAAGGTCGATAAACAATGCCCCTTGTTATTCTGTTCCGGTCAGGCCCTAGCACCTAGACAAAACATACCAATGCAGCTGCTGCTGGAAAGTCGTACTTTGATATTGTGAGGATGCATGCTTAGATGACACATACTTGGAGAGGGGCCTTTCCAGGAAGAAGAGCAACATTCACCTATGATGTAGAAATACCATCTATAGTCTAAGTTATGGAGTCTGCTGACAAAGCCCAGAGATATATTATATAATAATACTTCTTCTTAGCAAGGGGAGGGAGGCTCTGTAGTCCTTTCTCCATTGTTCTTTTATAATGACATCTCCCTTTATGATGTATGGACTAGCTGCAATGCTAACTATATTTGTGTTATGCATTTTTCTGCTTGTTGTGGCACGTATACTGCATGTTAGAGCATGTTAGTTACAATAAATAATTTAAATTATATTTGTGTCTCTGTCAGATCTTATTGTGGACAGGTACAGCAGTGTGCGCAGAAATGTGTGTCTTGTTACCGCCGATTCATGAGAGATCCGGGAGTGTTGTGTTCTGGGGTGTCTAATCATTTGCTTCTCCATGAGTGTGTAGGAGCGCGTCTGAAACACTATAGCTAGTCAGTCCTGGGCTCGTGGGCACTAAGGTGGTAGGATGGCACAGTCACTATACACCAATGTCCCATAATCATATGCTTAGTTCTGTGTATGTGCAGAATCCCAGCAACATGGTGCCACCAACATTTGATCTGGTACTTATTCACGAGACCCCTGAGTAGTGCTTGTGCTTGTCCACAATACCCCCCTCACCATCTTCCGGTAAAAAGGTTTTGTTTTACTAGTTTTTATCCTTTGTTGCGCAACCGTTTACCTTGCTTTCTTTTCAGTGTCCATAATGGCTCGACCAATCAATATTGGGGCATTTAACTCAACATGGTGTACCAGTTGGGGGAGCAAATTTTATCTTTGTAGTAGAGTAGGACGCAGCCTTCTTCTTCGAGGTTTTTTACTCTTGGGTTAAGTTTACCAGGACATGGTGACTTGGTCATTAGTCCTGTCATGATTAATTCAGTGATGAAGAAGCACCCTCAGAATAGAGATGATTTACCATTCTGGTTGGCCGAAATATTTGAGCAATTCGAAGCTGTGTTTCCACATACTACTCCTGTGGATAAACACAGGATCCTTACAATGAGCTTACCAAAAGACCTTATTCCCAATTTACCTGATTGCATCACTTGGGGAAAGGTGTTTGTGGCTGTTTATTCGCTGTGCTTTGGCATCCCCTCCTTGACCGTGCTTCTGACCGTTATTAAAAAGGTTCAAGATGAACACAGGGCTGGTTCAGCCCTGGAATTGGGGATTAGATTAGTGGGCATGTTCCCTATTGTCTCTAACATGATGCTTGCTAACGTCAAGGGTGAAGCGGTTAGCTTACAAGTGCGTCAGCGGCAGGCGTAGATAAACAGCATGAATTGCCATTATTGCAGACGTTTATAAATCTTTGGGACACAATAATTTGGGGATTAGACCTTTACCCAGCCACAAAATATGCCCCCTCCTGATAGGGAGAGGCGTCTGGTCTTTCCTAAAAAGGCTTGGAATAAAAATCAACGGCAGCAATAGCAGAAGCAAGGTTCATGTGCTGGTTCACCGACAACTGACACTTCTGACCATAGATACGATTTGCGTGACTGTTCTAAAATTAAGACACCAGAAATGTTTCAGGTTCCCGACCTTCGCTCTCCTCGTTCCTTTCAGGAATCATCGGATCAACAGTTTGGTGGAGTCGAGTGACAGGATCGTAGGCAAGGCGAGCCCACACAACAGCGACGTGATCCGCCATGCCAGATTGATGTAAGGGCCAAACAGGAGGGACAACCTCCTTTTCATGCCCCATTTCAGAAGAAAAAGGTTTGCCGGTTTAACAGCGAAGAAAGCCTCAGATGATGAGACACCTGTCCTCGATTGGAGATGGGCGGTGACACTCCTCGACAGTGCGGCAGACTTTACCATATTGCGGGAGGCACTCCGTCCTTGTCTGGAGGCGAGAGCAACTGATACATTCATTATATAGTAGAAACAGCTGGTACACAGGTTGCACCCCAATAGGCTATATGATATTATCCTCCAAATTGAGGGTGATATGCAACGTATAATTAAGGAAGTCTTCTGGGAAAACCTTAACTCTTCTTATGACATTTTGTTGGCGGATGCTGATTGGCCTCCTCCATTTCTTTTGACTTCTTCCCGAGGGGAGGACGTGATACTCCCGAGTTTTTCGCATTACGTCTCTGAAGAAGCTAAACAAGCTTACGCTTCGGAGTGGGATTTGGCCCTTGTGCCAGCTGTGTATCAGAATCAGGTGGGCTGAGATAGAGACTCACTGGCGCATTAAATACCTTTACGATCTATGCCACAGCCTCAGGCCCAATATCCAATCAAACATGAAGCAAAATCTTCCGTGGGCGAGATTCTGACTCAGTTGGAATATCAGGGTGTGATTGAACCCTGTATTTTATGAATGAATAATCCTCTTTTTCTGATATCGAAACCGGACGGTTCATTTCGCATAGTTTTGGACTATAGAAATGTAAACAGTCATGTTTGTACGTTTGCCGTACAGTACACCCATAGCTCTGCGTTGATTAACAACATTCACCGAAAAAAGTATAAAACCACACTAGGAATAGTGAATGGTTTTTATAGTTACAATCTGGCCGTTGATGGCCGTGACTTGACAGCATTTATCATGGTCGGCAAGTAGAACGATTGACACGTTTGCCTATGGGCTATAAGAATAGTCCTGGAGCTTTTGCTGCGCATGTTGTGTCTCTTTTACACAACATTGTCCCAGGATGCATTCTCATACGTCGATGACATTTATTTGACGGATGACGAATTGATACCGGATTTTGTGCAAGTAAATCGCATCATTATGTCTTTTGCCAACTTAGGGTACAAATTTAACTTTGCTAAGTCTTGCACCGCCTTTTTTGTGGTCCTCTTTTTGGGTTACGAACTCAATAATGAAGGTAGGGGGTCATCCCCCCACTTTTTGGGGAAATGTGCTCAATTGCAACCTTCATCCACTCTAAAGAAGTTACAATCTTTGCTGTTTTTTTTTAAATTTCAGGAGGACATACATTCCTGATTGTGCCCAGCATATCAAGCCGCTTTACGCGTTGATACAGCCCTCTTATTCAACCTTCAGCTGGTTTACGGAACATACTGCGATTCTTCGGTCTTTGCAGTCTGATCTACTTGCGACCAACTTCTTGTTAACTCGTGACAATACAAAAAATTTGGTAATACGAATTGTACCAGGAACCAAAGGTTTCACCTACTTTACGTTCAATGAGGGTGACACAGTCCCCATTGCTTGTAAATCGCATTTGTTCATATTGGAAGAGATGCCTTTTTCCACCATTGAGAAAACTCTTACTGCAGTACGGATGGCGATTCTAAAAGAATGCTTCCTTGCGCAAGGAAAAGGCATTCTTATGGTCTCGCCAGTGCCTGCTCTCGAAGCCGTCACTAAGGCGAGTGTTCCGAATTCTAAAGCTTTACATCCATGTTGGATTCAGTGGGCAAGTTCCTTGACATTGGCAGATGTCACTTTTATCTTTGACTCATCATTGCAGACACAGGAGTTTTTAAAATATGAACAGGTTCATCCTCCTCCGTTGTCTTTGCTTCCTCTTGATCGGTACAAAACAATAATTTATACTGACGGTTCTGCTCAACCAGCCGTGGATTCTAAACATGCTTATTCAGCAGCCTGCGGTATTGCAGCAGGCTCCATGATTGAATGTGTTTTTAAGTCTTTCTTGGTTTACATGCAGTCTCTTGGGGACTGTACAGCTCAATTGGCTGAGCTGCGTGCCCTAGTTTTAGCACCAGAATTCGCTGATCCTGATGTACCCACTCTATAGTGCGCGATCCCGTTTACTGTGTACAATCCTTCAATGACAATTTGTTCTTTTGGTCTCAAAATGATTATCGAGATTCTACAGGTAGCGCAATAAAATCTAAAACACATGGGGTTCAAGTGGCTGCTCTTAAAGAACGTTTGCCACTTACACATGTTATCCATACTCTTGGCCATCAGCGTGTTGGAACACATGCTGTTGGTAATTCTTTGGTTGATGAGGCTGCCAAATCTGCAGTAGCCACATGTTCTGTAGCAGCTGTTACTCGGTTCATGACTAAAATTGATAATGATATTGTTGCAGCTATAGCTACAACGAAGAATGGGATAGAGTTCCCTGCAAAATATTCATATAATTTATCTCCTGAAAAAGTCCCATTTGCAGCTATTCTGTCCGTTGGGGATTGGCTGATTCCCAACGGACTTCCTTTGGTCATTGCCACTCATGAAGGCATGGCATCCGCTCATGCTGGAGAAATACGACAGTTTCTCTTTTGCAGCAACATTTCTGGTGGTGTGGCCTGTATAAACACACTCGTATTTATGTTCTTTCTTGTGACATTTGTCAACAAATTAGGCCTTCTACGGTATCACCACCACCTCATACACAGCTATACATCTCAAATCATCCATTTGGTTGTATTTATCTTGATCACTGCGGTCCTTTGACATCAGACACGGCACATAAACATATCTTAGTTCCAGTGGATTTGTGCACTAGATTCCTTTGGGTTTGGCCTAGGGTGACCAGGCATCCCGGATTTGCCCGGACAGTCCCGGTTTTTCGCCAGCTGACCCGGCACATTTCAGGAAATTAAGCTCATGTCCCGGTTTTTAGAGAGGGTCGGCTGAAAAGCAGGGATAGTTAGCAGCTGTATAAGAAGTCAATTTAAATAACAGGAATGCTACTGGCTTTAAAAATAGCATTTTATGTATGTTCTTACTGCCTCTTTTGTAATTCTCTGCTAAGGAGCACTGTAATTCTGTGCGCTGTGTGGAAGTAAAATTGTAGTCCTTCTATTTTTGGGAAATGTACGGATTTTTGGCTTTAAAATTCTAGTCACTCTAGTTTGGCAACAAAGTAGTGCTGACGCTCGAAATGTCATTAGAGATTTGCATGTCTTTGTAGGGACATTTGCCAGTGGCACCTCCATTCTGGCCAAGATCCAGCATTTGCCTCTAAGGCTTCCAAGGACGCAATGTAAATGTAAATGTAGTTGATTTATATAGCGCTGTATCACCGACCGGTTTCTAAGCGCTTGCTTTGGGAACCCGTCCTGGTTTTCCCCTGTGAGATAACCCATACTGGGCATCCCCAAGGTGAAAGCCAGGCATCCCGCTGCAATGAAGTCGCTGGGGGTGCTAGTGGAATTTTCGTCTCCATACAGGCCTGATGGCAATTCAGTAGTGGAGCGAATAAACCATGACTAAAAGCAATCTTTGGCAGCTAGAGTTTTAGGTACTGGCAGGGGTTGGCTGGCTCATTTGTATGGAGTCCAACGTGCACTAAAAAATCTCCCTTGAAGGTCTCTGGATGGGCGGACCCGATACAAAATGCTCTTTTGAATTAAAATGTTTGTGCCAGACCTTGATGGTCTACTCGTTGCAGCGGCTGCCTCAACATTTGACGTAGATAACCGTTGTGCTATGTTACAGGATCTACAAAGGACTTGGATGCCCTTGCAAATGATCATTTGCCCTCGTCCACAGAAGCAGCGATGCTGACTCCTGTTAAAGGCTGGCTTCCTAAAGTTAGTGATCTGGTCCAAGAGAAGTTGGAGAACAAAAAATAATTTGGTCCCTCCTACTGTGCACCAGTCCCAGTTCTTGGATTGAATGGTACTCGTACTGTGATTTTACCTCCACTGCCTAGTCGCAAGGAAAATCTCTTCATTTCCATTGAACATGTCAAGCTACACCATTTGGCCCATACTGAATAGTGTGCCTAGAAACGTTCCTTGAAGGGATATTTCCCTGAACGCGACGTCTTCCACAACCACTTACTCACAACAGGAATGCAAAGTGGAGACCTCAATCAATTTGCTTCCTGTTTTTTTGTCAACTTCAACTGCTGCATCTTGTGACTATACCTCTCCTCCGGTGGAGCTTGCTGTTGACGTTCCCCATACTGAGATCCATTCATCTTTTAATGCTGCTCGGCCCCCTATATTTTGCTTGGGTGCTAGTGGTTATTACATGAATAGGGATAACTTTTCTTCAAATTCTTCATCATCTACTTTCACTGTGGCAGAACCCCCAACTCGTATTTGCATTTTCATTTCCTGGTTCCGGCGAACTTATCTGGTTCCTCTATGGGCATACATTTGGCTAGTGCTCAAGCTGGTGTTCCTCTTCATGTGGATTGGTCTTTTTCCTTCTAATCAATGGCCATTATTTACCTGAACGCTCTTCAGTCCATTTGGTTGATGGAGTTTTGGCCCCACACACTTCGTCTCACGAAATGAAAAGGGATGAAACAAACGTTAACATTCAGCTTTTCCAGTCATTGATGGAATAGTTTGGGATAAAGTTCAATATGAGACCTATGGTTCGACATAAATGATTCGAATGTCATACGTCTTCCATGTCTCGTTGGGGGATGTCCTCACACCAGGGATACATTCCGATGACTGGGATGTTAATGCCGTACATTCACTGTTTTCAGATTTAAAATATTACACTGCATTTGAAACCAAGGATTTGTATTTCAATGTTGCCAATTATGCTGATTTATTCTGTTTCCAACATTATGGTCATCATTTTCTACATAAATCCAACACAGTCAGAAATCAGATTACAAAATGGGAACATTGTCCTACCTCGTTTCAGGGGAGTTAGCAGACACAGAAAAATAAGTCTTATTATTACAGGTTAACTGCTACAACACACACAAAATTAATGCTGACCCATACTAAATTGGTATATTCTTCAACTTTCATGGCCGATTTATCCTTAAAAGGTTATGATTATTGGAAGGAGTAAGTTGATTTGAAATCGCTATGGGATACCAAAAATTGGCAGGTACAGGGAATTTAATTGTTACATTGTGCATGTTTGGTGCCATCACAGCTGATTTTCTTAAATCAGACTGTTCAACAGACTGCTTGTTTTCGTTTAGCGACTGCTAAAAACGTCAACTCTCCCTCAATTCTGTCTTTAGCTGCCTATGATACCCGGCAGCAACATACGAATTATACTCTAGATGAATTGAATAACATGGTCCTCAATGGTACCCTTAACACATCCAACATTAATCCCTTGGGTTGGCTGATATGGCCACTCAACACTAATGTTTTTCAGTTACGCTTTTCAAATGCCTCTAGTGGATTTACACTCAGTAGACGTGACTCTCGTTTGCATCAATCACATTCTATTACTACATATTCTGTGGGTAAATTGTGTCAGCAATGGTTAAAATGGTCTACATTGTCGTCTGTGAAACAACATCTCTCAATTTTATCTGATTAAATCGATTTGGGTGTATTTCTTTTGGGTCCAAAATCCCCTCGCCTGAAACTATTTGTATGTGCTGCATATAACGAATTTTGCAAACTGTCCCAGATGGAAGCCAATTTCCGCTTACAACAAATTGATCAAGACAATTTGCGAAAGGTTCTTGATGTAGTCGATAACAGTATCAACACATTGTCTTCTCGTATTTACACTTTAGATAATATTGTTTTATCTGTGATTGACATTGTACAGTGTGATGTATCTGTATTTTATCATGGTCAAAATCAGCTACGCTCTGTGATGCAATTTGGTTGGTTTACAAACGTTAAAAAATGGAAAAGTCCCATGGGATTATTTAAACACTGCTGTACTGTTTTTGAATTTCAATTTGACAGATGAACAAAAGCTTATGTCTATAAAAGATGCTACATACACTATGTTACACATTGAAAAATTGGAACAGGTGCCTTTTTCAATAGCGGAGACTGATTCTTCTGTATGGTTAATACACAGGGTTTTTCTTTGCCCATTTCACTATTTCAGTTTACTGCATGCATGAAACATTATCCTATTGGTAGATCTGAGCCCCTTGGCAGTGCTTTTCTACATGAACTGTGGTCCTTACCCTTCACATTTCACTGTCAACGTGATGAAAAGGATGTTTTCCTAACAGGGGAGGACTGTGATGCCACAGTAGGGCATGCTTTGGTATGTAAACAAGTTCAGCTTCACAGCACTTGTAACGTCTCGGCCCCTAATTTAGCCTTTTTTCTGAAAGGAACTCCAGTCCCTTCAATAATTCCCACGCTCACGTTGCTGTCTAACAGAAGTTATCTTATCCTGAATAACTTCAATTGCTGTGGCTTACGGGCCGGCATACCGTATATAGTGACTGTTTCCCAATGAGTCACTTGTTGTAGCAATGTTCTTTTTCCACCTCCACATAGGATTGTAGATAGTTCGCTGTGGCCTTCCATTCCAAACTTGAAAACAAACTTCAATAAGTTAAGCAGACTCAAAGCGCTATTGTTTCAACAAGAAGTCGCTTTCACTTCAGCTCGAGAGACTTGCAGGTGGCTAGAACATCTAGTGAGAATCAGTCACTGCTCAATACGAATCTCCCACTACCTTTTGGGGAACTGATTCACCAAATATTTAATGCGTCTGATATTGAAGGCCTTGTACCTTTTTTTTAACCTGTGGGTTCCAGCCTCGTTTCATCTTTTAAGACAATTTGTGGAGTGATATCAGCTTTTATTCATTCCATTTTTTCCAACGCTTTCGGAGGGTTTCCCCTGATCCTCTTGCTGGTTTGCGGAGTGTTGGTACTTCTGCTCCTGCTACGTAATGGCTGCCCATCCTGTGTTGCTGGCCAGGCCAATTGCGGCTGTACCGTGATGAAATGCAACAACCTTTTGGATGCTTGCCACTGGCGACTGAGTGTCAGTTATGGGCTTACCTTTCACTTCGCCTGTTTCACTTGCATGCAACCTGTGTTTTATTGCAGACTATGCCCTTCCTACTGGGCCTTGGATGTCTGCCTCTCCAATACATCTTGGGCTGACCCAGATTATGATCTGTCGGAGGGTCCATTGCTGGCCCATGACCAGGGCTGTTCTGGGGGCCGCAGAATGATGCATGCGGCTGCACTTGGAGTAATGGTAGGCTTGAGTACCTGTGCTTCTGCAACGCGCCTCTTGCAGTGAAGTTTCATCGAGTGTCAGGCAAGTTCCCAGCTATGCTCCTGGAGGCATTGGATTATGAGGAGCACATATGTTCATTCAATCTGCTCAACTGGATTTCATCCCTCTTTGCTACGAACGACAGGGATGACCTTTTGGAACAACTTGCATTCCATGGTGCACATAATCTTTTGGCTTTTAATGGCACGCCCTAATAAGACCCGATTCGAATTTTTTACCACCGTTTTTGCTCTGCTTACCACTGCTTTCTGTTTGTCATGATGCACAGCATGGCCAAGGGGAGAGTGTCACGTGGCTGATAGGGTTATTGCCGACATCACTAAGTTAGCATAAGCCTGCTGACATTGTGCAGCTTTGCGCACGTTACTACATGGCTTTATTTCTGCAAAAAGACTTTGGGGCAGATGTATCAATGGAATTTCTACTCGCAAACAATGCGATTCGCAAAATAGCGGCGTTTGCGAGTAAAAATTCGCAAAACGGTATGTAGTACAGAAATCGCATCGCAAGATTAAAGAATCGCAAAATTTGTGATTCCTTAATTTTGCGTAAGCATTTAAGGAATCGCAAATTGCGGTTCCTTAAATGCTAAGCTAAGCATCCAATTTTTGCGATTTCTCCTTAAGAAATCGCAAATTACCACCAACTTCAAGTTGGTGGTAATTTGTGATTTCTTTCACAAATGCACTTTTTGGCATTTGTGAAGGTGCTATATGGCGCACATACATGCCCTTAGGGCATGTATGTGCGCCATATGCACACACATGTTCATTTCAGGGGTGCATCAGGGTGTCCTTATGACACCCTTGCACCCTTGAAATTATTCTCAATTTGCGATTCTCAAATTGCGAATCGCAAATTGAGAATTACTTCACATTCATTACCAAGGGCCTCCTGGCCCATAGAAATGAATAGTAAAGTATTCCTTCATTGCGATTTCGCAATTTGCTAATCGCAATTAAGGAAAACTAAGAAATTGCTAAGAAATTGCAATTTTTTACATGCATCCCTTTTTGCAATTCTCAAATAGCGATTCTCAAAAAACCGCTATGTTTGTTCTCTGCCTGTTCCTGGAGTTTAGTCTGAACATTGTGAGCAAGGTTGATAAACAATGCCCCTTGTTATTCTGTTCTGGTCAGGCCCTAGCACCTAGACAAAACATACTAATGCAGCTGCTACTGGAAACTCGTACTTTGATATTGTGGGGATGCATGCTTAGGTGACACACACTTGGAGAGGGACCTTTCCAGGGAGAAGAGCAGCACGCACCTATGATGTAGAAATACCATCTATAGTCTAAGGTATGGGGTCTGCTGACAAAGCCCAGAGATCTTCTATTATATTATAATAATACTTCTTCTTAGCAAGGGGAGGGAGGTTAGGCACTGTAGTCCGTCTCCATTGTCCATTTATAATGACAACTCCCTTTATGATGTATGGACTAGCTGCAATGCTAACTATATTTGTGTTATGCATTTTTCTGCTTGTTGTGGCACGTATTCTGCATGTTAGAGCACGTTGGTTACAATAAATATTTTTAACTATTTTCGTGTCTGTCAGATCTTATTGTGGACAGGTACAGGAGTGTGAGCGAAAAGGTGTGTCTTGTTACCACAATTCATGAGAGAACCGAGAGTGTTGTGTTCAGGGGTGTCTAGTTATTTGCTTCTCCATGAGTGTGTAGGAGAGCTGGGGAGACACTATAGCTAGTCCGTCCTGGGCACTAAGGTGGTAGGAAGGAACAGTCCCTGTACACCAAGGTCCCAAAATCCTGCGCTTAGTTCTGTGTATGTGCAGAATCCCTGCAAAACCACTATCACTAGGAAGCCTTGACAGATAATCAGTAGTGATGGTTTTCTTTCCAGGAACATATTCAATTTTGTAACTATACTCTTGAAGTCTTGACATGAGCCTGGCAACCACCACCACCAGGAGATAATACTCCAACAAGCAGTTTATAGTCTGTCTTGATGGTGAATTGAGAGCCCCAAAGATAGATCTTAAAGTGCTCTACAGCCCACCCACATGCCAAGAGCTCCTTTTCAATTACTGCATACCTACGCTCAGCTTCACTAAGGGTAGGTGATGCGAAAGCCTTTCGTCACTTCCACATTTCTGCGATAACACACTCCTCAATCCATACAAACTGGCCTCTACAGTAAAAATGCACTCCTTATTGGCCCAAAACAGCTTAACAGTGGGAGCTTTGACAATCTCAGATTTAAATAAATAAAGGCATGTTGATGTTCTTCAGACCACTTAAACTCCACATTTTTCTGAGTAAGTTCCCTTAGAGGCTCCATCTTTGTTCCAAAATCCTTAATGAATTTGCGGTAATACACACAGATTCCAGAACATGAGAGTATCTTCTCTTTGTTATTAGGTGCAGGAGCATTAACAATGGCATTCACCAACAACCGCTTTGGCACAACACCATCCTTGGCCAGGGTGTGGCCCAAATACTCCACAGATTCTTTAAGCAACTTACACTTATCCTCCTTCAAGGTGAAACCCTGCTTCCCCAACTCCACACACCCTTTCTTCAAATGCTCCAAATGTTCTCACTTATTTTTTGAGAGACCAAAATGTCATCCTGGAAGCACGTAACAAAAGTTTCCATCTCCTTGAAGATGTGGAACATCGCTCTCTGGAAAACAGATGTCGCTGACGCCAGGCCAAACGCCATCCTCTTAAATTGAAATAATCCTAGAGGGGTTATGAAAGCAGGTAACGATCTTGAGTCCTCACTCAATTCAATTTGATGGTATGCTTAATGCAAATCCAGGGTGGAAAACACAGCTGCTCCTTCTAACATACTAACCACCTCATTGATGTTGGGCAGGGGATGGCAGTCTTCCACAATATTCGCATTCCACTCCCTGAGGTCAATGCATAATCTCAAAGATTTTTGCGCTTTCCAGGCCAGAACTTTGGGAGAAACCCATTCAGACGATTCTATCTCCTCAATGATTTCCCCATCCAACATGTCCTTGAGCATACAGTTGAGTTCGTCATGCACATTGATAGGCACTTCCCTGTGTTTTTGTTTAACTGGGATAGCACCACTCTTAAGTTTGATGCAATGAGTGTATCCTTGCAATTTTCCCAACTTGCAAGAAAACACATCAGGTAATTGCGACATGAACCAAGGAATTTCCTCAGGATAACCAAGTGCTAGAGCAGGCTCACTGCTACATGGATTTAAAATAATTCCAAATTCCCATGGATCCTTCCACCCCAAACCATTCACACTTTCTTAGCTGTGTATAGCTAAATGCGAGCTACTCTACCATCTTAATAGCATACCCATCAAAACTCTGGGCCATAGCTCCATCAAACTTTGCCATAAAATATTCCATGGTAATTATTGTCCATGGTGAGAATGAGTCTGCCATAAGTTCTAGTTCCATATATTGAGCACATGGGCCTTGCATCTGGGAGGCTTAACCACTTCTCCTTCTCACTCCTGGTTATTAAGGGATAGCACAATTCCCTTCTCCACGTCAGCATCAGCCCCACAAACACACTTTATGCATGCAGTCTCTTTAGCTGCAACAGCTTTACTACTGGGCATTGCCACTCTTTTCTTTCTCTTACCTTTAGATACACTTGAAAAATGTTTCTTGTGCCCACAATTGCAAAAAAATGTCCCAACAGCTGGGCAAAAGGGTGGCAAAGCTAAATTAGTGGGACTACCACACCTATAATAAGTGTAAGCCTTTTCATATCTCTTTCCAATAGGACCTTTGCGGCCCGAACTATCTCTCACGGCACACTCTTCATCAGTAGGCTTTGCGTTTTTAGAAGCACGATCCTCTTTAGACTTCATCCAAATCGCAGACTGCTCTATGGTTTTTGCAGTTGATACTGCATCTTGCAAATTCGGATCCCTCATTACCCAAGGACGTTCCTGCACTTTTTTGTTTTTAACGTTCCCTATAATTTGATCCCATCATTTCTTCCGTTATGGTACCAAAATTGCATCGTAAAGCAAGACTGCGTAAAGCAGTCAAGAAATCATCAACGTTTTCTCCATCACGTTGAGCTCTGGTATAGAACTTGAATCTATTTATTACAAGGCTAGAAAAAGGCTTAAATCTTAACTACATTCTCAGGAGAGCTTCCTCGAAAGCAACACGCTCCCCTTCACCTTCAGGTGACACAGGCAGTTAAGTCCTAAAAACGAATTGACCCTCTGGCCCCAAACAATTGAGAAGAATGTTTTTCTTTCTTTCTGCCCCATTCTATCTCCATCAATACATTCATGCATGTGAAGAACTCCTCCTTCCACCTCACCCAACGAAGAGGAGAATCACCTTTACTTTGTAGAAATTTGGCTGGTGGTTCGAACTGCTTTATTCAACAGGCAACTCAATGATAGTGCTACAAAATAATATTATGGTAGTATATCCCACTGTCAAAATTGAGAATAAGCAGTAGAAAGTAATATTCCGTTTGAAGATTTATAACGCTGTGTGCATCATCCGTAAAACCACTTACTGTGCACAATGTACCATGCAGTGTGCATCAGCGGTAAGTAAAGCTCACTGTGCACCTTGAGGTATCGATGTGCGCATCAGCGGTAAATCAGACTTACTATGCGCTCTGTAGTAATGCTCTGCACATCAGAGATAAGAAGGATGATGACTGACTGGGCGCAAACACAAGTAGAAACATGCGTTTAACAGGAACAGCCCAGAACTGCTGTTGGCACGTATTCCTGGAACAGCAGTTTACCGGCAGGGCCGCAAACGTAGATGCGCTTCTCCACAGAACACATACACAAAGACTAGAGCGTAACAAAGCTCCCCAAAATGGCATCGACGTAGGAAATGTGAGCTTGTCATGTCAGGTGAAATACCGGCTGAGGCTGATGTAGACAGTCAACACGTAGATTCCGGCTGCAACTGCAAAGTGCCGGTGTGCACAAGAGGTAACCCCGCGCATCCAGATTCAAATGATGCCGGTAAGAGCCACGAAGGTACAGTCACAGATTTATTGAAATGATGAATAAAAATTAACCTGATAGAGACATCTAGATGCAGATTCCTTACTTGGAATCCTCCCCAGGTGCCAGACTGGAGCCGGAAACTTTTTCCCCCACAGTAGATCCGCGATCCGGCAGAGGGCTTAGAGTCCATATAACTCCTTTGCCGATGCACTGACGTCAGTTCCTTCTTTTCTGCGCTTTCAACGTGGGTCCAGAGCGGAATTCGGGCCGTTACTGGGCCCTTTCTCTATCTCATTGTCGAAAAGTATTCCAACTCAATGTCTTCTGAGTTTCAACCCGGTTGTTCTTGTGAGAAGCAGATGTCGATCACTGATCCACATACTGTCTGCCTGTGGTGTCTGGGTGACACCATGACTCCGTTGACTGCGGAGGCCTCTCAAGCAACTACATGCCTCCCTGAACACCCTGGAGCCGGAGCAAACTTGGAGCAGATGAAAGAATATTTTCTTTGTCTTCAGCGTTTCTTCGATCCCTTGACTCCCTCTGTTGCGGGTTTCAACCCCACAGAGGTAGGGAGTACCCCAGCTGTCTCTAGGCCGACTGGTTCTAACTCGGCTGCAGCAGGGTCCCCTAGATCCATTAACAGATTCGACACAGTGCACAGCCATCCGGGGTTCATTCCTTAGACGTAGGTGCTTCTTCAGCCTGCGACTTCGGCTGCGCCACTAAATGTGGACCCCATTGCCGTTTCCGACATTACATCAACGCTACAACAGTGTCAGGTACGGCGTCAGCTGTGATGTTCGTCGTAGGTCCATCTACTTTGGATCTTATTCAACCTCTACCGGGGTTCCCTGTGGAAAATCCTCATTTTGTAGGCAGAGGAGGATGTGGGGCAGACGGATGTATGACATTACAACGCATGCTTTTACATCGCATGCTTTTACAACGCGGTTTTTACAACGCATACCATTACAACGCATAGTGCTTTGGGGCGCTGGATAGTGAATAGTTTAATTTACTATTCCAACTCCAGTCCCCGTGGATAGAAGGGAAGGTGTTGGACAGTAAATTAAACCTATTCCCTATCCTAGAGCGCCCCCCCAGCGCAATGCGTTGTAATGGTTTGCGTTGTAAAAGTTGCGTCGTAAAGGCACTGCGCGGTAAAAGTTGCGTTGTAAAGGATGTTTCCCGGGGCAGACTCTACTTTGGGCTTTTGCCCTACCACCCTTGGAAGAAACCTGGCTGACTGATCTGGTGGGCGCTAGCGGCCTGCTGTCTTCCCCAGCCTCAGACTTGCTCTCTCCTCCGAGCATTGCAACAGAGAATAGTTCCTCTTTGTCAGAGGTTCTGAGAAGAGCAGCTACAATTTAGCATTGCTAATTTCCTTCTGTGCAAATAACCACAGACCCCTGATGCAGGTTCTCCGCCAAGGTGAGACAGGAGTGTTCCTGTTACTCTCCAACGATTAGTCCCTCTTAGACATACTATTGGAGAGTTGGGCACAACACGTCACAGGTCAGCCTGTTGACCGGGCAGTGGACCATAGGCATCACCCTACCCCAGGAGATTCCCCCCTGCCTCTTACGTAATCCCACTACTGGGGCTTAGGTGATATAGGCTGCTACTGCGTCTGCAGACCCTTCTGTCCTTCCGGTGGTTCCTCCTGGCAAGGATGCCAGATGGCTACATAATAGTGGTCGGGGTCTCTTCTCTTCTGCCAGTGCAGCCTTATGATCTTTAAATACTGCCTGCGTTTTAGGGAGAATGTGTCAGGCTCTATGGGACTCTACCCAGAGAGCTTGTCCTCGGTGTCGGAGGAAGCTAAACAGGTGCTCCTCCAAGTAGTACAGGATGGTCAGGAAGCCACCAAGTTTGTTATTAAATGTAGTATGGACACCACCGATTCTGTCGGTAGAGGTGTGGCTCAGGCTGTGTCGCTGTGCAGGCATGCGTGGCTGCAGCAGTCTGGATTCTCTGAGCCTGTCAAAGACGCTCTTCAGGGGGCGTGGCCGAGACAGCGATGTGATCGGACGCGTCTCGTGAGAGCTCCATCACCCTGCTGCCTTAATACGCCTGTTTAAGCGAAGTTCCGGGGGGTGCCTGCCCCTGGGGAACCCCTGACCACTGTCACCCTGCCAGCGATCCCCTCCGGTGGCAGTCTGCAGCCGTCCAGATTCACGCCATCGGCGATTGCTGCCCGGGGACCTCCGAGTTCGGCCTCCGGCCGCCATCTTGAAGCGGAGCTCGCCGGCGAGACGCCTGTCTGTTCCCCGAGAAGTGGGCTAGAGCGAAGATCTGCGGGGGCCGTCGGAAGCCCCCAAGCCCCCAAGCTCCCCCAGCGGCTGTGCCTCTCCAGCGGACCCCCGCCGGTTGCCTGCATCGCTATCTGGAGGCTGCTGGGGCCGATCTACATCCAGCGAGGGACGCTGCGACTGCCCGGACTCCACTGCCACGGGAGGTCCCGGCTTTGGCGGGAACACCAGGCCTGCCCCGGAGAGATCGCCGGAGGCCCCCTGCTGAGGGCGCCGACAACGACCTCGAGGGATTCTCCCGGTGAGCCGCAGCGCGCCGCCCCCCCCCCCTCCCCCTGTCTGTCCTCGGAGGGGCCCGGCGGTGGGGGGTCCTGTTCGCGGCACCGCCCGCCATCTTCGCCCCTTGGTGTGCTCTCGGCAGCGGCGCGCCTGGGGAAGGTGACCTGGCTCCCCTGCACCCGCGATTCCTGCCGGCGCTTCTTGTTGCCATGGACGCTTCGGCGACGGCCCGGGGGGACGATTGAGGGCCGAGTGCGGGTGAGACACGGGCCTTAGAGGGCCCCAGCGCTGTATGCCACAACTCCTGGCCGTTCCTCCCACGCAACCCACTGCCTGGGGGCCCCGGCCATCCCCTGCCTAGCAGCCTGACACCCCCGCTTGTGGACTGCCTATTGCTGGATTGGTGGCTTGTTTAGGGGGCCCACTTGAACGCAATCCCCAGTCACGGCCGAAGGACCACGTGGCCCCCCGCACGGGAAGCGGCCCTGCCTCAGGCGGACCCGGGAAGCAGTGCCCCGCCGCATGCCCACGGAGGCTCTCCGCCTGTGGGCCCTGAACTCAACTCCCTGTGGGACATCTGCCGACGGCGGCCCTTCGTCGTCCCCCCGCCTAGCGCACTTCACCGCCTCCCCGGCTGGGCCTCCTCATCTGCACTAGCGCCCCCGACGTCCTGGACCCCTGCCGCGAGGGCAGACCTACCATCAGCGAACCGGCCCTGCCCTACCTCGGGCTTGCGGGAGTCATCTCTCGTCCACTCCTGATCTCCGGCCTTGGACCCCTGACAGTAGGACCTGGGCTGCTTGACCACCGGGGCACTGGTGCGACCCCCCCTTGAACTTTCCTCTATCACGGTCCGGAGGCTTCACGCAACAGCCTGACCTACCTCCCACTATCCCTGGACACCCCAAGTGGATCATGACTCTGGGCAAAGGGCCCAAGCCGGACCCTCCTCCAGCGACGACCAGAGGTACATCTGTGGCTTCCATGTGGGGTAAGGCGGGCTCGTCGCCATCTTCCGGAGGCCCCCCGTCATCAGGGGGGGAAGCCTCTACCGCCGGCCGACTCCCCTCCGGTGACTCAGGCCTTCATGTCCTCCTTCATGGCGGATCTTAAGTCCGAAATTGGGTCCCTCAGGACGGAGGTCCACACATGCGTCAAGGAGCTGCGAAAGGAGGTCACCGACCTTGGCGACCGGGTTGATGGCCTGGAAAAGACGGTTGACTCCCGCACCGAAGACCTGGAACAGCTCTGGCAGAGGGTGGCGACCCTCGAGGAGCAACACATCCAGCTTCAGATCAAGCAGGAAGATTTGGAAAACAGGGGGCGCCGCAACAACCTCCGCATACGGGGTGTGCCGCTCGGAGAAGAGGGGACTAATACCATGGCCTATGTGGCGCTACTCCTGCAAGCGGTGTGGGGCGAGGAGGACGCTCCCCCACCGCGCCTTGACCGCGCACACCGAGTCTTTGGAGCGGGGGGCAAAGCCGGCCTCCTCCCGGACATTGTTGCCAGACTTCATTACTTCACAGAGAAGGAGGCCATACTCAAGGCGGCTAGGGACACCCCGGACCTGCGATACGAAGGCCACAAGATCCAGATCTTCCAGGACCTGGCCCCCACCACGCTCCACAGGAGGAAGGTCTTCCGTCCGATCACGGAGAGGCTCCGGGCCCTCAACGTCTCCTATCAATGGGGCCACCCCTTCGCTCTCATCTTCAAGTGGGAGGGCAAGCGAAGGACCCTTCGGTCCTACCGGGAAGCGGCACAATTGCTTGAAATGCCGGAGTCCCCGGACCACAGCCCAGCCCGCTCCCACCACCAAGAGAAGGCTCCTCCGCGCCCGACTGGTCCACTGTGCGTAAACGTCGCCGGTCCCCCCCTGTGGACGCCCTCTCTACCTCGCAGACCAAGCAGGACATCATCGCTCACATTCGCTCCCTTGAGGGCGACCGCGAGGAACAGGACTCGCAGCCTCGCGCTTCTGGCGCCGAGGGCGGGGACCATCTTCCGACACCAGAAGGCCCCTGATCACGATCACTGAGACCCGAGCTGCCTTGAGCCTACGTTTGCCTCTTGGACACACGGACTTACCCTACTGCGACAAGGCGGCCTGTTCCTGCTGCCCTTGGAGGGGGACCTCCCCTTCTCTCTAGCGGGCCGCCGCTGTGGCTCTCCCTCCCTGAGGGTGTCGGGAGCATCTGACACTGGACGGCCCCACTCCTGAGCCCTGCACCACACCGCTGAGATTCGGGGCCTTCCCCGACACAGGACTGCACATGCGGACCCCATGGCTCGACCTACCCCCGGACTACCTAGGGCAGCGGGGTGGACGAGCTGCGAGACGACTGGACTACACTTCATCTACCCAGATCTCTGCTCCCTCCCTTTGTCCCGTAGGAAGTGACATTCCTGGTTTCATCCAAACCCTCGGGTAGAGGATGCCCGGTACCTGGGACAATGAACACTGGCCCTGTTGGCCTGTTTTGGTTATACCCCCTCTTTGCTCCCTTTCTATCCTTTCTCTCTCGTCTCCTCCTACTTTTCTTATGCTCTGTCTTCTCTTACTATCCTCTCCCCGCGCCTGCGAAGGGGTGGCATGGTGGGTCCTACGGGGGTTGACATGCTGGAGGAGAAGTGCGGCTGCCGCTGCTCTGGCTACGGGGGGATTTGTTACACTGGGTCTTGCGCGGCTCCACTCCCTCTTGGTACTATGACAGCGAACACCCCTACACCCTTGAAGGTCCTCTCCCTCAACGTTAAAGGGCTTATCTCCCCCAACAAGCGAAATCAGATATGGCGCTACCTCCTCCACCACTCTCCTGACATTATCCTCCTCCAGGAGACACACCTTCTCAAGGGCGACACCAAACGCATGGCACACCCTAGATACCCCACACAGTTCTGGGCATCTTCAGACACCAAGACAGCGGGGGTGGCAATCCTCTGTAGGGCTGGCATCAGGCGGGGACCCGTGAAACCCTTCAAGAGAGCTGACGGGCGATTCCTCCGAGCTACGGTGCAGGTGGGTCATCTACAGCTTACCCTCGGATGTGTGTATGCGCCCAACCAGTCGCAGGACAAATACCTCCAGGCACTCTTGCGGGATCAGCTCCCATTGGGAGACCCTAACACGATCCTGGGTGGGGACTTCAACCTTGTCTGGGACCCTGGGCTGGATCGCGCGGGGGCCTTCTTCAATGGCACGGGAGCAATGTCCTCAACCCTTCGAACGCAGCTCACGGACATGGGACTCGTGGACGTGTGGCGATACCACAACCCGGGGACCCGGGACTACTCCTTTTATTCACACTCCCATCGGACATACTCCCGAATCGACTATCTCTTCACTTCTCTTGAACTGGCCCGTGACTCCCTAGCCGCCGCTATATCCGACATTTCCCTGTCAGACCACGCTCACGTGGAACTTTTGCTTCAAGACCCCCTGGCCCAAGCCACCCGTGAACGCCGATGGGTGCTCCCTCCGAGAGTCCTCCGGGACCCGGAGGATGTTGCCAGCATCCGTGACGCCATAGACTCGTATTTCGCTATTAATGACACCCCTGACTTGCCCTTCCATACGGTCTGGGATGCCTTCAAGGCCACCATTCGGGGTCATATCACCTCCCTGGCGGCGGCGCGGCGGAAGGAGGCGTTCAAGTTGGAAACCGACCTGGCTAGCGAGATTAAACTAGCGGAGGTCCGGGACCGGGACTCCCCTACACGGGCGTCAAAGAGAACTCTCGCCAACCTCAGGGGGCAACTCCGCGCTCTGCGCACCAACAAGGCGGAACACTCCCTGCTGGCGCTCAAACAGCGCTACTATGAGGGTGGGGACAAAGTTGGCCGCCTTCTGGCCGGCAAGTTACGGGCGCGTGCCGCTAGGGCTCACATCGCCAATATCCAACGACAAGACGGCACCTGCGCCACCTCTGAGAAAGCCAAGCAGGCCGCATTCGTCGCTTACTACACTTCTTTATATGCTGAGGAGCCTACCTCTATGGAGGCACAGGAGGCCGTACTTGCGGATTTCGAGGGGTCTCCGCTGTCTCCGGCGTGTGCTGCTGCACTAGAGGGTCCCCTGCTGGAGGAGGAAATAACGGAGGCTGTTAAAGATCTTCCCACTGGGAAAACCCCGGGACCGGACGGCCTGCCGTTGGCCTTCTACCGCCTGTTCCTGGCCCAGCTCCGCCCGCACCTGCTGCGGCTATACGGCTCCTTCTCTGACACCACCGGCCCATCCCCTGACATGGGCCTGGCAGAAATTGCCCTGGTCCCAAGCCTGGGAAGGACCCCACCCTATGTGCCTCCTATCGCCCCATCGCCCTCCTGAACACTGATCTTAAGATCTACACCAAGATCCTGGCCAAACGGCTGGACCCGTACATGCCGGGGTTGGTAAACCCGGACCAGGTGGGCTTTATACGGGATCGTCAGGGGGCCGACAATGTTCGCAGGTTGGCACACTTGGTGGGGAAGGTGCAGCATTGGGATATCCCGGCCTGCCTCCTCTCCCTAGATGCGGAGAAGGCCTTTGACCGGGTTGATTGGTCCTTCCTGCGGGCGGTCCTTCGGAAACTAGGTCTAGGCCCTAACATGATCTCTAGGTGCATGGCCCCATACCTCGGGCCGCAGGCCAGGATTCGGGTCAACGGCCAACTGACATCGCCGATCTCGATCCACAGGGGCACGAGGCAAGGGTGCCCGCTTTCACCGCTCCTGTTCGCCCTAGCGGTGGAACCACTGGCGGAGCTGATTAGGCGCACTCCTGACATTCACGGGATCCCACATGGGGGGCGCCCCAACAAGGTAGCACTGTTCGCGGACGACTTGATCCTTACTCTTACGCGCCCTCGGGACTCTCTCCCAGCGGTGCATAACGCCCTCACACTGTTCGAGCAGGCGTCCGGTCTCAAGATTAACCACTCCAAATCTTGGGCGCTTAACCTTACCATCCCCGAGGAGGAGGTCTCTTTCCTGAAGGGGGTCACGCCCTACCGTTGGGCGGAGGATCACATTAGATACCTGGGTCTGGACCTCACGCCCCACCTTGACTCGTGGTCTTCGAGGAACTGGGCCTCTTGCCGCAAGGAAGTTCTGGCGGACCTGCGGAAATGGAAGCCCTTGATGATCTCTTGGCTGGGGCGGCTCAATGCGGTCAAGATGTCGATCCTCCCCCGTATTCTATATGTCTTCCAGTGCCTACCCACTCCGATCCCGCTCCACTGCATCAGGAGTCTCCAACGAGACCTTACGTCCTTCATATGGGGTGGCAAGCGACCCCGGTTTTCGCAGAAGGTTCTCATGGAACCAAGAGACAGGGGCGGTCTCGCCTGCCCGAATCTCCTCCACTACTACTGGGCGGCGCATCTTCGGTTCGTGATAGAATGGGGTGCACGCGAAAGCGAGAAACACTGGTTCCACATGGACCGAGTAGTCACGGGGCGCACCATATGGGATCTACCCTGGCTGCCGCGCGTGGCGCGCTCCAGGAGTGCATACATGGCGGTCCCCACGAAGACGGTTCTTGACAGGTGGGACAGAGTGGCGGTATCCAAGGGTCTAACCACGTTCCCTTCTCCACACACCCCCATCGCAGGTAACCCGCACTTCCCACCTGCTGCCCGGACCCGGGCTTTTGAGAGCTGGACACAAGGGGACTGCAGGGTTGTGGGAGACCTCTTTCTTGGAGGGTCGCCTAAGTCCTGGCCAGATTGCAGGGAAGAATTCAACCTCCCTCTAACCGCCAGCTTACAGTATGCGCAATTACGCCACTGGAGTTCGGGTGATGACATATACCGGGCTGCCACCAGGGCATACACTCCATTCGAGAAGTTGGCGCGCTCCCTAGGGGGACTGAAGCGGCTAATCTCCCAGATCTACAACATCCTGCAACATCCCACCACCCCGCCCGCACACCCCTACCAAAGGCAGTGGCAGTCGGCGACTGGCGACGATATAACGCCTTCTCAATGGACTCGGCTGTGGACTGACATCCCCAAAGCCTATCGCAGCATCCCGCAGAGGGAGAACGCATACAAGATGCTTACGCAATGGTACTACACCCCCCTGCGACTCAGCAAAATGTTCCCCACTTCCTCACCGCTGTGCTGGAGGTGTGGCACTGCGACTGGCGACTTCGTACACATCTGGTGGTCGTGCCCTACCCTAGCTGTCTTTTGGAAGGAGGTCCTTAGTCACATCAAGAAGGTACTGGGTTTCCCCCTCCCTGAAGAGGTTTGCACGCTCCTGCTGGGCATTCGACCCCCCACACTTAGGGCCCTCACGCGCAGCGACTGGATCCTCACCCTTCAAATGTTAGGCGCTGCCAAGCAACTCATTGCTCTGTACTGGAAGCGGGCTGAGGCGCCGCCGATAGCCTCCTGGTTTGTGCGCCTCTGGCAGGTCCTGACTATGGAACTGCTCACGGCGCGGATACAATCGAGGGGGGTGCGCTTCAAGGCAGTGTGGGAACCTCTTGTGCGCCACCTGTGTTCCATCAGCTATGCCCGCCATATGCCTCCCAGACTCCGCGCCCTGCAGCTATTTGAGGACGCCCTCGTCCCTGCCGACCCGAGCAGACTAGGCTCTTAGCCACTTCCCCTGGTATAGGCTTGCGCCTCCTACTCCCGACCAGCGACTGCAATCTCTCCCCCCAGACCCCTTTCCACCTCGCTACTGCTCAATCCTTTTCCGACTTTTTCTTCTTTCCTACTTGCCTCTCTGGCTTCCGCCCCTCTATGGGGCAGTTTGGGCCCCGTTGGGCCTTTTACAAAAAAGTGACACTACCGCTTTCCCTCTTATACGCACCTCCCCCGCACAACGATTCATCGCCAGCACACGGCCGCCTCTTACCATCATTTCCCTTAAGCCACGCGGCCGGCCCCTCCCAGGGGTTGTAGGCAGGGCGCTGTGTTAATGCCTCATCCTCCCCTGGTTACATTAGTACACACACTCCTTTATGCGCGGCCGGCCCCGACATGGGGTTGTAGGCTTATCGCTGTGTTCACAATAAAAACAGATTTGAACAAAAAAAAAAGACGCTCTTCAAAATATGCCTTTTGATGGTATTCATCTCTTTGGAGAGCAGGCTGATTCAGCTCTGTGTCGGTTCAAGGCTAACCAACCTGATAAATCGGCCTCATAGGTTAGTAGTTATATTTTATGTTCATCCTCAGAGCGGTATGATACCAATCTGAGTTCAGACTGTTTTGGTTAGGTGTCACTAACACCTTTTCAAGGTAACATAATGGCTTTGTTTATATTACCCTGCACTCCATTTAGGAAGTCCCTCTCTATATCACTTGCGAGTTCCAGTGGGTGGCGCAGTATTAGTGCCGTATTTTCTTTCTCCTCTAGGTGCAAAATTGCCTTTGTACTATGTGCAGAATTGTCTCCTAAGTTATGCAGCAAGTTTAGCTGCTTTATTCATAAGGGATTTCTTATGGCTTGTTGAGTTGTACTATACCCTAGTTGGGGTATCTCTAGTACGCTTTTGTCAAGCGTTTTTGTTTATATCCATATACCTTTTGTATATGCATGTCTATTCCTTGTATCTCTCTTGCATAGGTGTACTGTATGTTGTTTACTCTGCTTCTTCAGATGTGTATTACATGTATCTTATGGATATCTGTCTATTGCTTGACGTATTCGAATATATCTTCATGTATTCAGCCCTGTGGTTTTTCAGAGGTGATGTTTCTGGGCTCCTTCATCACACTCTTCCCATTCGATTGTCATTGTACCTCTGGAGGATACTGGCCTCTTTCCACCCATATGGCCTAATCAGGCCCTCTACCCCTATGTATAGTGACAATACCTTAATATGTATCTGTGCATATTTGTACTACGGCTAGTATGTTATGTATAGTGGCCCATTCTTTAATGCGTTTGTGTTGCAGTTCCTCTTGCACATTGACACTGTCTTCTGTCCGTACTTCAGTGGCCTGCAGGCAGCATGGTTGCCTCCTGTAGATGGCACATAACCTGCTGCCTATTGGGCCCGATGAGCCCTCCTGCTTCTGGAGGTTCCAAATTATAGATCAGAACACTCTCTAGTTGTTTTTGATTCCATTATCCTGGTTGCCACATGCCTGGGCTGTGACCTTACACTACTTTTGCATGCGCTTTTGCCTCTGGAGTTATGTTGTCATATCGGTGCGTAGTGCCTTTATTCCTGTCATTATTCCAAATTATTTGTATATTTTCCCTTGAGGTAGAGTAGCATTCTCTTGCACTCTCCCCTTTTTTTCCCAGGGGATATATGCGTATAGCTAGATACACTTTGTGTATCTTAATAAGATCCTATGTCTGTATATTTCCGGATATATGTACATTTCAAGGGATTATATATAGCTCTTTATTATATTTATGGCCACTTCTTGTGGATGAGTTATTGCAATTGTTTCTCTTCCTTATCATGATTACTCCGTGATATTAGGAGATTGTTCAGTAGCTTTTCAGAGGTTCTGTGTTCCACATGTCCTATTCAGTGTCCTAGATTGGCCCTAAGATCGCCATGGCCCTATTAGGTCCATTACTGGTATTTCTTCTTGCCATGAAAAATTTCCCTTTACATTGTGGGTGTTTCATTTGTGGTCACCTGATTTACTTGGGTCAGATGCTGCCAAGGTCGAAACTTCTTGTTTTTCCCTGGTGTATTTCTGATGGCTTGCTGTAACAGGTCAACAGGCATTCTGTTCCCATGGTTTTTGATGTACAATTCTTCTGCATCTGGTCTCTTTCGGGGCTTGTGGTGGTTAAGTTACTATTTGTTGGATTTTTGACTAAGTGTGATATTCTCCTCAGTCCTTTTATCCCGGTCTTTTGTTTTCTGACTGGGTTCATATTACTCGTACATTCCTTGTAGTCTCAGGTTACTGACCTTCCTCCGGGGATGGGATGGCTTGAGTATCTGATTCTAAGTAACAAATATGCAGCTAGATGTCTCTATCCGATGAACAAGTTACTTACCTTCAGACAGGATCTAGGCGCAGATTCCTTACGCCCCTACCATCCTCTCCTTCCACTGCGAACCATTTTTTTTTCTTCTTCATTTATATTGTGCCTGTGTTTGGGATGTCCTATTGGTAGACTTTCTTGTTGTTGGCTCATGAGGTATCTTTCTTGGGGATATCCTGGTTGTGTTGCAGGTTCGTTCCTGCTTCATTTCTGCATTCTCCTATGTTCAGTCAGTGGTATCCTAGTGGTTATGCCTACAGTCAAGGCAGTCAACTCCCCAATGTTCCATATTCTCAATCCAGAACACAAACAGGTCATCATTACATTTAGAAAGATAACACTAGTCTTAAAGAAACACTGAACTGAATAGAAAAAACAAGAACAAATGTAACAAGAAGCCTTCGGTCCAGAGCCAACCCTTAGTGCCAAAACAGGTTTCGAAGCCAACACCAAAAACTCCCTTAGGCCTGCTCCTCTTTTGGCTCCGAAAGACCCTTCAGCGCAAGACACCCAAAAACCACTTCGGTGACGAAGCATTCAGCGCCCAAAGCCCCTCATCTTTAAGGTCGAAGGACCATGGACAGCCCATCCTTCTGACGTAAAGATCCTAAGGTCCGACTCATCTGATCTCATTTTTAGTAGGCACCTTCGGCATTTTAGATCATGGAGGTTGCCAACTTTCTCCCTTTATGCAGAATCATTGTCATGGCTGTCATTTGACGCAGTGGTTGCCTGACCTTATTTTTCTAAGAACTAAGGTCGTTTGATGGATGACATAGATATAACACCTGATGCGACATGAGTCTTGCTCAACTGTCTACTTATCACCCTTACTAGGTCAGATAGAATAAGTCCAGACATATAGTCAAGATTGTGTTGTCTGAATTGATGTCCTCTTATGTCAGAAATGTCATTCTCTGATAGCATTAAGTATATAAGGACCCCCAGTTTTACCACCTGATTGAGAGGTCCTTCACCCATGTTATCCGAGATTCTGCCAGAAAACGGTCTCACATACTGCTGGTGCACTTCAAAGATGCAACATGTCCCTCTGTGCAGATAAAGCCAAGTCCCGAAGGAAGGTTGCTACCTCAGCGTGTGTGTGCCCCGCGTAGGGAACACTGCTTACATGCCTCCACTGCACTGATGACAACAGCTTTTCTGACAACAAGGTAAGTCTAAGAAACTCTAGACTGCAAGTTGGTCTGCTTTCCATTCCCTCTGTAGCTCATAGAAGGTTTTAGGGTGTTAGGTTATAGATTATATGTTAACCATGTTAGAAATATTAATTTTATTCTTGTTACTCATAACATGCCTATTTGCTGTAGTTTTGATATTCTGTGTGGTTGTTTTAGACATATTGATAAACAGGATATTCCTGTCATAATAAATAGATTTTCTTAAAAGTGTCCATTCTTTTTAGTACAGTTTGTGTGTGATACAGCGAATAACAAAAGAGGTTTGTTTCTGTTACCACGGTGCCTCGGATCCTTTCATCGGGATTATTAGTAACCCAAAAACAATAACTCTATTTCAACAGTGTATTGGATAGGGTTCTGCGTGGCAATAATACCTGTCTTTCACAGTCAGCTCTGGTGCACTGAACTGAGTTAACATGTGTTACCTGTGGGTGGGAAAGCAAGCCTTGTAGAACTACACCAAGGTCGTAGTTTATTCAACACTGTCAGGAATAAGCACACCATTGCTCATTTATTGTCTTGTTCGTTATGCCTCTTGTCACATGGAAAAGCTTTTAACTATGTAAAACCCATTTAATTATGGTGAACTCAACAAATTGTAATATTAGGATAACATCAAGAGATATCCCGAACGCTAATCTATGTATGTAGAACATTCATCCATGTACTAAATTGTTATTCAACTGTTTTTCCTCACTGGAGAGAAACCTTGAGATGTTTGCTCATGTTCATTTCCCTGTTATCACGTGCATTTAAAGAACTCACGTTGCAGGCACGTTAGAGGAAAAACATGACCGGCGACGTTTGACAAGCAGGGTATAAATAGGAGTCAAGCCCAGATGCTCCAGCTTGACTTCTTGGATTTGGACTGGCAGCGGGCTGCTTCCGATTTCACCGCGAGGCATAGGGAAGTAGTGAGTCAGCGCGAGTCTCCAGAAGCATCTTGTTGGATGTCCTTGGCGCCGGACTTCACTAGAGGGAATCCGTTTCAGCGTTTCCACGAGGAATCTTCGTCTTTGGGGCAAAGTTCCGAAAACGTCTCAGCTAAGTCCCGAGAATTCTAACAGGATTCCGGGAAGACTTTAAGAACTATTTGTGAAAGTGGCCAAGAATACCAGGACGATACGAAGGAATGAACATGAAGTGTTTATTCAGTTAAGAGTAACCTTTACGACCTCAGCCACAACAAGCCTTGACGGAAGCAGCTTCGCTCTGACCTCCGGGCGCTCGCCTTGGAACGCTGGTCGCGGTGACATTCGAAATGATGTCACCGCGAGCAGCACCATTACATGCTGAGGCGCCGGGGGCGTGAAGATGGGAGATACCACACATCCCCCTCCCCTGCGGAATAAAACATATGAATGCAACAGAAGAACACAGTATTGCAAAGAATCACATCATCACATATTGTTCAAAATGTCTGGGGGGTCTGGTCACTCTCCGGATAGACCTTCCACTCGGGTGGGGGACCGGCAACGGCTTCTTGGCATCTGGATCTTTGCTCCCCACCGTGTTGCCTTCACCCACCTTTCCACTACAGGGATCCTGCCCGGGTGGGTGAAATCTCACTACTCTACCTAGGTTCCAGATCTTCCCCTCCTTAGTCTTCACAGCATTCTTGAACAATTTAGTGATCTTGGTGGGGCTACTATATCCTGACCAACTTGCTCTACCAGTAGGGGTCCTGATCTTAATGTCGTCCCCTACTTTGAACCCGGCCTCCCGTGTAGAGTTGAGCTTGTCGTATCTTTCTTTTCTCCCCACCATGGCTCCCTCTTCTTTCACCAAACTTTTCGCTTCTTTCGAGTGGTCCGACCATCCCTTGTGCCACCCCATCCACCCTGGGGATAGCTTGGTGTTGGGTTTCCTTGCACGGAGCAACTCGAACGGGGTGACTCCCGTCGTTTGGTGCGGTGTGAACCTGTACGCTTCTAACCGCCTCCATGCTTCTTCTTTCCAGCTTATGCCACTGGCCTTGGCTAATTGGATACTCTCCTTGAGGGTTTTGTTAAAACGCTCGACCATGCCATTGGTTTCGGGGTGATACAAAGAGCAACGTTTGTGTGTGATGCCTCTCTCACCAAGGAAGTCATCCATTTCTTTTTAACATAATTGCACCCCATTGTCCGTGAGTATGCTGCTGGGTAGCCCTTCCCTGATGAACACCTCTTCCAGGAACCCAATGACTGTCTTAGTTGTGACTTCACTTACTAACTCCATTTCGGGCCACCTAGAGTACAAATCCATGAGCACCAGGATATACGGTGTGCGCACTTCTCCAGACAATGGGCCCACAATGTCCAGCGCCAACTCCTCCCAGGGCCTGACGGTGGCGGCCTGCACACCATTGGAGGCGTTAGTTGCTTCAAGACATTCTCGCTGTTGCTGCACAGAATGCAGTCTCTAATTTTCCTTTCAGTGGCAAGGTCCATGCTTGCCCACCTATAGTTCTCTCTGAGTCTTTGTTTTGTCTTGGTGATACCCATGTGGCCTTCGTGGGCTATCTCAACAAGGTTATCTCTCACCGACGCGGGTGGCACTAGTCTCGTCCCCCTGAACAGGCACTCATCGACTATGGAGAGCTCGTCTTTGACAACCCAGTATGGCCGCAGATTTTCCTCCCGTTTATCTTCGTGTTTCCACCTGTCTTTTATTCTTTTGCACACCTCCTCCAAGGTCTCATCTTCCTTCAATGCATTTTTCCATGTTTCCTCTCCTAATGCTCTCTGGATTGCGCAGACATTTTCCATCTGATGTTCATCCACTTCATCTTCCACCTTTCCATGCGTCTCCTTCGCCTCTTTTCCATTTACAAGTCTTGACAAACAGTCTGCTGCAAAATGATGTGTTCCCGGGACGTACTCGACACAGAAGGTGTATTCTTGGAGGCCGACGACCCAACGCCTGATCCTACTGGAGATGGCATCCAGGCCCTTCTTGCTGAAGACTTCCACCAACGGCTTGTGGTCAGTACGAAGAGTGAACTGTGTGCCCCACAGGAAGTCTCTGAATTTTCCCAATGCCCAGGATACTGCCAGGGCCTCTTTTTCGATCACCGAGTAGTTGTTTTCAGACTTCTAGAGTAACCTTGAGGCGAAAGCTATAGTTTCTTCTCCGTCTTTGCCTACTTGAGTGAGGACTGCTCCCAGCCCTTTAGCGCTTGCGTCGGTGGTGACCACAGTCGCCCGGTTGGGTATGTACGACTTTAGGCTGGGGGCTTCTGCAAGTGCCCTCCTTACATCTTCAAACTCCCTCTGACACTCTTGACTCCAGTTGAACTCTGTCTCTTTCTTTAGCAGCAGCCTGATGGCGTATGTCCTCCCTGCCAGGTTCCTTATGAATTTTCCGTAGAACTCCAGCATACCCATAAATGACTTGATTTCGTCCTTGCTTGTGGGGGGCACCAAATTTACAATGGTGTTCTGTAGCTCGGCTTTGGGACATATTCCTTCAGCTGTCACCTTGTGTCCCAAAAAATCCAGTTCTGCGCAGCCAAACACACACTTTTATTTCTTTACCGTTAGTCCTTGCGACCTGAACCTTTCCAGCACGGGTCTCAGCCTCTCATCATGCTCTTCATGTTTTTTTGCAAATATAAGCACGTCGTCCTGGTAACATACGACACCTGGGATGTCTTTCAAGATGTTCCCCATGAGCCTCTGAAACACGGCGGCCGCCGAGACTAACCCGAAGGGCATCCTTTTGAACTTGTACGCGCCCATGGGTGTCGCAAACGCTGTGAGTTCCTGCGACTCGTCGTGTAGTTTGATCTGAAAGTAAGCCGAGGTGAGATCGTGTGTGGAAAACACCTTTGCCCCCTCTAGCATGCTCATCATCTGGGTGATGTTCGGAAGGGGAAATCGATCAACAATGACCTCTTTGTTCAATGATCTCAGATCGATGCAGAGCCGAACCGACCCATCCTTTTTTTTCGCGGCCACAATGGGTGCCAACCATTCCGTCGCTTCCACCGGTTCGATGACTCCAGCCTTGCACAGTTTCTCTAGTTCAGACTTCACCTCTTCTTGGATGGCGATGGGAAGCTTCCTGACCTTGGCCACGACCGGCTTTGCGTTCTCTTTCAATTTTATCTTGTGACAGTAGTTCTTTAAGCATCCTAGCTCTTCTCTGAATACTTCTTTGAACTCCGTCACTACATCTTCCTTATGTTCCTGTATCAGAATCTGGGGATTACTATTAGGGTTGAGATAGACCCCCAACTCCTTCTGTGCTTGCCACCCCAAAATGTTATCCCCGACTGTAGACACGTACACCTTGGACACTGTTGTCCTGTTCCTGTATTCAATTTTGTCCAAAAAGTAACCTTTGATTGAGATAGGGCGACCAGCATACCCTCCAGGCCTCAAATCCATTTTTCTCATAATTAACCTCCCCTTGGACACCCGAGAGAATTCTTTTGCATTAATAATTGTTATCCTGGAACAGGAATCGAACAATGCTTCTAACTCAGTGCTCCCCACTTTTATGGTGTCTTTAGGGCTTCTGACCTGACCCTCATCAACCTGCACCACAATTTCTTCACAAGTAGTGTCATTAAGGCTTTGGACCTGACTCTCATTAACTTGCACTACAATTTCGTCACAAACTACATTCGTCCTGTCTCTACTCTGTCTACTGAACCCTTGCCCACTCTTGCAATACTGCTTGAAGTGACCTTTCTTCCCGCACTTGTTACATGTAAACCTGAGGGCAGGACACTCTTTGTCATTGGCTAGATGCCCCTGCTTGCCACATCTATAGCAGGTGCCCTTGAATGATCCTCCCAATTTGCTCTCCTTCTGCTCTCTACCCGCTACCTTCTGGCCTTTGATCACAGACACAGCCTCACACTCGGTCACCACTTCACTGATATTGGGTTTATCTTCGCTTCTTTTCTCCCCAGCGTCTTGCTTTATTTCCTTGACGCACTGTAACATGTGCTCAACCTGTTTTGCTATAATTAAAACCTCCCTCAAAGGTGGATCATCCTTAAGCCATAACTCCTCACGTACACGCTCCATTCTGCAAGCTAATACAAACTGATCCCTGATCCTTCCCTCACTTGCCCCACCGAACTTGCATGTCGCTGCTAGTTTCCTTAATTCAGAGACAAAATCTTCAATAGATTCCCCCTCCTTCTGTGCTCTTTTCCCAAAGTGATACATCTCCATTATGGTGCTCGTCTTAGGGAGGTAGTTTAAGTCCAATTTCTTCAGACTTACTTCTAGCTCATTAAGACCCCTCGCTTCCTGTGTCCCTAAATCTGGGAGGTGATCTAAAACCTCTTCCCCTTCTGCACCTAGGTAATATGCTAATAATGCTACCTTCCATTCTAGTCCAAGGTTTGGCCCACACACAGTAGCATAATTCAAAAACACTTTTTTCCATTTTTTCCATTGAATAGTAGGATCACCGGGGTTAGTCCGGAAAAAGGGTGGAGGGGTCACACTCTGCATGGTAAAATGTCACAAAGCGATATTGCAAAACGAAAACCAAGAGAACAATGTGTAAGTTCAACTAGTCTACAGTGTACACGTAGGGCAGAGTACTATTTTCAGTCACCAAATGTAACAAAAATGCATATAATTCATTAGCACTCAATTCTATTTTTCCATTCGGGGAGCATTTAGATCATTTGTAGGAACAGTAGTGAGTACGCCAGTTAAAGTGGATATCAGATTTGTATACAAGAGGACAGCTTTTCCTTTAAAATTGCACAGTACACTCTCAAACCACAGTGGAAGGCCCACAGTTATGCTTCTTAGTCTTGCAAACCAGCCAGCACCCCTTAGGGCATAATGCCACAGGCTAGTTTCAAAATTGTACACAGACTGAAGATTCAGGAAGCCATGCCCCAAAACGAAATTCAAAACGGGGTGGGCGCAACCGTTTCCCTTTTATGTCGAGCAGAACACCAGGGGGGATCACTGCTACTCTGCCAGTCTCATCAATGTGTATACAGAATGAGGTGATGACTAAAGGAAGATCGTCCTGGTACTCTGACAGCTAACTGGTGAGGATACCAACCGCTGGAGAAGAACTGAAGGTAGTTAGGCAAACATTGCGCCGCTACTGTCACTAATTCAAATAATGGACCCACTCTGCAGAAACTTCAGGCCATCCTGTGCATCTCCTATTTATGACGTTGGCGCTACACTGCATGTAAGTTGGACGTGGATGAACACTGTACGCCCACCGCGCTTCCGTGACTGACTGTCACGAGCCCACGCCAGTCTTCCCTCGTGGGTGTTGTCACAGCGCGCCAAGCTCTACATGCCCAATGACAGTCACACGCTGGTTGGAGAACCGAATTAGCCGGCGCCTCAAAGAAATGTCAGTCAGACACCCGCTGCAGCAGCCGCCTCGCTCGCTCACATAATCCCTGCCACAAGTTCACTACAGACAGTTCGCTACTAGAGTGTTCTCCACAGCGCAATTAAGGACAGCTGGCAGGCGTTTCTTTCCTTCTTCTTTGGGCAGGGACGCATATTTTAATCCCCTCTGACTCGCTGCCGCTCCTCCTCACGATCCTTACTCGCGCTTCCTAGTTACGTTCATTATCCACCCGCTAGAATAGTCGCTGCAACCGTTCCTCTTTTCCCCAGTGGCAGTTCATCAAGGTTAGGTGGTCGCTAGTGGGTGAACACAACGCACTTAAAGGCAGCTGGCGAGCGTTACCTTATTTCCATTAGGCGGAGACTGGCACCTTTCAACAGACAGAAACGCAGTAGCTCCTTTCACGATCCTGCCTCTGCACTTCAGTCAGCACGGGATCGCGATCACAAACCCACGAGCTTGCAGTCGCTCTTCATTTCGATACTTCAGTCTGTCATGAGAGCGTAAGATGCTCTCTTATTCCTGCTGCACCTTCCGTTCTTCTGTGCGTGTTGAGGTCGTAGATCTCAAAAGACCCTCGTCGCCAGTGTGAAAGTGGCCAAGAATGCCAGGACGATACGAAGGAATGAACATAAAGTGTTTATTCAGTTAAGAGTAACCTTTACGACCTCAGCCACAACAAGCATCGACGGAAGCAGCTTCGCTCTGACCTCCGGGCGCTCGCCTTGGAACGCTGGTCGCGGTGACATTCGAAATGATGTCACCGCGAGCAGCACCATTACATGCTGAGGCGCCGGGGGGCGTGAAGATGGGAGATACCACACTATTGTTTATTGTTTTGGTAACTGTGCTTCCGATTCTGAACTCGAGGGCACTTCAAGGCCTTAGATGAGATCACGTACTCAGCACACATCGTTTTAATATTTATTTCCAAAGACAGCACTTCTGAACTTGACGTATCCTTGCTAATAGTGTTACTTCATTTGGTTAAGCACTTTTTCGCTTTTTATAGAACAAGAAGTACTGTTATTACTTAGTATGATGTTTACATTGCATTGTGAATACTCTGATTTGGTGCTAAAAGTGTTGTGAAGAAAGCAAGTCCCCTGATTCTTTCTAAGGAATATACAGAAGGTTATAGAGGTAAAAGCAGAGCATGAGAAGTGATAACATTCAGGATTGGTGTTATATCAACGTGATTTCATGTACCGTTTTTTTCTTCTCTTTCCACAGAGGAGAATCTATTGAGTAGTAAAGAGACAGTATATACAAAATTCAGGAGGTCTATTCACGAAAGTAGCACCGTGCAGAAAGCGGGTGTCACTAAGATGTGATTAGATGTAAAAATAGTCTGAAGTAGATTAATAAGGAAGTCAATTCGAGCCTGTGCTGGGGCTCGAAAGCTTACTTTAAAATGAAGATAGGGCCCATGATGTACCTTCTCTAGACAGTGTTAAAACAGTCAAAAGCTCAGTGGCAGTCATGCAGATTTACGAGCTGACGGTATCTTATGATCTAAGGGCATGCAATGGTAGACTAGATCCGGATAAGCCAGCTAATCATACATATAGTAAAGGAAATTCTAAATCACTGATTGATTTCGTATTGATCACTACTAATTTGTGGCATCTGTTGTTGGCCTTCACTGTTGTGAATAGACCAGAAAGTGACCACTTCCCTCTACAATTAAGGTTACTCCCTAAACCGTTTCTAATACCGGATGGCGGAACGGAACTAAACAAGGAGGTGGGAGAGGTTGAGGTTTCTAACAACAGGAGAGCTATAAAATGGCCACATATCCTAGCAAAACAAGATATACTAACAGGCATTTACAATATTTTCTCAAATACTATTTCTTTATATGATAATCTGACCCTGGGATCCCATGAAGTCCTCAAAATGCATTATCATTTAGTAGAGGAATTAATTCCCCTTCTGAGTAAAACATGTAGTAACAGTAAAGGTAACACAAAACGGCAATTGGAACTGGAGACACCGTGGTACAATAAACAGTGTCGTCTAGCCAAAGGTAATCTAATTAATGCCGTAAAATCTAAAGATCAGATGAGGGTAAGAGAGTATAGAATTGAATATAAAAACCTCCTCTCTAGGGCGAAAAAGGAGTGGGATGACTCGATCTGGGAAGACCTTCTAAATGCTGCTCGGAAACATGACCAATGCACCTTTTGGAGCTTGATAACAAAAAATAACAAATCGGGTAGCTCCAATAAGGATTTTTTCCTAGACGAAAAAATCTGGTATGATCACTTTTTAAAACTATATGATGTAATAGGGGTGCCTTCAGACGATACCTATACTGAATCTCTCCCCCCTTACCCTAATCCAGAAAAATTTACCATTGAAGAGACATTATGTGCAATAAAGGCAGTTAAGGCCGGTAAGGCTCCAGGCCCGGACAAATTACCAGGGGATTTGTTCACCCATAATATTGAAGTATGGTGCCCCTATATAAATTTTCTGTGCAATTCTATTCTGATAGGAACCCCGATTCCCGAATCATGGAAGGGGGCGGAAATAGTAACCATCTACAAAAAAGGGGACCGTTACAATCCAGGTAATTACAGACCGATAAGTTTAATTGATATTTTGCAAAAAAAATTTTGCCAGACATATTTTAAATCGACTTTTAGATTGGGTAGAGGAAACTAAAATCCTCTCAAAATATCAAGCAGGTTTTAGAATTAGGACAAGTACTGTGGACCAGGTACATAGGTTTATGTGTATTTGTTGGAAATATGTCCAAATAAAGAAGTGTAGCATATATGTAGCATTCATGGATTTACGCTCCTTATAGAGCTTCATACTGATAATTTTACAAAAGTAAGATGGGGAAGAAATGGCGAACTCACTCAAGCCATTCCAGTTAAAAGGGGGGTACGACAAGGGTGCGTGCTGGCCCCGACCCTTTTTTCCTTATTTGTAAATGATATTCCCCCCTATCTGGTACAATGTAATCATGATTCCCCTAAACTATGCAATGAGGCAGTTACAGCGCTGCTATTTGCAGATGACACTATTTTAATATCTCAAACACCTAAAGGACTACAAAATTTAATAAACCAATTCAATAGTTACTGCGAAATGAAGGGGTTAGAAATTAACTCAACTAAAACTAAATACATGGCCATTAACCCCCCAAAATCCTTTAAGAAAAATCTGGCTCTAAACAACACCAAACTTGAGTACGTGGAATTCTTTGACTACCTGGGTATCAGGTTTGATAGCAAATTGACTTGGGTAAAACAACTAGAAAAAAGTAGGTTGACACTTAAACACAACTCCCTCCCTATTTTAAAAATCCATGGAGGAAGTACTTCAAAAGCTATAACTCCTGCGATTGAAGTGTTTAAAGCTAAAGCACAATCTGCTGCCGAGATCTGGGGGCCTTATTCAAATCATACATTTGATACTGACGAGAATATGTTCTGTAGGCGTTTGTAAAGGTTACCAACAAGAACACCTTTAGTCCCCGTTTTTCTAGACATTAACCTAAAACGTACAGATTACTTGTGTTGGTTGAGGCCATTGCTCTATTGGGTAAGAATATGGGGGCATATTACCAAGCAATAGCGATAAATATCGCTATTGCTTGGTTAGAGACAAAAATTTACCGCAGCGCTGCGGCGATTTTTACCGCAAATAAACCTTGGTATTACCAAGGTTTAACGCAAATGCGGTAAAAATCGCCGCAAAGCATGAATATCGCTGAAAAGTCAGCGATATTCATGCATTAGTGAGCTAATGCTCTTAGCCGTGTTATCCACCTCCCATTGGATAACATGGCTAAGAACTGCTCAGGGCAGGTGTTAGCTTTTGGAGATATTCCCGCTTAGCGCGAATATCTCCAAAAGTTGGTAATAGGAGATAGCGATGTTAGCGACTGTTTTCAGTCTCTAACATCTTGGCACGCCCACTTTGCATCTCATTAGTGATAAATATCACTGACATGCAAAGTGGGGCCCAAGATGGGCGCTATCTCCTACTAGCTGTCGCTAACTGGTGTTAGCGGCAGCTAGGTAATAGGGAGATAATTTTATCTCCGCTTTCTTGGCTTTTAAAGCCAAAAAAGCGGAGATAAACCCCCTTGATAATATGCCCCTCGGTCCATTCCGGAACTCGCAGACTATAGAGCGGGATTGATGGAAATTATGGAACTGGACACTTATAACTCAATCAAGTGGCTGAGACATATATCCATATGGCTTACAAAAATAGGTCTTTCACACTTCTGGAAAAATCCAACTTCCCTGCAATCCAACTGTAAAGATCAGGTAAAAACTGCTTTTTGGTACTATATGAACACTAATGTACATGAACGTGCCACTGGTTCATTAACAATCAATTTTTTGCAATCTAAGGACATCCCCATATTCGAACAATTCATGGACGAGGTAGAACCACCCCTGGCCAAAACTATGTATCTTCAATATAGATATGGGGTTTTACAAATAAATGCAAATACTTGCCGGTGGGGAAACTGAGGGGCATATTATCAAGGGGGTTTATCTCCGCTTTTTTGGCTTTAAAAGCCAAGAAATCGGAGATAAAATTATCTCCCTATTACCTAGCTGTCGTTAACACCAGTTAGCGACAGCTAGTAGGAGATAGCGACCATCTTGGGCCCCACTTTGCATGTCAGTGATATTTATCACTAATGACATGCAAAGTGGGCGTGCCAAGATGTTAGCGACTGAAAACAGTCGCTAACATCGCTATCTCCTATTACCAACTTTTGGAGATATTCGCGCTAAGCGCGAATATCTCCAAAAGCTAGCACCTGCCCTGAGCAGTTCTTAGCCATGTTATCCAATGGGAGGTGGATAACATGGCTAAAAGCATTAGCTCGGTAATGCATGAATATCGCTGACTTTTCAGCGATATTCATGCTTTGCGGCGATTTTTATCGCATTTGCGTTAAACCTTGGTAATACCAAGGTTTATTTGCGGTAAAAATCGCCGCAGCTCAGCGGTAAATCATTGTCTCTAACCAAGCAATAGCGATAATTATCGCTATTGCTTGGTAATATGCCCCTCTAATCCCAATGGGAATGACCCATATTGCAAATTGTGCGACTTGAAACAAAATGAAGACGAGGCACATATCCTCTTTTTTTGCCCATTATATAAATCACAACGTACAAAATGGATTAAACCCCTTTGTAAAAACTTGGGCATACGCTCATATAAAGAGGCAGAAAGATTACTTAGATCTTCGACTATTCGGCTGATAACCTTTGGTGTCAGTCGGTACCTCCTTAGTGTCTGCTTGATTAGGAAAAAATATGGATTAAAAACATAGATTATAACGCTTTTTTAACTACTGCCATTTTAACTATTTATAGAATGTATATAGTCGTTTTTTATCATTAGGTCTGTAAATTAAATTAAATATAAATTCGAAGTAACCTATTTACCAAGAATGGTGAAAAAGTAATGTATCCCCATATGAATTGTAAATAACCTGTGATTTTGTCTGGGGATTGGACACATGTACATATTGTATCTTCTAAAGATGTTAATTTGTTTTTAAAAAATCATGTTTAAATGTATTTTTTATGTGTTGGCTTTATGGCAAAATGTTGAATAAAAGCTTTACAACAACAACAATAAGGAAGTAAGCATTCAACAGGGTAAAACTTGTTTATTCCTATTTCCACAGTACTACAGTAAGAAGTAAGAAGCAGACGATTCAGCACACGTCATCCTGGCAGGCCCAGATAGCAGAATCAGATTGTTTCTCTTCTCTCTGTTTCTTTCTCGTCCCCAAACCCCTTCCCTCCTTGTATATTCGCCAGGCTCACTGTTAGTGTTCTGAGGAATATACAGTGGAGGTAGAGGTACAAGCATCGCTCCTGTCTGTCTCCTGGTTTTCAGATGAGTGGTGAGATCAAACCAACAAACACTACGCTGGCTCCAGGAGGAGCTGTACACTCGACCACGAGGCCTTGCTATCCACCCTCAGACAGGTAGAATGGTCATCAATTCGAAAAAACAAAGTGTAGAGAGCTAGGACAGTAGGACAGCCACTACTATTGTTTGTCCTGCTACACAGGGCATAAAAACGCGCCATTCTCGCAGTGCTGCAAGGCATAATCACCACCCTTTTTCATGTTGTCTAGTGTGTATGGCATGTGTATGAAAGATGTTACACGTCTGTCTGACACTTTGTGCCGCATAAACACCATATATTCACCATCAGTATTGGTGGTATTCATTGAATGAATCTAATGTTTTCTTAACAATTGTACTGTAATATATTGTTCCTTCCTTACAGGAACACGACAATTTGTGAGGACCCACATATGATCAGTCCTCTACGCATATACAGCACTCCTTAGCGCGAGTGCTAAAAATGCTTTAAACGTGGTATCTATGTTTACCACTCACTTTTTCACGTCACTCACCTTTGTTCTGAGAGGTCCTGAAGAAAGCCACAATATTTTTTTCTAGAGGGCTGAAACATGTTGACCGTCATAGGGTAATAATAAGCTACACATAATATCTGTAACCCATTACCCACTCTCCGGTAAATATACCCCAGGTCACCAGGAATAAAGCAACGGGTACATTTCTGGAGGTATTTTTATATTCACACTCACCTCATCACACTCACGCATACCTCAACCTGCTCCACTGTAAACCGGTGTCGTAGCACAGCTGGGTAGCATTCGGCTACCCGTCTGGGACCCGATGATGAAGCATGACACCAACTAGGTTGGCGTGTGAGGGTTTCTTATCAAACCTATGAGGTGCTAGATACTCTAGTGTCAGACAGCCACTCACCTTGGCCGTCTTCTTTGGTTATAAAATACTTCTAGGGACAAGGACGTCCGTCCTACTGTCCTAGCTCTCTGCACTTTGGTTTTTTAAATTATTGGCAGCGCACAGCTGCGAGAGCCCACATTTATACTTTTTCCATACATTCTGCAGGAAGGTTTACTGACCATGGCAGAGAACCTGGGCCTTACTTTTTCAGAGGAGGTAATTAGTGATATTTTAGCAGCACCACCGCTAATGGCAGATCTCAACATTACAAAAATGATAGCCCTAAGTACCGATTGGGAAACTTTGACAGAGATGAAATAAAATCACATTAGAACAATTCTTCATGGGGTCATACTCACCGAATATTTAAGAACTAATACAGCACCAAGGGGGCTAATAGTCACCAATGCTCCAAGAATATTTCTGGATGATGCCGCATTCCGAAGGAATTGGGCCAAGATTGCCCGGCGGTGCACTAGAGACTGGATTGTACTGATAATCCAAACCGCCAAAAGATTATCAGACGCATATCTTATTGAAATCAAAACAACAGAAATCCAGTTCAGAACGACATTAACAGCATACAAAAAGAAACTGGATGAGATCAATAAGGAAATGCAAGAGTATGAAGAAAACCTGATGCAGTCAAAAATTAAGAACTTCCAGAAAGATCTAAAGTTCTCTTATGCCAAATCCTATCCCTGTTCTGAACCCGATTATCAAGCGCCAAAAAACCGCGACCAGTCCTACAGCTCTGATGATGCCTCATCAAACAGCAGCGGCTCCAGCTCGGGAAACTATCAAAATAAATCCAGAGGAAGAAGTAGAGACAACAAATGGCAACAGCCATGACCCACCAGGGAATCAGATGCAATTCCCACAGCCATTTCACCAGATGTCTCCACAAATGATGTATGGCTGGAACCCGCCTTTCGCCCCCCGCAAGTTCCCTTTATGAACCTCAATTAGAGGTTCCCTTTTTTAGGCAATGGCCGGAGAGGGCGAGGAAAACGCAGAAGACAACCACAGGTACTTTGGGAGGGCCACCATCAAGCAGGAGCACACCCAAGAGTATGTTGAAGGAACAACGAACAGTACCGAGCACCAGCAAAACCTAGTCACTAACTACTCCCAACATGTGCTAGACCAAACTGAAATGGACCTTCTGAACAAAGGCTTGGGCTTTGTACCAACTGCCCGCCTTGATAAATTCCGTCACCACTGCGAGATGGCAGACTTCTTTAGAAAGTTGAAATTAAAAGCATTCTTTTCAAAACAAGAGATCGCAGTCGCCACAGAAGAGAAAGGAGACACGGACTTTAAACTCAAGTCCACTTTCATGCCACCACCACCAACCATACCGGTTAAACTCGCAGCATTTGAGCAAGCCGTCTTCAAAGACATTGAATCATCAACCAAGAAAAAGACATTCAAAAACACCACTAAGAAGGAGAGGGAAGTATTGACTACACTGAAAGAGAATCAGAGTGTAGTAATAAAGCCAGCGGACAAGGGAGGAGGGATAGTCCTACTGGATAAGGCAGCTTGTAATAACGAATGCCGACGTCTTCTTGCAGATAGGCGTAACTATCAACCAATCCATGAAGACCCCACGCCCAGGCTGAAAGAATCAATTAACGATCTAGTAACAGATGCGGAAAATCAAGGGCACATCAGTAAAAAAGAAGCCCAATACTTGACACCCTCGAAAGAGAAAATCCCATACTTTTACACTATACCAAAAGTGAATAAGAACAAAATCCCCCCACCCAGCCACCCCATAGTGTCAGGCATAGGCTCCATTTTAGAGGCTCTGTCTAAGTTTTGTGATTTCTTCCTGCAACCACTGGTGCAGGGCACTACTACGTATTTAAGAGACAGGAAAGACCTTTTAGGTCAAATCAAACATCTTACATTTAATCCAAACACAGGCTTCCTAGTAAACTTGGATATAGAGAGTCTCTATACGAGTCTCTCGCAGGATGACACACTGGGAGTTCTGGAAACTGCCTTAGACAGCAGTAGCTGGCCCTACCAAACACCGAAGTCATTTATTCTGAAATGTGCTGAACTAGCCCTAAAAGAAAATTACTTTGAATTCGAAGGCCAACTGTACCTACAAACGTATGGCACTTCGATGGGGAGCACCTTCGCCCCAAGTGTGGCAAGGTTGTACCTTTACAGTTTCGAACAAAAGTTTCTGTTGAAGCCTAACACCCCCTAGCAAAGAACATACGCTTTTACAAAAAGTACATAGCTGACGTGTTCCTCATCTGGGAAGGTACAGAGGAGTCATTAAAATCTTTTCTTGACTGGATCAACGGGTGTGACCGTAACCTCAAATTTACACACACCATAAGTAGGAATACCATCACCTTTTTACACCTAGACATTACACATCACAATGGGGGACTAGACACCAAGACAGACTTTAAAACCACAGCAGGAAATTCGCTGCTTCATTACACTAGTTTTCACCCCCGCCCCATGAGGGAAAATCGCCCTTATGGACAATACCTGCGGTTACGCAGGAACTGCAGTAACATCAAAGACTTTAAAGATCAGGCGAAAGTGCTGACTACTAAACTAAATGATCGTGGATATCCAAAGAAAATAACCAGAAAAGCAGAAAAAAGAGCACGCAACCAAAATCGTGAGGGTTTGCTTGAACCCAAAACACAAATTGAAACAGCAGTTCCTTTAACTTGCAGGACAACTTATAATCCAATGTCGAAGCAAGTGGCCAAGATAGTACAAAAACATTGGGCCATACTGAACACAGGCAATTTTGAGTGGGAGAAACCACTATTTTCATACAAAATAGCGAGAAGCCTGATAGACAGTCTGGTACACACTAGACCCCAACAACAGAAACAACAAGAAGAAAACACAATCAACCACGCCAGGGGACTGCCAAAGATAAGAGGACACCATCCCTGTGGCGATTGCAGCGTATGTCATTTAACTCAACCCACAAAAACCCTAAACTTAGAACCTGGGAAAATCTGGAAGATACGCCGACATACAAACTGTAACTCCATAACCGTCATATACCTCATAACTTGCCCATGTAGCTTAAGATATGTTGGTATGACAAGCCGCAAAGTCAAAACAAGAATCTGTGAACACAGGAGTAACATCCATTGCAAACGCAACATATGACGCATGACAAACCATTTTCGTGAACAATGTCACACCCCTAATGACATGCAATGGGTAGTGATAGAGCAACTGGACCGCAACACGAACAATATCCAACAAGAGTTATTGGATAAAGAACAGAGATGGATATATCGGATGTCCACGCATATCCAAGGGTTCAATGATAATATACCCTGGAACAGCCTCAGCCGCTGAAAAACACCTTTCGCTGAAACTACCATGGGTCCCGAAATCACAGAGATGAGCTCTGACATCGCACTCGTGACTTAATGAAAAAGAAACGTAATATGTGCCACTATCGAACCTTAAGAATAATAAGGTATTTATTTATCTATTCCTGATTAATGCTCTAAGCTGATATCTGCAGGTTATCATTAGACCTTGGCATTAACAATGATATTAATACCTGAGAAAGTGTCTACGATACCTGCTATTAGACTGACTAGAACCCTGACTGTGTCTATCAACCATGACGCATAAACTGAAACATTTGTCTGGGCTAGCGACTGTAACTAATCAATACACCCGGCTTCAGTGGAATTCATGTACATTTGAAATTATAAGAAGTCACCATCAGAGAGATTGCTTCATAACCAAAACAATTTTCTTTGTACAATTTATCGTGACAGTAAATGGTTAAGTGCATCATGTTTAAATAATATGGTGATTATATTTAGACCTCATTTTTATTTTTATTTCTATTTAGACTGCGTTATTAAAAATCCCAATAACCAGCAAGTCAACATCACGTTATAGCGCCACTTACGCAAAACGGAAATGGAACTCTACTTCCTAGTTAGGTAGCGCTCTAGTTCCGAGTAGCAAAAAACGTCGATCCGCGTCACATGCTTCGTGCGTGATGACACGCTAACTACCCGGAAACGCTACCATCAGTAGAACTGTTACGATAAAACAGCCGCAAACGCCGAGATGGGAGCCAGCCTGCTCCTGAGAACCCCATTTAGATGAAACGGCGGACGCAACCTCCACAATAAGTAAGATTAGACCAGTTGAAAGTGCAGCTGGTTTACCGCTGCACTCCCGCAATTTTTGCAAAACTGCCTGATAATACAGAGCTTGCCACAATACAAGCCTGGATATCCGTATTTACTCTCTCCTTTGTTTTACACCCCCGCCTTTTTACTTCAGTATGTGACTTAAAAGAGGCCCACTCCCCCCAGGACCAGATATGCAAGCCTACAAAACCATTTAATGTAATTATTTTCTTAAAGTCAATACTTACCACACAAATTTACATGGTGCACTATATAGCTTAAAGACAGGCATTTTCACAGCGCACGTTAGCTATCTGTTCTGGACTCTTCACGTCTTTGCTAACCATAAATCCTTAAGATTAGCCACTACTATTGTTTGTCCTTGTACACAGGGCATAAAAACGTGCCATTCTCGCAGTGCTGAAAGGCATAATCACCACACTTTTTTCATGTTGTCTAGTGTGCATGGCATGTGTATGAAAGATGTTTCACGTCTGTCTGACACCTTGTGCCACATAAACACCATATATTCACCATCAGTATTGGCGGTATTCATTGAATGAATCTAATGTTTTCTTAACAATTGCACTGTACTATATTGTTCCTTCCTTACAGGTACGCGACAATTTGTGAGGACCCACATACGGTCAGTCCTCTACACATATATACAGCTCTCCTTAGCGCGAGTGCTAAAAATGCTTTAAACGTGGTATCTATGTTTACCACTCACTTTTTCACGTCACTCACCTTTGTTCTGAGAGGACCTGAAGAAAGCCACAATATTTTTTCTAGAGGGCTGAAACATGTTGACCATCATAGGGTAATAATAAGCTACACATAATATCTGTAACCCATTACCCACTCTCCTGTTTTTAAATATACCCCAGATCACCAGGAATAAAGCAATCAGTAGATTTCTGGAGGTATTTTTATATTCACACTCACTTCATCACACTCACGCACACCTGAACCTACTCCACTGTACACAGGTGTCGTAGCACAGCTGGGTAGCATTCGGCTACCCGGCTGAGACCTGATGATGAAGCATGACACCAACTAGGTTGGCGTGTGAAGGTTTTCTTATCAAACCTATGAGGTGCCAGACACTCAGTGTCAGATAGCCACTCACCTTGGCCGTCTTCTTTGGTTATAGAATAATCATCAAGCCACCTCCAAGAGAACAAGAGTTATTTCCCGCAGGCTAAAGCTGACATTTCAGGAGGACCATGCTCGGGAACCTTCTCTTCCACCTAAGTTGAGAAAGCATTGTGACAGAGGCGCAAGTCCATCTTTACTCCGTCATCCTGCTCCACCACCACCTTCTCCTCCTCCTCATACACCTCCGGTACCTCCCCTACCTTCTCCATCTCCCCCACAGCCCCCTTCTCCACCACACTCACCAGAAGGATCACCACGCTCCACTTATGTGGGAGCTGTCCTCCATACCTATTTGATCCTTGGCTCCAATCTCAGGTACGACCCATGGGAGGATTGCACCATTGATCCACCTGCAGATTTGGACCCAGATTGCTACCCTGCAAAGCCATCTCCTCTGATCATACCCCCTTGTATGATGAGATTATTAGCAGGGTTGCAACTTTCTACAAGGTAGAGAACCTCATATCATTTTAAAGGATGGTGACTTCCTGGTGAAGACACTCTAATCTACCTAAAGATTGGTGCAGTAACTTCCAGTGCCCAAAGGCATGCTAAAAACTGATCCTTAAACTTTACCAGACCCTGGTAAAGCTAGGGTAGTGACCTCAAAGGATCCATGAAAAATATAAAGCATCACCCTCTGACCCACCCTACATCTGGAGCTGACTCTCACATGACTTCCTAGTAGTTCATATAGCACAAGGCATTGGCGATAAGGATATTCCAGATAAGGAGAGCAGAAAGATTGATGCGACAGGCAAACTTGTTGCCTCACCGTCATAGAATTATTGGAGAATCGCTAATTGCATCGGCCTGCTCTCACTGTATAACTGAGCCCACTTGGATGAGATAAAGGAGCTCCTCCATCTCCCAGATGACAAAAAGCCGGACCATGAACTTGTCTTAAAAGGCAAGCTCATCTACGACATCACCATCCACTGTGCCCTAGACACAGCTGACACCACAGCGTGGGGCATTATTTGCAGAGTTCTAATTCGACTGCACGCTTGGCTATGTGTCTCTGATTTTATACCAGAAGTCCAACTGAATCTCAACAAACTGCCTATCAATGGGGAACACCTCTTCAGACCACAGGTGCTGGAAAAAATGTGAAGAGACACGGCTAAGGCGATAGGAGTTGCCTTCTTCATGGCGTTTCCTTTCAAAGTTCTCAATATAGAGGGAACTTCAAGACACGCTTCCCTGAGGCATCTACCTCCTACCAGTGGCAGCAGCACCAATAAACACCATCATGGGGCTACTCCACAATAGCTTATAGAGGAAATAACTCCAGAGGCAGGATGTAAGGGGGCTCGGCTAAAGCAGCTGCCCTTGCACAGCAGTGACTCTCTCTCCCTACTACCGATCACTTTTACACCTTTCAGAAAACTTTAGAGGTTTCTGGAAATCACCTTTGATTAGTGAGTTCTTTCCATTATTAGGCAGATCTACTTAGAACCCACTGAAACCCTGCAAAACATTCCTGTCTGAAAAACACACGCTTTCTCCAGAACACCAGCCCCTCCTTCATCAGGAAGAAGTGGCACATATTCACAAAGGGGCCATAGAACCCATGCTGCTCTACTGCTTCAACTGTGTGTTTTCCCTTGTAGTTTCTCATGCCTTCTCATGAATGAGGGGTCTCTAAGGCCCATACTCGACCTCAGGACTCTCAACAAATACTTCTTGTCACATGGTGGCACTCCAGAATGTTGTTCCTCTACCGCAGCAAGGTGACTTCATGACTGGCCTCGATCTGAAGCATGCCTTCTTTCACACCCGATCCACCCAGCCCATTGCCAGTACCTCAGGTTCGTGGTGAGTGGCCAGCATTATCAATTCAAACTGCTGCCCTTCAGGATCACCACCGCCCACCGCCCAAATGTGTTCACAAAGTGTCTTTTTGTAGTGGCCGCTCATCTCAGGAGAAACGGCATTCAGGTCTTCCCCTACTTGGACAACTGGCTGATCACAAGTGCTAGTGAACAACAGTGCTTCCCACGCACCCAGTTCACCATCAGCCTGTTACATGATCTGGGTTTTACTGTCAACATAGGCAAGTCCCACCTCCAGCCCCTTCAAATCCAGCCCTTTTGGGTGCCAGGTCTCAACTCTGCCACCAGGAAAGCCTATCCTAGCGCAGCACAGATGCAAGCTTCCCAATTGCTTCTACCCCTTTCTCAGCTGGATAACCAAGTAAACGGTCAGGATGGTCATGTGCTTCCTCGGCAGGATGGCTTCTTGTATTTCCACCTGTAAATTTGCTGCCACTACCACTGCTGGGTAGCGGGACAGGACCACAGGTCCCAGGCTCCTTCATGGCATGCCGCCGCCATCAATGCCCATACCACCCGCCTGGAGGCGCTTTCAAAAGCTCCTGAGGGCTCCCGCAGTGTGAGCTGCCCGTGAATTTGCTGCCACTACTGCGGGACAGGACCACAGGTCCCAGGCTCGTTTGCGGCACGCCGCCACCATCGATGCCCATACCACGCGCCTGAAGGCGCTTTCAAGAGCTCCTGAGGGCTCCGCAGTGTGGGACGCCCGTGAATTTGCTGCCAATATCACTGCTGGGGAGCGGGACAGGACCACAGGTCCCAGGCTCCTTCACGGCACACCGTTGCCATCGACACCCGTACCACGTGCCTGGAGGCACTTTCATAAGCTCCTGAGGGCTCCCGCAGCGTGGGACGCACGCAGACGGGCCCGTCTGCGCCCAGAAGAGACTGGGCTGGGCCACCCCTCTTGGTTCTGACAGCGGATTCACCAGGGCTAATAACTCTATTGGACAGTTCACATAAGGTTAGTGCTATTACTAATTGATGTTTGTTTGCCACTTTTAGAAGCTCTTGGGAGTAATCTCCTTTTTGTGGCCATTATCCTTCCAACCCGTCACAATCCTAAAAAATCGTTCTAACTCCTGGGCAAACTTCCTAAATACGAACTACTGGGAAGCATTATTCTGGCCAAAATCACCTGCTTAATAATTTTGAGCCACTGCCATCAACAGTCATGGGTAAACGCACATGCACAGTGAGAAATTCTGCCGCCCTGCATCCTGCACCTCCCTCCCTCACAACCAGCTTCAACTGATAAAATGCTACAAAGGGCAATTGGAGCTGTTGCTACAGAAATAGAGCGGACAGAAAGGCATCTTTCACTAACCCTGGATAACCCCCATGTTCCACCACTCATGATTCTGACAGTCCCTCCTCGCCCTTAATCCCAACTCTGGATTCACCATCTGAACACCCAAGGACATGCACAAAGGCTTGTGTAACACACACTGCTAAGACGCTTCAGGAGTGCAGCAAAAAAAAAAAAGGGAAACAAACTTGTTACAAACTTGGGTGCCAAGCGGAAAAACAAACGGTGAACAAAGCAATGAACAGTGACATGGGGGTAACTGGATCAAGGGATATACCGCCGGTGAACCTTAAGCAAACCTGGGTGACTAACCTGGTGATGGACCTCCAAGTACAATTTAGGGCCACTGTAAAGAACGAACTCAATATTCTAATGGACCGGGTTGACAAATTACCAACATTTGATGATCATTGGGTGGGCAAGGCAGAGTCAATTCTTAACACCTTCACTGCCGCGGCTATTCCGCCGCAGTGCTAAACGTTCGGGGCGGTCGCGCGGCGGCCGCAAGCTGGTGACGGAACCGCTCTGTCATCAGCCGCTGTTGGGCTGTGCTCATGACGGAGTGGTTCCGTCATGGCCCCGCCCGCTCAATAGAACGCCCAGCGCAGGCGCGGAATCCACGCCGCGCAGGCGCCGCGGCAGGGCCATGAGGGAACCGCTCCGTCATGAGCACAGCGCACCCGCAGCTGATGACGGAGCGGTTCCGTCATCAGCGTCGAAAGGGTTAAGGGGGTCGAGTTAAAAAAACTTACGTTTTACAATCAGCCTCTCTTTCTACTAAGCCAGTCTCCCCAGTACTTAAAACCTTGACTATCTCTACTCGGCCTAATTTAATCAATCAGGAGGCTGTAGACCCATGCTCGAGAATCCCACTGCCTCAGAGATCAGACCCAAGTACCCATCACCAGGGGCCTTCCAAAGCCTTACCTCTAGGCCACCACTGGTAAGACCGCAAGTACCAGATACCCAGCAACAAGGTCCAACCTATGGGAATAGCGCAAGGACAGTACCCCGTGAAGAACCCCCTGAAATAGGGACTGCCCTGCCATGTATTAACCGCCACCCGGCCTCAACTCCCTATGTTATTGTATTAACAGAAGTACCAGAGTTGAAAAGGGGGTGTAGGGAATCCCATTCTGAGTTTAAAAACAAATGTATCTTTTGGTTGGCCAATCGCAGGCAATTTTCCTATAAAGACGCAAATGAAATCATATTCACGCACAGGGTAGGCTCGGTGGGATGGAGATCAAAATATGTCCCTGGGGATTGTATAGAGATACATTTTAGAGATACACGGGTTGTGCAAACCATTTTAGATTGTGGCTACCAGAGGGAGATTGGGGGTATAGTTTCCCTCTCCTAGGGATATTCCCCCCCCCCCCCCCTCCCCCCGGGACTATACCTCACAACACGAGAAGAGCAGGCAACGATTGGGGGATGAGGAATCAGAATAGGCCATCTGTTCTAATGAATCAGGACCCTTCTAAACCACTTTTTTATAACCTCCCCATTTCAAATAGATACAGCCCACTATATTCGATTGACTCACTAACGCATACCTGGCCCCTATATCTAAGCCCCAGTTGCCAATTGGAGACCAGATTGGGATCACTGCACCAGAATGAGCTAGTACAGCAGGGAGGGTGTAGGAAACAGAAAGGAGATCAGGAGATGGTTTTTGTGGGAAGAGCGAGAGACGCAAATAGTAAAAATCAGGAGACGGCCCCCACTGGCTACCTTTCGCCCCATCAATCCCGACAGGACTCACAGGCAATTAAGACCACTTTACCATCCATGGCAATGTCCCCTCCTGCTTCAGTTAGAAACCATAATTTGGGTAGCGATCAAAGTCTAACGGGGTGGGTGCAGACCAACGACCCACAATAGGTCTATCCAAGGGCTTGTTCCTCTCTTTCAACCACTATAGCCAATGAAGTGGGCCCACCAGGCCTACGGCTATTATCCTAGATCATAGAAGGACTCACCTCCAAACTGGATATTCCAGATTCTGGGCTATTTATAGAGCAACACGAGTTATGCATGTTCCACACAGATTGAACTATGCGTCATGCAGTATTCCAGTCACCGGGGGGGTAGGGAAGAGCATTTGGGGGACTTTGCATTTGGGTTGGAGTGCATACTGGCTTTAAGGTTAAACAGATAGAGACTTCATCAAAAGACGTTCTCTGTATCTTTCTGTCTTTTACTACAAAAATTAGAATTTCTATGATCAACGTCTCCTCACGGCAGTCTGTTATGGCCAGCTTTCCCTCATCCTTGACCGATTGACCACCTTTCTTTTAACAATCCCGGATAACTATTCGGTAATTATAGGTTGGGATTTTAATTGCCAGTTCGAACCTCTGAACGGCCTAGCCACAAGTATCTCAAGTGAGGAGGATTAACTCTAGGCTATTCCAGAGCCCAACATTTCGCCCAATCGGGCTGGGACTCCGCTTGCCCCACAGATGCATGTACTTACATTGAATTTCTTATTAAGGGCATGTAATGGCCGTTTAGCATCTGATAGCCCCAGGAAGCCCACCTTTAATAGACCAGGGCAGGCATCTTGGTTAACGTTAAATCGTGGCATAGGGTGCTTGACTTTAAGGTCACCCCGCACCACGAGACCGACCATAATGCTCTTGTGTTAGATGTAACTCCACTGCATGTCGGTGGTACTCAGAGTACATCATCGTAACTTGACTCTGGTCTAATATTGGCCAACGGAGGAAGGGGAGTCTGCTAGGGGGATTCTCTCAATCACAGGATAAGCTGGCTTCCTTATATCAACAAATTATTCCTTTTCTTAATGTTGAGTACACATTTTCTGAAACTAATGGTACTCCAACTTCCCAAATTAAATTGTCTAACAACCATCAAGACTTGCTTTCCATCTTGGCATCTTTCTTCTACACTAGTAAAAGGACTAGGCTGACCAGAAAACCACAACATCCATGGTACAATGAACTCTGCAAGGCAGCCAAGTCAGCCCTTTTAGTCGCCATTAAAACAAATTACAGGCCACAAATTAAGGAAGCTTGGGCAACCTACAAAACTGCCATAGCTAAGGCAAAAAGTAGCTGGGAATGCGAAAAATGGGATACACTCAGAACTGCGTTGGATAACCATGATATCAGGGCATCCGGGAACTTGATTAATACAGGATCCCTTGAAGGTAAATTGGCCAGATCATCAAATATGGGGGAGGAAGTCTGGAGAGCCCATTTTAAATCTTTATATTCAATGGCAGAGGAAGAAGTCGGGCTGGTGGCAATGACCCCCCTACCTAGAGCCAGCCCATCAAGACACACCCCTGTTCTCACTAAAGGAGATCACAAAAGCACTGGGCATGATATTACCAGCGAATGTGCCAGGGTTGGACAAGATTCCTTGCGACCTTTTCCGCTCCAAGCCTTTTGTCTGGCCCCCTTATTTGTGGTCCCTGTTTAATGCCATCCTCCATGGTATGGTGATTCCCACCACTTGGGCTGGGGCATAAATTATTCCAATATTTATAAAGGGTTCACCGTTTAATCCTTCAATTATCGCCCCATCAGCCTCCTAGACATAAGCCAGAAAATATTTGCACGTGCCCTTTTGGGGAGACTCCAGTTCTGGATAGAAGAGTGCAATGTACTCACACCCCTCCAAGCTGTGTATAGGGCTAAGATCTCCACTACTGATCACATTTTCAGATTACAGCTCCTATATCGGAAAACCGTTACCATAGAGGGTGTCAGCCTCTACATATATATTTGTGCACCTTAAATCCGCATACGATCTAGTCCCGAGGGATAAATTGTGGGGAATATTATTGGATATGGGAGCGCCAGAGTACCTTTGCCACCAGATGAAACGCCTACCTCAAGGTTATTTTGTTCAAATAATGTATGGCAGAAATGGAAAACTCTCAGCTCCCTTCCCAGTTGAGAAAGGTGTATGTCAAGGCTGCATTTTTCCCTTTTTATTAATGACCTAATAGTCGTTGTTGGCTGGAAAAGATATTGATGCCCCTAGGCTAGCGAACCGCAAAATACCTGCCTTGATGTTCACAGACGGCACCATCTTGCTCTCGAAATCTCCTATGGGCATGCAAAGGGTTCTTGATGCATTTAGTGTATTTTGTAGAAACAGGGGTCTAGAGATCAACCTTCAAAAAACAAAGTATATGCTCTTTAATGCGAATATCAGCACTTGCCCAAACCCATGTCTGGATGGACGGGCCCTAGATAGGGTGTCTATTTTTGAGTACTTTAGGATCCTACTAACTGAGAAAATGGAATGGGGGGCTCAAATAAAGAAAGCTAGCCTAAAGCTGGCCCAGTCCACATGGGGGGTATCTCAAAGGCATATAAGAGCTGCACACACAAAGTGATAGGCCCTGCGGCTGGACTCTACAAGGTACAGGCAAGGGACTCTGCCTTGTATGGAGCAGAATTATGAGGTCATTTTCCATCTACCCCTTATAGAGAACTCGTTTGCTAGGCAACTCTTGGGTCTCCCCTCTATTTCCCCTTTAATACCCCTTAGAATGGACCTCAGGATTAGTTCTATCGCAGATGAAGTATCCTTAAGACCTCTTCTATTTTGGCGACGCCTTTGGAGTACTCTCGAACTAGCCTCATACAAGGACGAGTTGAGAGAAGTTATGAGCCTCCAAGGCGCGGGAAAACTCCCATGGTTGGCAGATATTAGGAACTCTAGCCAGGCACTGGGGAGGGCAAATTTGTGGAGTTCTGCTGAAGAAACTTGCCTTGTGACCCCCAGAAAGGTACTCCTTGAGACCTATAGAGACTATAAATTGGCCCAGCTATGGAGGGGGAATATGCCTGGGCATCTAACTCGTAGGTTTATGGAAGTAAAAACGCAATATAGGCTAGAGCCAGCGCTAGATGACATCCAGCCACTTCTTGCGAAGAAGCTATTCTTTCAATTCAGACATGGGGTTTTCCGGCTCTGATCTTTTACCAAAAGTGGTCGGGTGCCGCAGTCTGGATTGTCCAGCGTGCGAGAATGTCGAGGAAACTGAAATGCATGTACTTTTCTTCTGCCCTGCTTACAGGAGGTCAAGGACCCGCCGGCTGTTACAGTTGTGCAGGAACCTGGGGTCTAGACACTGCTCTGAGGTCTTTAGGCTAACTAAGTATGGCACAGATATGCCCACTGTGTTTTCCATCTCGCGCTTTTTGTATTCTATGTGGTGTACTCATGGAGCCATCCTAAAGAAGAGCTCATAGGCCAACTCCAGTCCAACATTATCTATGACGCCTTTTTGGATATGTCCTCTCTCTTTTAAATTGAATGAATTTAACCATTGGCCCCCTGGTATACTATTACTTTGCAAATAATTAGTCTCTTAAGGAGTTTTAACATTTAAAAAATGTTATTTCTACATTTTATCTTGATATTGTTACTATTTTTCAAAATGAAATTGCTACTTTTATTTTACAGTTGGATATTTTGCTATACAATGTATTATCTACATGTCTCCTTAAGATATCATATCTGTATGAAATTGATCTTTCGCCTAAAATTGGCCTTTTGTTTATGCGTATGCACTTTATTGTCCTTTACCTCGCGGCTAATGTAGAGGCCATATATTGCATGTATATTGCACAACCTTTTGTCTGAGGACGTCTAGAAGAGTTGTCTTTGCAAATTTAAGATCTCAAATAGGAATGTACACTTACCCAAAAAAGTGCTATCCAATTATAGTTATCTCAAAGGATGCTGCTATAATTTGTAGATAATGTATTGTTTTTACTACATGTGCTTTTATGGCTCTAGCGGCCGAAATAAAGATTTTTTGACTGATTACATGTGACTGTTGCAGGAGTGCCTAGCTGCTCTATGGTTACAAATGGAGGGTTGCTGTGAAGAACTAATGTTGACCTGAAGCCCGACACATCTCTCTCTGCAGTGGTGGAACAGCCCCAACCTGTTGCACAGTCGTCCCTTTCTCGACATAGTTCTGCAAATGACCGTCCCAACCAGCACCTACCTCATCGTGTGGGGGCACACTTGTAAGATCTCACCGTTCAGGGTATTTGGGCACCCCAGCAACATGGTTTCCACACCTGCCTGGAGCTGCTGGCCATCCACCTAGCACTCAAGCATTTCCTCAGTCATATTTAGTGCAAGTTGGTTTACATTTGCACAGACAGCACAACTGCCATTTTCTAACTACAGAAGCATGGCAACACTCACTCCCCACAGTTGTCAGCGCTGGCTCAGGGAATTTAGAGGTGGGCTTCCCATCACAGAGTACAGCTACTGGCAGAGTACCTACTAGGAGTTGACAATGACTTTGAAGACCTGCTCAGCAGGATGCAGCAACAAGTTCACAAGTGGGAACTCCAGCCGCAAGTTCTACTCCCTTACTTCCGTCAAAGGGGTTCCCTGACATAGACTTCTTTTCCACAACCGAAAACACCAAATGCCCAAGCATCACGTCCATGTACCAAGACCTACAGTCCATAGGAAATGCACTATGGATGAGCTAGTATGGGATATTTGTCTATGCTTTTTTGTCTCTCCCACTTCTTCCTTTTATGGTTCGGAGGCTTCAGCAAACATCTCTCTCATCCTGACACCCGAACTCCAGGCAGCTAAATCTGACGATTTGGCTGCTTAGGTCTTAAAATGTGGCTACTTAATCCTCCCTCCACAGTGCATGACCATCCTGATGGCAGCTCGCAGGTCTATAGCCAGAGCCTGCAATGCAACCAAATGGAAGAGGTTTGTGCACTACTGTCTTTTTACGCAAAGAAACCCTCTTAAAGTGGCTGTTCAGGACATTGTCTCTTATCTTCTCCACTTGCAAAAGTAAGGCCTTGCTTCCACTTCCACCAGACTTCATTTAGCCGCAGTTGCTGCTTACCTTCAGAACAGACAGCGCACTTGATTCTTCAGGGTTCCAGTCATTATGTTATGTTAATGTTATGTTATGTTAATGGTGGTCTTATAAAGCGCTCGGCTACTCGGGCAGAGTGTCCCGGCGCTATACAGACCTGCAGAGGCTGGGCCAAAAACATGCGAACTACTGTCCAAACAACCAGGTCTTAAGCCCCTTCCTAAAGGAGAGCAAGTTGTCTAGTTTCCTGAGGGAAAGAGGCACTAGGGCCTTCATGAAGGTATTTTTTTTAGAGTTATTACATCCAGGGTACCACCTGCCCTGTCTGGAATCTCAACATTATAAAACTTATGAGCCTCCCCTTTGAACCACTTCTTATGAGCCTCCCTTTTGAACCACCCTTTTGAACCACTTCATTCGTGCCTTTTCTAGTTCCTTTCCTGGAAGGTGGCCTTACTAGTAGCCATCACTTCCCTCAGGCGAATAAGTGAGCTTCGGGGCCTAATATTAGAGTAACTTTTCTTTCAAGTTCAGAAGGATAAGGCACTACTTAGGACCACCCACTGGGTCCTCCCCAAGGTGGTTTCTTCTTTCCACCTCAGCCAAACTCTTGAACTCCCAGTGTTCTTCCCACAGCCAGCTTCAGTAGCAGAGAGGGCTCTTCACACATTAGATGTCAGAAGAGCCCTTATGTATTACATTGACATAACAAAATCCTTCAGAAAAACATAGTAGCTCTTAGTTTCTTTCTCCATGCCACACAAAGGAAGTGCTCTCCAAAGCGAGGATCGCACAGTGGTGGGTCAAATGTATACAAACCTGTTATGCTAAAGCCAAGAGACCTTTACCTATCCCTCCCAGACCAAACTCTATCCAGAAAAAGGGGGCCTCTATGGCTTTTTCAGGTAACATTGTGTTGTAAAATGGCCCTCTCTGAAAGGTCACCCCAAATGTTTTGCCTTCCTCCTCCTCTTTTTCTGACCTTTTTGTTGGCCTTAAAACTCTGAGCACGTTACCACTGCCAACCAGTGCTATGATGCATGTGCTTCTCCCCTAAAACATGGTGTTATTGATGTATCCACAATTGGCACATTCAATAGACCTGCAAGTCCCTGGTACAGTGTACTCCATGTGCCCAGGGCCTGTTAAATAAATGCTACTAGTAGGCCTGTGCAACCCACACAAGTAACACTTCACACACAAGTAACACTTTCAACATGTCTCTGCCTTGCCACTGCATGTTTGTGCAGTTTACACTGCCACTTCGTCTTGTCATTTAAAACCCCTTTAAACTCCCCTTTTATTACATTTAAGTCTCCCCTAAGGTTGGCCCTAGGTAGCCCAATAGGGCAGGGTGCTGTGTAACTAAAAGGAAGAACATGTTTTTTAAAGTTTTGCTTCTCCTTTTAGTGGAAAACTCCCAAACTCATTATTTACTACTGAGAGGCTGACCCTTCTCATAGATTAACATTGGGAATTCCTTATTTTATTTAATAAACTGTAATTTCTAATTGAGAGAAGGTTGAGATACCATGTTTAGTACCTCTGGAATGGTAATGACAAATGCTCCCTTAATGGGGACATTAGATTTGTAGTTACCATATTGAAAATGCCACTTTTAGAAAGTTGGATATTTTCCTGATCTTAGCTCTTTGGTGTCTGCTGCCTGTCTCTGATCACTGGTGGGCTGGGTGACAGTTCACTTTGTGTATTCCCTCTAGACAGTCCCACACAAAGAAAGGCTGGGTCTGACTTTATGATACTTCCTTGGAGGAAGAGAGGGAGGAGCTGGGCACAGCCTTACACCTACACCTGATTAGGCTGTGATCTGACCACACACAAAGGGCTGCATATCACTCTGTAGTGAGTCTGGAGCCAGGACAGGATGAAGGGACCTCTGTGCACTTCAAAGACCCTTCTTTGAAGTCACCCTCACCTCAAAGGCACACCGAGGTGTAAGTACTGAACCTCTGACCCTCTCAACCCAGTACACTTCTGGACCTGGGACCACTTTTAACAACAAGAAGCACTGTTGTGCTACGAATTGCTGCTTGCTGAACTGCTGCTCTGGAAGACTTTTGCCTTGCTGTCCTCTCTATTGCCCGCCTGCTCCCTCTGACCGTCCCAGAGTGTCTCCAAAGGCTAGCTGACTAGCCTCCTGTTGCCAAAGACTCAGGGGCATCAAAGTCTTTAACCCCGCTCCTGTGCCTGGTTCAGTGGAAGTGACTCTTGGTGCTTGCCCCATTGGAAAAAACGCATCCTCTGCTGCGATGAGCAGAATCAACACATTGCCGCTGAAATGGGAACCAAATCGGCCCATCGCACTTGGGGACCAAGCAGCGTCACCGGAATCGCCGCATCCAAACCACCGATCGCTGCCACTGTTGAATGATGATCGACGAACCCTTCAACAGTGTGGAGAAATCCGATGCATCTGGGGCAGAATCAGCGCAGAGACCACTGCGCTGCCACTGCTGTAGAAAGAACAGCAGAACTGCCAGTACTGATACCTATTTACCTTTGTGTATTTACGACGGCACATATTGAAATCAAACAACATGTACTACAGTCTTCTTTTTCCGTCTGAGTTAATCCGACACTTTTTATTTTAGCTGTTTAACATATTACATACCACAAGCTTCAAGGATTAAAAAAAAAAAATACTTGCACATCATACCACTATCAACCTCTGTTTCCAATATATTATTCGTGATAATTCCTCACCTGTTCTCACTCATTCAACCATCTTCATACAACTCCTTCCATTCACATTTGTCACTGTTAGCACTCAACACATCATCCAGCACTCACACACCCAAAGCCCTTTTATACAAAACGATAATTTTTTACAAAAATCTTAAATTTGTTCTATACAAGCCATACAAAACATAGTACACAATCTATACAGTAAGTCACACAATTACAAAAGTTCACAATTCTTATGGCCCAAAAACAGGTCTACACGTTTCAAACCCCCTTTGCTCCCAGGGTTCTCATCAGGACCTAAAAAGCTGGCAAAGAAAAAATCACTTTTTCAGTTGGACTAAATGCCCAGGGACCCTCCCTTTGCACTCTCCGCATCATATGGCAACTTTTGCTTACCTCAAATGGTGGCTAGATCAGCCGATCCAGCAAACAATGGATTGAGCCATCTGTATTAAATGAAAAAATCAAAAACGGACCTTCATCAATGACATTTTTCTCTATACCATCTCTTTTTGAAAACCATGATGACTGATCATTCTCTTACGTTAATGATTTTCTTGTTCATCTCCACTCTGGTGACGTTTACCAATGAGTCCTTCCTAAAACACAAACCAACCTCTGTTTAACCTCTATTGCGCAGTACTACTGTGTGTGTAAGGTGGATCTCAATAGCTAAGCTACTTACTTTTGGAAACATGGGTATTTTTTAATTTGCTCGTCCTCATTAATTCTGCAGTCGAATCATGTCTTGGTCTGCAAAAAATGGACAAAAAAAGAAGAAGGGCGGTTGGGGGAGGGGGAACCGGTTACCCTCACTCTTTATTCGTGTTGCATTTGATTCGTTGAGTCTCTGTCTTCAGTCTTACCTTGAATCAACAAGGGACTCGTGTCCAAAGCTTGGCAGTCCGCTTTGTTAGGATGACGCGGGGGCTTAAGCTCCACTCGTCCCCTCTTTTACTTTTCAGGTAAGTCGTGTCTCAGTCTAGAAATTGTGGAAAGGAAGCCGATTAGGCTCATTCTTATTTGCGGTGCACTTGGCGCGTTGTACCCCTATCTAAAGTCCTACCTTGATTCAGCATGGAACGAGTCTCCAAATCTCCGTGGTCTGCTCCGTGTTGGGCTGCCGCGGGCTGTTGTGTGAGAATTCGTTTACCGGCAGTTGTGTTCTTTATCCCGCCACACTTCCGGGTCTTCGGGGGTCATGGGAAATGTAGTTTTCAAATGATCTCTAATTGGCCCACAAACAATACGACAAAAGTGCACTTTCGATTTTGTGGGAGTCATGGGAGATGTAGTTTTTTCGTCTTTAATGCAAACTTTATTCCGTGTTCATGAAAACATTCACATAGAGTATGAAGTTGATTATAGCCTTTAACACAGACTATCAAGAAATCCCATATATGGTTCCAAAATCTTACTGATGGCCGCAGGGCATATATATTGCCTGTTCTATCTAAACCTTATCTGCACTGATTAAAGTGTTCGGTCCTTAGAAATGGTTAACCATATTTGTTATCACAGATGGTTTGGTTTGAGGTCTCTCCTACATGGCATGCAAATGTCAGTGAACTCACAACAGTGATTCTAGTTTGGTGATTTCGGGGAGAATGGCAGAGCAAGTCATCTTATCCTAGTTTGTAGATCTCGGATAATTCATTCAGCCTATTGACCGCTGTGTTAAATTTGACTATTAGCATTGCTTCTCTCCTGGACAGTTTAGTTTCCAGATCTCCACCTCTTAGGTCACGTTCTACTTTGGATATCACGGTCAATTTCAAATCCTTATCCAAGTGATTATTCAGTCTCCAATGGTTAACTAATGGAGCTGTTTGAACGTTTTTTTTAATTCTGGATGTGTGTTGAGAAATTCTTAATCTGACCTCTTGGTTGGTTTTTCCTATATAGAGCATGTTGCACGGGCATCGTATTCCATAGATCTTGTATCTTGATTTACAATTGATGAATGCCTCATGTTTCCAATGGATTTGATTATGTGTGAACAACTCGCCTTCTTCTGTAGTGGCACAGCAAATGCAGGTTCCACATTTATGACGCCAGAGATTGGGGGGAGGCCTACATATTCTCTTACGGTTGTCTGTTTTGTTTGAGACAAAGCTACTCGAACTACTTGATTAGCAATGCTGCGATCCTTTTTGAAAGCGAACAAGGGGTTACTGTTTAAAGTGTGGTCCAAATTTTTAACCTAGTGCCAATTTTGGTTAATTATTTTCTTTAAAAGATTGGAATTTGGACAGAATGTTGAAACACATACGATTCTTTCAACCGGCGGTCTTTGCCTTTTTTCGAATAGAGCTTCTCTTGGAGTCCAGCATGCTCTTTTCATAGCCCTTTTTAACAGTTTCTTTGGGTAACCTCTTTCTTTCAAATTTTCTAGTAATTTTGTCGCATGGAGTATGTATTCATCTTTGTAAAAGCAATTTGTCTAACCCTACGAAATTGCCCATAAGGCAGGTTTTCCTTCAAATTCCTAAGGTGATTACTAGAGAAATGTAGGGCTTTATTGCGATCTGCTTGTTTTTTAAATAAGGTGGTGATCAAACCTCCTTCCACCGTATATACTTCCACGTCTAGGAATGCCATTCTAGTTCTTGAGTGGTTCATGCTGAATTTTATATCTTTTGTTCTATTGTTTAACCATTCGTGGAACTCGGCCAGAGTTTCTTCATTGCCTGTCCACACCATTAATATATCGTCAATATAACGAGTCCAATTTCCAACGAATTGGAAAAATGGATTGTCTTTATAGACAAACTTCTCTTCGTATTTTGACATGAAAAACACGGCTAGCTCCGGGGCAAAAGGACACCCCATCGCTACTCCTTTCACTTGGTAGTAGAAGTCTCCATTAAACTAAAAGTAGTTTTTCTTTAGCGCAAAATTTGCTAACTCCATTATGAACTCAGTTGGGATTCTTGCTGGTCTTTCTCTGCTTTCCAGGAAGGAACACATTACTGCCAGTCCTTTATCTTGTGGTATCTGGGTGTATAAAGACACCACATCCAATGTCACTAGGTAATGTGTTTCTTTTTCAAACTGGATTGGTGCTAGTCTGTTGATAAAGTCTGTGGTGTCTCGCAGAAAGGATGGGACTTGGGGCATGAATGGTTTTAAAAAGTGATCTACAAATTTCGAAATTGGCTCCATCAATGATTCACACCCTGAGACGATAGGTCGTCCAGGTGGTTCGGTCTCACTTTTGTGGACTTTAGGAAGAACGTAAAACAAAGTGATTCTGGGATTCTTATTCTGCAGATATTCATATTCTTTTTTGCCCAAGAAGCCTTGGTGGAAGCCTTTTTCTAAAATCAAGAATAGTTGACTTTGTTGATCCGATGTTGGGTCTTTTGTGATCTTTCTATATCATTCATTGTCTCCTAACTGTCTCATTACTTCCAAAATGTATTCTGATGTATCCCATACAACAATGGAGCCGCCCTTATCGGCCTGCTTTATTGTGATTGAGTGGTCATTTTTAAGATTTGACAGGGCTTCCATTTGAGATCTTGTCGTATTGTGTTTAACCTATCTTTTTTTCTTTTCCATGTCTGTTATTTCTGACAAAATGTTTTTCTCAAAGATTGTCACCTCCTTTGGAATTTTGTTGGCTGGTGGGCAAAAGGACAATTTTTTCCTTAGTCCTGTTATCTCTACAGTATCCGTGTATGGGTTTTCAGCAAAAAAAGTTTTTAGTCGGATTTTGCGACAGAATTCGACTGCTTCTGTTTTTAACCTCACACAATCTGTACTCTTTGAAGGAACTAAAGATGAACCCTTTTCTAGTATACTAATTCCTCTTTGGTTAAGATTTTCTTCGATAGATTGTATATGGGGCAGACCGTTAATTTTTGTAATTCTGTAAACGGGTAGACATCTCCCAGCGTTGATCTCTTCTATTAGTGTTTCTACATCCTTTGTTGATTTCTCCCTCACTGCCACTTGAGGAGGATGAGGTTTCCGAGAATGTTATAAAATTGTTTGAAGATCTACCTTGAAAATCAGGTAAATATCTACACGATTCTGCTCATGAGTAGAAATCCGACTGCAGGTATGGGTACACCTTCTCCAATGTGAAATTTGTTTTCTCTTTTTTGAATTTATTGCCCTTTTAGTTGATAGTATAGTCTCTGAATTCTAATATTTCCTTTTTGACTTTCTCTAGTAATGCCTTAGAGTCCGTGATCATTTGATGTGATTTTATCTCTGATTCAAGAATCTCTATTTCTTCCAGTTGTTGCTTAGAAATATGTTGTGCCGTTTCAACAGTGAGGACCATTAGGTCTCTGCTGTACTTAGACTCTATAAAACTGTAACCTTTCTTATACAGCGGATCTTCTGTAAAGATTACTGGAATGTTTTTGATTTGCAGGCCTCCCGGGATGGTGCCCGCCTTTAGATGTTGAATTAGAAAGTGTCCATGTAAGTCCGTTCGGATTAGTTTTTTCTTCAATCTCAGGAGTTTATCAGACTCGTTTAGATTTTTTGCAGAGGCGCTCAAAGAGGCCGAGGCAAAAAGAGGGGGGCGTCTAGTAGTTTTTTTATATGTTCCTTGCTATATGCAAAAGTGTCTTTCTCTGCCAATCTCCCTAACACACTAATAGTACCACCAAATATTCCTTCTCTGCTCAAACATACTAACCACACAACTCTCTTATTTCTTCACTTGCACCTGTATGGGACAACTATCACCGACCTACTTGTCACACCTCGTACACTAGTTGCCGCTAATATACAACCTCGCAGAGCACTCTCTGCTAAATGAACCAATACCAAGACTGGGTTTGGGCTCCAATCAGTAAGGCCAAGCCTCAATTGAACAAAGAACCTCAGAACTGCCAGTACTGATACCTATTTACCTTTGTTTATTTACGACGGCACATATTGAAATCAAACAACATGTACTACAGAGTTCTTTTTCCGTCTGACTTAATCAGACACTTTTTAATTTAGTTGTTTAACATATTGCATACCACAAGCTTCAATGATTTAAAAAAAAATACTTGCACATCAACCCACTATCAACCTCTGTTTCCAATATATTATTCGTGATCATTCATCACCTGTTCTCACCCATTCAACCATTTTCATACAACTCCTTCCATTCACATTCGTCACTGTTAGCACTCAACACATCATCCAGCACTCACACACCCAAAGCCCTTTTATACAAAACGATTTTTTTTTACAAAAACTTACATTTGTTCTATACAAGCCATACAAAACATAGTACACAATCTATACAGTAAGTCGCACAAGTACAAAAGTTCACAATTCTTATGGCCCAAAAACAGGTCTACACGTTTCAAACCCCCTTTGCTCCCGGGATTTTCATCAGGACCAAAAAAGCTGGAAAAGAAAAAAAGAACTTTTTCAGTTGGACTAAATGCCCAGGGATCCTCCCTTTGCACTCTGCGCCTCATATGGCAACTTTTGCTTACCTCAAACGGTGGCTAGCTCAGCCGATCTAGCAAACAATGGATTGAGCCATCTGTATTAAATGAAAAAAATCAAAAACGGACCTTCATCAATGACATTTTTCTCTATACCATCTCCTTTTGAAAACCATGATCACTGATCATTCTCTTACGTTAATGCTTTTCTTGTTCATCTCCACTCTGGTGATGTTTACCAATGAGTCCTTCCTAAAACACAAACCAACCTCTGTTTAACCTCTATTGCGCAGTACTACAGTGTTTGTAAGGTGGATCGCAATAGCTAAGCGACTTACTTTTGGAAACGTGGGTATTTTTTAATTCGCTGTTCGTCATTAATTCTGCAGTCGAATCATGTCTTGGTCTGCAAAAAATGGACAAAAAAAAGAAGAAGGGGGTAAGGGAGGGGGAAACCGGTTACCCTCACTCTTTATTGAGTCTCTGTCTGAAGTCTTACCTTGAATCAACAAGGGACTCATGTCCAAAGCTTGGCGGTCCGCTTTGTTAGGATGACGCGGGGATTTAAGCTCCGTTCGTCCACTCTTTTACTTTTCAGGCAAGTCGTGTCTCAGTCTAGAAATTGTGGAAAGGAAGTCGATTAGGCTCATTCTCATTTGTGGTGCACTCAGCGCGTTGTACCCCTATCTAAAGTCCTACCTTGATTCAGCATGGGACGAGTCTCCAAATCTCTATGGTCTGCTCCTTGTTGGGCTGCCACGGGCTGTTGTGCGAGAATTCGTTTACCGGCAGTTGTGTTCTTTATCCCGCCGCACTTCCGGGTTTTCGGGGGTCATGGGAAATGTAGTTTTCAAATGATCTCTAGTCGGCCCACAAACAATACGACAACAGCGCACTTTCGATTTTGTGGGAGTCATAGGAGATGTAGTTTTTTCGTCTTCAATGCAAACTTTATTCCGTGTTCATGAAAACATTCACATAGACTATGAAGTTGATTATAGCCTTTAACACAGACTATCAAGAAATCCCATGTATGGTTCTAAAATCTTACCGATGGCCTCAGGGCATGTATATTGCCTGCACAAGGGCACAGGTCCGCTGGGAAACTGATTTGGGTCGACCACTGACCCCTAAGGAATTGGACCGCATCACACTGTGCACAACACTGCTGGGACTCAGTCTGCTTTTAAAATATTTTCATATTGGTACTACACTCCTGTAAGAATCTACAATTTGGACAAAAGCCAATTGGACCTCTGTTGGAGGAGTTGTTGGATGTCTGGTACATTGGCTCACCTGCACTGCCCTAAGCTACACTGTTACTGGGCAGAGCTCCTTGATAACATAGATGAAGCGTTTGGTACTACTATGCCTCGTTCCCTGGAGTACACCCTCCTTGGCCTCTCTCATCCCAAGGCTTTTCCACTGATATCCATATGAGGTAGACAAATAGCGCTAGCGCTGCTAGTAGCTAGACAGGTCATTCTTGCTCAATAGGGCGCGTCATCTGCACCTGAAGTGCTGTACTAGATACATAGTCTGTGTTGGGTTTAGCCAATAGAACGCATGTCTGTTGTAGTGGAGGGCAAAGGAGGGGAATGCGCAAAACAATGGGCGCCTTTCTTGCAATTGTTAACAAAGGATGCAAGAGAAGTTACCTGCCCTAAATACTTGCAGGTCCTCAGGCGAGAAGGGGTTGGAGCCCAAGTCTGGCATGTGGCATATGCCATGACATATGCCACAGTATGCCATATTTTGTGTCTATGTTGTTTGAGGTATAATTGTGTTATAAACCCCCTTGAAGTGCTAGTGGAATATTTTAAAGATATATCTTCCATCTGGATTAAATTAAAAAAAACATGATAAAAAATTCCAAATACATAAGATATGGGGCTTGAACCCTTGTCAAAAATCACTCAGTGCCCCTGTTACCTAACACTGTACCATCTGTTCTGCATAGAAGTTCTTTGTCCAAAGCCTTTGTGTCTTTGAGAAAGGGTAATGTCCTTCTTCTGTTTCCATACTGTTTTCTTCTTACATGCCACCAATTTACACTTGATTTCCGTTATTTATAAACAAAGAGCCCTTCCTTCCTCTCATTCTGGCACTTGACCCATGCATTTTGTTTTCTTACACAACCATTCCCAAAGTCTCATTCCACAAGTTACGGGATTTATTTCATAGTAAACCTGGCCCCCCCTTCCATGTGCCAGTGCATGTCACAAATCTCTGACATGCACTGGCTTCACTAAAAAGGTCACAAATATCAAAGACACTGCTAGGGGTGATTTACAAAATGGAATCTTTCATTTGGGTAAAAGAGAAAAAAAAATTGAAAAGAAGATAAAAATCGATTTTCCCCAGCTGGGGCTTGAACCCTTGTCAAACAGCAGTCATAGACCCTGCGAACTGCCCCTGTAACATCTGTTCTGCATTGCTTATCTCAGCCCAAAGCCTTTGTGTCTTGGAAAAAGGGTGATGTCCCTTTTCTGTATCTATGCTGTTTTTCTTCTAACATGCCACAAATCTACACTTGATTTTCGTTATTTATAAACAAAGACCCCTTCCTTCCTCCCATTCTGGCACTTGGCCCATGCATTTAGTTTTCTTACACAACCATTCCCAAAGTCTCATTCCACAAGTTAAGGGATTTATTTCATAGCAAACCTGGCCCCCCCTTCCATGTGCAAGTGCATGTCACAAATCTCTGACATGCACTGGCTTCACTAAAAAGGTCACAAATATCAAAGACACTGCTAGGGGTGATTTACAAAAGGGAATCTTTCATTTGGGTAAAATAGAAAAAAAATAGAAAAGAATATAAAAATCGATTTTCCCCAGCTGGGGTTTGAACCCTTGTCAAAAAACACTCATAGATCCTGTGAGCTGCCGCTGTACCTTCCGTTCTCCATAAATTACTTCAGCCCAAAGCCTTTGTGTCTTGGAAAAAGTGTGATGTCCCTTTTCTTTTTCCATGCTGTTTTTCTTCTAACATGCCACCAATCTACACTTGATTTTCATTATTTATAAACAAAGACCCCTTCCTTCCTCCCATTCTGCCACTTGGCCCATGCATTTCATTTTCTTACACAACCATTCCCAAAGTCTCATTCCACAAATTAAGGGATTTATTTCATAGCAAACCTGGCCCCCCCTTCCACATGCCTGTGCATGTCACAAATCTCTGACATGCACTGGCTTGACTAAAAAGGACACACATCTCACAGACACTGCTAGGGGTGATGTACAAAAGGGAATCTTTCATTTGGGTAAAATAGAAGAAAAAAATTGAAAAGAATATAAAAATTGATTTTCCCCAGCTGGGGTTTGAACCCTTGTCAAAATGCAGTCATAGACCCTGGGAACTGCCCCTGTACCATCTGTTCTGCATAACTTTTCTCAGCCCAAAGCCTTTGTGTCTTGGAAAAAAGGTGATGTCCCTTTTCTGTTTCCATGCTGTTTTTCTTCTAACATGCCACAAACCTACACTTGATTTTCGTTATTTATAAACAAAGACCCCTTCCTTCCTCCCATTCTGGCACTTGGCCCATGCATTTCGTTTTCTTACACAGCCATTCCCAAAGTCTCATTCCACAAATTAAGGGATTTATTTCATAGCAAACCTGGCCCCCCCTTCCACGTGCCAGTGCATGTCACAAATCTCTGACATGCACTGGCTTGACTAAAAAGGACACACATCTCACAGACACTGCTAGGGGTGATTTACAAAAGGGAATCTTTCATGTGGGTAAAATAGAAGAAAAAAATTGAAAAGAATATAAAAATCGATTTTCCCCAGCTAGGGTTTGAACCCTTGTCAAAAAGCAATCATAGACCCTGTGAACTGCCCCTGTACCATCTGTTCTGCATAGCTTTTCGCAGCCCAAAGCCTTTGTGTCTTTGAAAAAGGGTGATGTCCCTTTTCTGTTTCCATGCTGTTTTTCTTCTAACATGCCACAAATCTACACTTGATTTTCGTTATTTATAAACAAAGACCCCTTCCTTCCTCCCATTTTGGCACTTGGCCCATGCATTTCGTTTTCTTACACAACCATTCTTAAAGTCTCATTCCACAAATAAAGGGATTCATTTCATAGCAAACCTAGTCCCCCTTCCACGTGCCACCGCATGTCACAAATCTCTGACATGCACTGGCTTGACTAAAAAGGACACAAATCTCAAAGAAACTGTTAGGGGTGATTTACAAAAGGGAATCTTTCATTTGGGTAAAATAGAAGAAAAAAATAGAAAAGAATATAATAATCGATTTTCCCCAGCTGGGGTTTGAACCTTTGTCAAAAAACACTCATAAACCCTGTGAGCTGCCCGCCCTCTGTTCTGCATTGAATAACTCAGCCCAAAGCCTTTGTGTCTTGGAAAAAGGGTGATGCCCCTCTTTTGTTTCCATGCTGTTTTTCTTCTTACAAACCACAAATCTACACTTGATTTTCGATATTTATAAACAAAGAGCCCTTCCTTCCTCCCACTCTGGCACTTGGCCCATGCATTTTGTTTTCTTAAACAACCATTCCCAAAGTCTCATTCCACAAATTAAGGGATTTCTTTCATAGCAAACCAAGCCACACAATGCCACAAATGCCTAACATGCACTGGCTTGACTAAAAAGTCCACAAATCTCACAGACACCGCTAGGGGTGTTTTACAAAAGGGCATCTTTCATTTGGGTAAAATAGAAAAAATGGAAAAGAAAATGAAAATCGAATTTCCCCAGAGTGGTGTGGCTCGGCGCCGATGGAGTGAACAGCACAGCATGCAAGCTCCTGTCAGCCAACCGCCATCGAATGCCATCCTGACCCCCTGAACGGGACAGCTTCTGCAGCGTGCCCTCATAATCATACAGAGGGTGAGGTGCGTTTTGGAGACGGAGAAACCCGTCCCAAAGACCTAAAACAGGGGAATAACAAAATCTAACCATAGCCGGGAGATGAGCCTAGATGGCAGTGCCTATGACGATGGTGCGGAAAACCCAGCCGACAGCACTGACCAAGCGGTAGTGTACAGAGACCTAGAGTGTCCCCTCCTGTCCCTTTACAAGCCCTGAAACAGGGCCTGGAGACTCCCCAGGGCCGCACCAGAGGAGCGGAGCGGTGGTGGACACAGAACTGCTAGGGATCCCATGTGGTAGGCCTGAGCACAGAGCTTGATAATCACTGGGGAAAGCGAGCAGGGAAAATCCTGGGGAACGTGGAGCTGGTCCCCAGGAGGTGAGCGGACTGCAGAGGTATGGATGCGAGCAGCAGGGGCAGCGGCTAACAGCCGGGACAGAGGCAGAGGAGGCCTCCCCTCTCCTTCAGTGCGACAGAGCGAGTGCGGCCCTCGAGACTTTGGTGTGCGCTCGGAGGAGAGGGAGGCCCAGAGAAGCCAGGTGAGAGCGGCAGTGACAAGGGATCAGGACCACGCTTCAGAGGGGCCTGAGCATCCTGGAGACTGGGGGGCCCAAAGATTGTATGGGAGTGAGCCCCTGCGGGGCTCCTAGAAGCTCACCTAGAAGCGCACCCAGAGCCCCAGCAGAGGCAACTGGCAATGAGAGTCCAGAGAAGCGTCAGGCCTCCCTAAGTAAGCGGCAAGCAGCAACTCAGGCATTGAGACATGGGGAGAAGGGCAGACGATCAGCCACACCAACAAGGAGGCCTACTATAGTGGAGTGGGCCTAGCAGCATTGACGGGGTTGGTGAGCGGGCCTAGGGCTTGCCTATGCCAGGGACTAAATATGCAAAACAATGGAGAGAACCCCCTAAGGCACGCAACCTCAGGGATCACGCCGGTAGAACGCAGAGCCCCCCTAGGTGGGGAAGAAGGGTGACTCAAGTGAAGCGGGCAAGCTAACTAGAGTGTGGCCTGAGAGCTTGAGGTGGTGCAAGCGATAACCTGAACAGTGCATAATGGTGCACAAGGCCAGAACATGGCATAATCCGGAGATCCTTGGCAGACATTGAGGAGAGTGGACTCAGGCCCACACTGAAAACATAAAGTGCACTGGAAAGGCCTGGTGAAGAGTGGCGGGAACATTAGGCATGAACAGATGCGACTAGCCTAAGTGCGAGTCAGACTACATAACAGAACATAGAGGGAATTTGGGGGGTTGGTTAGGTGGGTTTTTGGGAATTCTGTAGCCTACACTTTGCACCTTGCTAAAACTTAGCGGCCCACTGTCTCATGTTTTGTGGCCTCATTTAATCCTGGCAGAGGGAGGGAATTTGGGGGGTTGGTTAGGTGGGTTTTCGGGAATTCTGCAGCCTGCACTTTGCACCTTGCTAAAACGTAGCGGCCCACTGTCTCATGTTTTGTGACCTCATTTAATCCTGGCATTCTTTTAATTACATTACCCGATACCTCGGGAGTGCACCTCGTCGAGGCGGCTCTCCTGGGGGTTGTTTTTGTGACGGCGTCCATCTTGGGCGAGACCCGTGTCACGAGCGGTCAGCGCTCTAGTTGTTTTACGCTGACCGCCGGCTTCAGGCAAAGCTAAAGCTATTTAGCTAGGCACGGCATAGCCAAGCGGTGCTTCCTGGAGTTAGCTTGCTCGCTCCGTCATTTTTAAACTTTGCATTGCTGTGATCTGTTTTAGTGGGAATTTGGGGGGTTGGTTAGGTGGGTTTTTGGGAATTCTGCAGCCTGCACTTTGCACCTTGCTAAAACGTAGCGGCCCACTGTCTCATGTTTTGTGGCCTCATTTAATCCTGGCATTCTTTTAATTACATTACCCGATACCTCGGGAGTGCACCTCGTCGAGGCGGCTCTCCTGGGGGTTGTTTTTGTGACGGCGGCCATCTTGTGCGAGACCCGCGTCACGAGCGGTCAGCGCTCTAGTTGTTTTACGCTGACCGCCAGCTTCAGCCACACCTATTTGAGTTGATGTTCTCTGTTCAACAAGGTGCAGACACTCCCAGTAAAAGTTTTATTAATTTTACTAGTGAGGGGCTGAAATCCCTCAGGCCCTCGAGCTGTTCTCCCCATAGTTCTTGGGCCACTGGTTTCTCCAGCGATTTTGCTTGCACTGAGTGTGGCTACACATTCTCTTCCGAACCGCGCACTTCGGCCATACCTGCACCTACCACTACGGAGGGGACTATCAGGGCCTGCCTTATCAACGCTAGGTCAGTGAGAAGGCACCATGTCGATGTGGCGGACCTTATCTCCGATAACGATCTGGACATGTTGTTTGTCACAGAAACATGGTTTGATGCTTATTCCAATCTGATTGTTGCTCTGGTCACTCCTGCTGGTTATAAAGTTCATCGGCTTGATCGCCAGTCGGGCAGGGGTGGGGGACTCGCCATTTGGCTTAGGGACAGCTGGACTCTGCTCTGTCAGTCCTCCTCGCTTTTAGGTGACTATGAGGTTCTTAACTTCAGCATTCAATTCTCTGTGCACTTCACGCTCGGGGGCTCTTTGGTCTATCGACCGCCCGGACCGTCCAAGCACTTTTTGGACTCTTGTGGGGATGCCCTAGCTGAGCGAGTTCTGTGTTTCTCCAGGTTCATTTTTCTTGGCGATGTCAATATCCACCTTGACCACGCTGAGGCCTTGGATGCCTCTGCTCTGTTGGACGCCTTCCATCTGGCGAACCTCTCTCAAAGAGTTCTGTTTCCCACCCATCTTGGCGGGCACACCCTAGATATAATAGGGGCCATTTATTGGTGAAGAAACCTAGCCCGTCGCTTGGTCCAACCATTTCCCCATCTTTTTCTCCTGGACTCTGTTGAACTCCTCTTGCCCGGCACGTTGCTTTCACCCCCCTGCCTTTAGGAGACCGGACTTAGGGGCCCTGAGCGTTGCTCTGGGTGCTTCTCATCCCTCCTTCTGTGGGGAGCTTGAGGACAATGTTGCCCAGTTTGCAGAGTGGATCACAGGTTCAGTTGCGGCACAATCTGCCTCGTGCCAGGCCAAGCTGAGGAGAGAATCCCCCTCTAAGCCCTGGTTTTCTTCCAAGCTGAGGACTCTGAAACAGGAGTGTAAAGCTGCCGAGAGAGCCTGGCGTGCGCGAGGCTACTGTCTTGCCGACAAGAACACTCTCAGAGCAAGACAGAGGCTCTACTATACAGCCATTGGAGAAGCTATGGGTCTCTATTATGCCACGCGTATTGAGCGGGCCAAAAACAACTCCAAAGAGATCTTCTCCATTGTTCAAAGCTTTCTGGCCCCTTGTGCACAGTCGGCAGTCACTCCTGTGTCTGACTCCTGGTGTAATTCCTTGGCGACCTTCTTCAAGGATAAAATAGCTAGCATTCAAGCTTCACTTTCCATCTCTTCTGGGCTCCAGGATACGGGGTCATTTCCACCTATCAGTAGGGTAGAGCCCCTCTTTATCTTTTCGGACTTTGGCCTATTGGATTCGGCCAGCTCTCTTAAAATCTTTAAAGCTCTTAAGTCCGGCTCTCCCAATGATCCCTGTGCTGCTCGACTTTTGTAGGACTTGGCCGACACCGTCAATCCAGAGGTGAACTTCTTGATCAATAAGTCACTCTGCTCGGCCTCCGTGCCTAGAGCCTGGAAACATGCCCTGATCCTTCCGCTGCTTAAGAAGCCGTCCTTGGACCCTTTAGTGCCTGAGAACTATCGCCCTATTTTGCTACTGCCTAGTATGGCGAAAGTGTGCGAGAAGGCCGTCACCTTTCAACTCACCAAGTTCATTGAGGAGTCCAAGGGGCTTCACCCGGCCCAGTCAGGCTTCCGTGCTTCTCACAGCACGTAATCGGTCCTGCTGGAGGTTGCAGAGGCAATCCGGGAGTGTCTGGATGCCGGCGGGACGGCAGGGTTGGTTATGCTGGATCTCTCTGCCGCATTCGACACATTTCCCATGCCATGCTCCTCAACCGTCTTTCTGCTATCGGCATTGTTGGCAAGGCCTGGCATTGGATTAGCTCCTTCCTTGAGGGCCGGCAGCAGCAAGTTTGGCTCCCCCCGAGTGCCTCTTCGCCTCTGCCGGTGTCAACGGGTGTGCCTCAGGGTTCATTACTTAGACCCCTCCTTTTTAACATCTATGTGACTCCGCTCGTGTATCTGGCGGAGTCACTGGGGGTTAAGGTGATGGCTTACGCCGATGACACCCAGCTGCTGTTTACCTGGCCCAAGGAAGCGGACTTGGTCGGGCTGGCCCAAAATTGCCTTTCCTCTGTCTTTCACTGGCTTTCTAATGCTCAGTTGAAATGCAATGAAGGGAAGTCTGAGGTGCGGTTGTTTGGCTGCTTTCCTTCTGATTTCAGAGAGAGGCTTTGGCCTTCGGGTTTTTCTAGGCCCTCTGATGGAACTGGCGCAGTAAAAAATCTGGGTGTTTGGTTTGACCAAAACCTGCACTTTGTGACGCACGTAAAGAAGTTGGCCGGTACTTGCTTTGGCATACTGAAGAGCTTGAGGAAGTTTCTTCCCCTCCTGCCGAGTGCCGCCAGAGAAACCGTGGTCCCTGCATTGATTCTTTCCCGCTTAGACTACGCTAATGCGCTCCTGGTGAGCTGCTCAGGGTCCCTGGTCAAAAAACTGCAGGTCGTGCAGAACTCGGCGGTCAGACTCCTTATGGGGCTTCCTCCTAGAGATAGTGTGCGGACACACTTGCGTGGCCTGCATTGGCTGCCAGTTGAGTCCCGCCTGAAATTCAAAATGCTAACCATCCCTCACCGGGCCCTGTATGACACCGGCCCCTTATACCTACAAAGGAGAGTTTCCTTTTATGTGCCAGGCAGTGTGCTTCAGTCCTCTGCCCAATGGCTGATGCAGATTCCGAAGTTCAAGCGTCAGCGACTTGGTGGAAACTCCTTTGTGCGTCGGGCCAGTCTGGCCTGGAATCTGTTGCCTTTAGCCCTGAGGACTACTCAAGACCCAGTGCTTTTTAAAGAAAAACTCAAGACCTTGCTGTTTTAATCTGACACACGTTCATTCTTTCTTTCAGGAGCTAGCACCGCGACACTTTGAGTACCTGCGCGCTTTATAGGCTCAATATAACATAACATAACATAACAGAGCGCTCACCAGAAGAAGAGAACCCACGTGCAACGCGGACTACCTGGAGCGTCCTATGAGCACACGCTGCACCAGAAGCACCGCAGATCAAGAGGACATGATGGGGAAGATTCCCCCAAAAAAGGACAGATAAGAGGCTCTAACCGAAAAATCAATGGAGGAGAGGGGGAAGAGCCAACCACAGGCAGAGAACTCTGGAGATCCTTCGCTGCAGGACATTCTACAGGCCATCACCTCCTCTAGTGAGCGCCTGGCAACCAAAATCGACTTGCTGGGTCTAGATTTGGACCTGCTCAGAGAAGATCACAAAATGTTGGCAGACCTCGTTAAGACAAACGATGGCCAATTATCCGAGACTCTGCCCGACATAGTCATAATGAAGCAACGATTACCGGCGCTTGCACATGGAATTCCGAGCCGAAGACTCAGAAAATACTTTGCGAGGAAGCAACCTTAGAAACATAGGTCTACCGGAAATAATAGAAGGCAGCAACATGATAGACTACCGGGAAAGATGGCTGCGAGAGGGAGTAGCGCCAGACGGTCTATTGAGCTTCTTCGCCCTGGAGAGGGTGCATGGAGTCCCTGCGAAACCACCTGTTCCAGGAGCGCCACCGCGGGTGGTGATAGCGCAGCTCCTCCATTACAGGGACAGGGACCACTTCCCAGATTTTTACCGGGAGGTACAAAGACAGAGAGGATCCTACCGGGAGAAAAGCACCCAAGGCCGGCGAGCCTTGAGAAAGACTCTAGCCCACACGCAAGAAGAGGCACAGCTTGCGTGCCGAAACGCGATCCACATGGTGGCATTGATCAGTGGTACGATGAGAAGCCCAGCACCCCCTAGGAGCAGTGAGACTGCAGCATATTCTGGCTCGGAGCAAGGGTCCGGTGACTCAGAGGCACAGAGTGTGGCACTCTCAGACATAATTCCACAGATGGCGGACTATATCACCTAGATGAAGAGGGCTGAGACCCACTACGAGCAGGTCTGGAATAACACTGGACGCACCTGACCCAACAATGAGGTACTGGGGTTGATGGAGGGGGAGTGCTGTGGGGGTTCCTGTGGGACCACTGAACTGAAGGGCGGCTGCACAGACTGGGAGAGCGGCGGACAAGCAGCCTTCACCCTTTGCAATTGACTGATAGAACTGCAAGCGGTCACTTGCAGACTTATAACCTTAATTTGGATGGGGGTGTTTTCCTGCTTATCCTGGGGAGTGGGATTTGGGGGAAATGTTTAAAGTTAATATGGGGTGGACACCTTGAGTTGCAGCACACAAAGTGCTATATGGGATCGAGTGGAGAGAGGAGGAAGATGATGATGCATAGGGAGGGTGGCTGTCCAAGAATCGTAACATCATCCAATGGCTGATGCGCAAAAGTTCAAATGCATGACTTGGAATGTTAGAGGTATGCACACAATGACGAAACGCCATAAAGTCCTCTTATACATTTGAAGGCGGGGAGCCTAGATAGCCCTATTACAAGACACACTTAACATAGAAAGAGGGACAAGCCTTACAGAGGCGGTGGTGGGTCCAGCTGTTTTATATCACCTACTAGGATATGGATCCAAGCAAGGGTCCCATTCCAATTGACGGACTCGCTGATAGACCCAGAGAGCCGCTTCGTAGCCATAGAAGGGCAATTAGAGGACTGAGAAATATGTATAATTAGCATATACGCCCCAATGCAGAACAACCAGCCTTCTTCACAAGACTGAATCACTGCCTGATGCAATATCTGATGGGCAATACCCTAGTAGGAGGTGACTTTAATAGTGTGGACAACACGCTCCTAGATAGATCTCACCCTCCACTGTGAAATTCCCAAGCAGCGCGCTTCTCACATGCGTTCACCACCTGGGGAAAGAGTTGGGGACGGATAGATGCCTCGAGGACCTTACACCCCCAAGAAAGAGACTACTCCTATTTATCTGCGGTGCGTGAGGCACATGCGTGACACAACACTTTCTTATGTGCAGCAGAAATCCAACGCCATGTTGTTGCTGCGGAATATCTTGCATTCACGATATCAGACGACAACCCAATGGTCCTGTTCCTGAGATGGAGGCATCCTGTATCAATGATCCCCACATGGAGGCTCCACCTGGACACCCTGGAAGACCAGGTCTTCTGAGAAGAGATTAGGGGGGAGGTAGCGCACTACTTTGAGGCCAATGCAGGGATGGCCTCTTCGCCGAATGCAGAGTGGGGCGCTTTTAAGGTGGTCCTGGGGGGGCCAATGTATAACACGTACCACCGGGGTTAGGCGCGTCATCCTGGGATAAATGAAGGGAGCAGAGATAACCCTTAGGGGACTGGAATGTAGAAGACCAGAACACCCTGGCCTTCAGCATGCAGTTTTAGAGGCAAAGGAGAAGGTGGCAAGACAGAGAGACTTAGATGCTTCGACTATAAGAACTATCTAGAGAGCACCCGTGCAGAGCAGGACAAATCGGGATCACTCCTGGTGTGGTTGCCAAACTCGGTGAGCAGGAGCCTGCCGCTGGTGGAAATAGAGGATGAGGAAGGGATCAGGCACTATATGCAAGCAAAGATTAATGAGGTCTTCGCCCACTACTATGTAAAGCTATGCAGAAGGTCGCAAGAAGGTGAACATGCGTAAGCAAGGGAATACCTCGCAGGCCTGCAGAAGATGAGGCTGAGCCCTGAGGAGGCAGAAGAGTTAGGAGCAGACATTACACAGCAGGAGGTACGAGCCACCATGAAGGGCATGGCAAGGAATAAGACCCTGGGCACGGACAGCCTACCGGCGGAATTCAAAGCAACCTATGTGGAGGAGCTGGCCCCCCAACTGGTCACAGTGTACCAAGAGGCTCAGGAAGCAGGCATACTGCCGGAGAGCACTAGGGAGGCCCTCATAATTCCAGTACCTCATCCAGGGAAAGAGCCACACAACTATACAGGCTCTAGACCTTTATCCATGCTAAACATGGATTACAAAATCCTAAGCAAGGTCTTGGCGATACTCCTTCTCCTCCACATACCCAAATTGGTCCACGCAGACCAAGCAGGGTTTATCCCGGGGTGGAATAAGGCCATAAATATCAGACTACTCCTAGCTGTCATGGGCTCCAACAAGTATGACAGGCAGGGAGCGGCGGTGCTCACGGGAGACATAGAGAAGGCCTTTGATAGCCTTGAGTGGCCCCACCTCTGCGAAGTACTGACCAATATGGGACCTGGAGGAAGCTTTCTGGCATGGGTGCGATTACTGTACACATCCCCACGGCCCAGGTGCGCACAGGGAGGACCTTCTCACCCAGACAGGGGGTGGAGAGGGGTATGAGGCAGGGATGCCCCTGGAGTGCAGGGCAAGGAGTGGGCAGGACTATAACGGCCTGGGGACAGGAGCGGTACAACATTTCATAGCCCTGTATGCAGACAACCTCTTGCTGTTTCTCAGTGACACAGCAGGTGAATTGAGAGGGGCGCTGGGCATGCTAGCCAGGTTCGGTACCATATCTGGCCTCAAAGTTAACTTGTGGAAATCCAGCTTATATCCTATGATGCACAATGCCCTTTTGCCACTTCTCACTGAACTAGAGAAATTGAAATGGGATCCCAGCTGCCTGAGGTACCTTGGAGTCAAAATATATCACAGCTCAGCAGAGTTACTAGAGGGTAACGTGGATAGAGTGATAAGATCAGTTAATTCTGCAATGGAATTCTGGGGAAAGCTGCCGTTATCTGTAACTGGACGGGTAGCAATATTAAAGATGGTAGAACTCCCGTGACTATTGTATTACTTCGGGGATCTCCCGGTGTGGATCCCAAGAGCAATATTCAAAGACCTTGACTCACTGATCACGTCATTTATCTGGGGAGCGGAACGCAGAAGAGTACCGCTGACCTCCTTACAGCGCTCCACAGTGGAGGAACAAATGCAAAAACAACAATTGATGGACAGAATGTTGCACAATGGCAAAACATTCACCCCCAGTCCCAGATCTGTGTTTAATCCATCGTTATTTTGCTCACCACACCACACCAACCCAGTTCAGACAAGGCCATATGCAAATCAGTCTTGACCCTGTGCCTCATGGGAACAGTCCAGCCCAAACTGCTAAGCCATGTTTTCCCTGGACCGGAATCAAGCATCCGAGAATGGAGGGAGGCCTAGCCGTCCCTGACTGATATTATATAGGTGCCCAGTTGTGCTGGCTGATCCAATGGCTGTTGGCGGAACGTACTCCAGAGAGGGAACGTTACCCGGCTGTACCGGATGCCACAGCCCTAGTGATGATCCTGCTACGGGTGCGACAGAACGCATAAGAAAACACAATGGAAACCGGGGTGGAGGTGCGCTGCTGGGCTAGATACCTGAGTCGGGTAGGCGCCAAGATTCCCTACTCCTAGGACCTACTCATCACAGGACTAAGCTGTCTGCCACAGGGAGAGCACTGGACGGGGTTGGAGGACTGGAAAGGGGCAGGCTTGAAAGTGAAGGGGGACATATACCAAGATTCCACACTGCTCCCATTCTAAGTATTACAAGCAGCATATGACTTACCGGGAGGCCAGTTCCTGAAGCATGGGGCCCTTACCAGAAGAATTAGAAAACACTGGGGAGTGGGAGGCATGGAGCCGCGAGCAGTAGCCTGATGTAGATATTTTGCGCTATCAGCGGGGAGGATCAAGACAGTCTCCTGCCTCTACAAGGTAATCAGGCATGACATGCAAAGGTCATTAAAGTGCTTGGGATTACAGTGGGAAGAAGACCAGGGGAAGCCGATCCCAGAGGTGGTGTGTGACAAGATCCTTGAGCGCACCCCGCACTATTTAAATTAATCAATTTTTACATGCTGCATAGAGTGTACCTCACCCCATCCCGCATTAGGAGATATTTTGGGACGGAGACAGCTGCATGCCCAAGATGTGGATAATTCATATGTTATGGAGCTGCCCCAAACTACAATCCTTTTGGGAGTAGATAAGGCAAGTGGTGGGTGATCTCATTGTCAAAGAGCTCCCACAAGCTCCGGACCACTTCCTGCTGGGATGGTTCCCACATACGCCCAAAAACAAAGTGAATGGGAAGTTTGAAGACCTGGCCTATGTTCTGGCCAAACGAGAGATAGCCAGGAATTAGAAGGCACCGGGAGCGGATTGCTTCCTGGGAAAAAGAACACGAAAAGTGGGCAGGAGCAGAAGGTAGACTACTGCTCAGGGAGGCCAGTCGAGGGATAGGTAAAATTGATAGGGCTAGGGCATGGGAAAACCTAGTGAGTGAACTGACGGCAGATAGACAGATTAATAGTGGGAAGGGCTCCTGTCAGCTGGCGGCGCCGGAACGGGAAAGAGAGAGAGGTGAGCACCCGGAACAGGGAAATTATGGCACCACTTCACATTGAAACTCAAAGACGAACTCATGAGAACCCAACAATACCTAGGGATTACATTATGACCACTTCAGCGCAACTCAAGGGGAGACTTTTATGTTAATAGGGGTGTTAAATTAAATTCACCAGAGAGTAATAATCTTGCGTAAAGTATACCTGATATGATATGAATAATGTTTATGTACGTCAATGATGTCTTAAAAACTCAATAAAATCTGGTTGTAAAAAGAAAAATTGAATTTCCCCAGCTGTGGTTTGGACCCTTGTCAAAAAGCACTCATAGCGCCTGTTAGCTACCACTGTACCATCTATTCTACATGCATTTGCTATGCCCAAATCATTTGTGTCATGGAAAAAGGGTGCTGTCCTTATTCCATTTTCAGGTCATGTTGCTTTTACATGCCACATATTAAGGGGTTTCTTTCATAGCAAACCTTGCCCCCCTTCTACATGCCACAAATGTCTGACATGCACTGGCTTGACTAAAAAGGCCACAGATCTCAGAGACACTGATATGGGTGATTTACATGGGACATCTTTCATTTGGGTAAAATAGAAAAAATGGAAAAGAATATAAAAATCAAATTTTCCCAGCTGGGGTTTGAACATTTGTTGAAAAGCACTCATACCCACTAAGAGCTACCACAGCACCATCTATTGTCCTAAAAGAATATTTTGGCCCAAAGCAATTTTGTCATGGGAGGAGTGTTGCCATCCCTCTTCTATTTCTATGTAATTTTGTTTTTGCATGCAACAAATTCTATGTCATGACCAGAGGCTCTGATTATGCTTCTCATTTCTTTACTACTAATTTCAGCAGGCATTCACAATAAAGTAAAACACAAACTACATAACCCATGTTTCCCTGTACCTCCCAAGTCACATGCTCCAATTATATGAGCTACCCATATAACTGTAGACGTCACCATTTTGTGTCCTCTTTCTTTGCTGCTTCGCAGCCAGATAAGTGCAGTTTAATTATTTAGGCTTGTACTTCCGTAATTATAGATATCTCATATCTCTATCACATAGAATGTTTCTTTTCTATATGCTTGTTATGCCGTAATTATAGGTATTTCATACCTCTATTTGCTGTGAATGTCATGCTTTTTACATGTTGCAGTTCTATGAGGGCAGGAGTGGTAAGGTTACCAATCACCCACTGCGTGCGCTAGAGCGCTGGGTCACTGCCTTCATTTTTTGAACACTTACGGCGGTCGGACACCTACGCTGCTTGCTGCCTCAGTGGAGCGGGTAGTGAACAGCGCACGTCTCGCTGATGTGTGCAGCATATTTCACTTGTAAACAAGGACCACACAACACGCATGTACAGAAATCGAATGCGACACTCAGAGATATTGATCAGCGCGTTCGCTGGCTTTTTCTACATACAACGTGCCCGTCTCTGTATGTGGTGGCAGGGGTGAATGCTCCCCCTAAGCCCTTTCTTACAAGTGTGTGCAGGGCTTTATACATTTGCATAGGCTCTGAATAGAGTGGGTTTTTTGGTGCAGGCAGCTCCCTTCACATTTAAATTAAGGCACAATCCTTGGCCTGGCATGGTGTTTTCTACTCCCCCTTATTCTCCTAACTCCCAGTAAATTGAGTATGCATGCAGAGAGAATTGTACAATGGGATCCCTATATGGTGGAGGAAGACATCTACTATGAACAAGGTGATGACCAGCTAGAGCTGGATTTTGTGGATGCACTGGACTGCGCTGTACAGCAATCTGTGAATAAAGCCCTAGTACGGGCACTAGGTCCCTTCATGGGCAGCTGTGTCAGTTTGCATGCCAACAAGGCTGGCAACCCCAACTTCCTCTGGCCAACAATGAGGTGGGCCCATCAAAAAAGGGCAAAGTCAAGAGTAAATCACAGCCAGAGGTACATGGAGATGCTTTTGAAAAAGCTAAGGCACAAGAGAGACACTGAACACTATTATAGCGCCATCCCACAGGGAGAATCCGCTCAGTCTCACAGCTCACAGTACGCAGAGGCCCTAGACTCAGACTGCTCTTCAAACACTGAAGACAGTGATGAGGGTGAGAAGACAAGACCCAGTAAGAGGAAATGGGCTCCAGCCCATACCCCTCGGGTGCTCTAATTCGAGCCCAATGAAGTAATTCACCTAAGGGAGTCAATTTATTTATTTGTATTTATTTATGAAGTTTTATATAGCGCAAACAGGATCCCGAAGGATATTTGAGTGCTTTACAAGAAGGATGAGGATGGAAGGAGGGTAATACATACAATATCGACCTTAAGTAGGAATAAAAGCAAGAATAATCACATAATTACATGAAGAATAGGTCAAAGTAGCGTAATACAGTAAGCAGGTACGTAGCTGACTAAACGGGGGGCACACTATGAGATTAAGAAGAGCATCATCCAAAGATGGTCCAATGGTTGCATGATGAATGACCTAGTGCAGGTGACCTTAACCCAATTAAGGTAGGAATTTGTTTATTAAGAATCTTTTGACTTCCCGTTTGAAAGCAACCTCTGAGGAGATTCTGCGTATTTCCGGTGGCAGAGAGTTCCATATCTTTGGGGCGGCACCGGAGAAGGCTCTCAGGCAGGTTCTCTTTTTCCTAAAGATTTGAGATTTCAAGAGGAAAGTGTCAGTGCTTCTTGAGGCTCTCCCCCGCAGGATAATTCAAGTTTTTGCGTAGGTACCAGGGAGTTTTGAAGTGTAAGGCTTGGTGCGCCAGTGCGGCAATCTTGAACTGGATTTGAGCTTCGTAGGGTAACCACTTAAGAGATTTTAGGACTGGGGATATGTGCACATTTCGTTTAGTACCAGTAACCAGTCTGGCCGCACGTTCAGTGATGCCGTTAGTGGAGCCATGGTGTATTTGGGAAGGCCACAGAGCATAGCGCTGCCATAGTCTGATCTCGGTAAGACGAGTATTTGAACTACCTGCTTGAAATCCGTTTGTGGAAGGAATGGTTTGATATTTCTAAGTGTCCTCATCAAGTGATTTGTTCCTCTACATGTTGCTGATATGATTATTCATGTTCAGGTGCTTGTCCAGGGTGATTCTGAGAGACTTGGCTGAGCCTATAATGAGGGGGGTGCAGTTGAAAACCGTGAGGTGATTCATCCAAAGGTCTAATTTGGGGATGTGGTTCGGAGGAGAGATGAGAAGGAATTCAGTTTTTGAGATGTTGAGCAGGAGATGGTTCTCAGTTAACCAATTTTAAGTATACGATAGGGTAGAGTTGAGTGAGATGATGTTATCTGGGGGATAGATTTTCAAATAGAGTTGTGTATCGACTGCATTCATATATAGGAAATTGTTCCTGAAATTTAGTGAGTTTGCTAATGGTTCCAGGAAAAGGTTGAAGAGTATAGGAGATAGGGAGGACCCTTGGGGTACACCCATGAGAACTGGGGAGGTCTGGGAGAGAGAGTGGTTTGCCTTAACTCTTTGTGATCTATGGTGGAGGAAGGACGAGAACCATTGTAATGCCCTACCAAAGCCCATCTTGTTCTTTAGAATGGATAGGAAGTTGTCGTGATTGACCGTGTCGAATGCGGAGGAAAGGTCGAGGAGGATTAGGAGGCAGAATTCCTTTTGGTCAAGAATTTTTAAAATGTCATCCTTAACGTGAGTGAGAGCCGATTCAGTGCTGTGCCCCTTCTGAAAGCCAGATTGATGCTGGTTCAGGAGTTTGAAATTCTCAATGTGAGCACAAAGTTGGGTTTGTACGCATTTTTCTTGGAGTTTGGCTTGGGTGGGGATGTTGGATATAGGGCGTAAGTTATTGAGGTCAGCATTATCTGCGCTCATTTTTTTTAGTATCGGTGATACCTGAGCTGCTTTTAGACAATCTGGGATCATACTTTGTGACAGTGAAGCATTTACAATCCTTGTTCAGGTAGGGATGAGAACTTTCTTGATTTCTTTGAAGATGGCTGGGGGCAGGGGGTTGCTGAAATGGTTAGAAGGGTTGATATTCTGAAGAATCTTGTTGATGTCTTTTTCACTGAAAGGGGTAAAGGTGCCCCATGATGCATTGCTCTTGGTGACCAGACTGATAGGTTTGCGGTTTTCTAAAAGGTCAAGGGGTGGAACAGACCCGGAGGATGGCAGAAGCGCCTTCTTGGAGGCGAGTTCAATTTTGATAAGCCTTGATTTCTCAGTGAAGAAAGGAGCCAGTTTGTCGCATGAGGGTGGGCTACATCCGGTAGGGTGGATTTCCCTTCCAGGGTTTGCGGAATACCTTCATACCCATTTATGGCGAAGCTTTGATGAAGAGGTACATGCATGCCTCCACATGGAGTGCCCCCGCCCAGACCTGGCGGGTAAGGTTGCAGACATGCCAGAGGTAGATCCTATCATGGTCTTGCAAGGGATCTAAAAAAGGGCCTAGATCGCTCATGTCAGATGTGCCAAGATAAACTACTTGACCTGACAGGAATCTTGACTAAGATCTTAGACTTAGCATACTAAGTCAAAAAGTCCAACTCCCCAGTAAGTATTGACGATCTGATTGGCTGGGCTCAGTGAGCCGCCTGCATTTTAGGAACGCCAACAGCACCATGTCTATGGCGTGCCGGAGATCTATCCTGATGAGAACCTGTCACTCCACCGGATCTGCGTTAATCATGGCCACTGAGGAAATTCGAAGAACTATGGACGAAGGGGGTAGAGCTGCTCTGATACTGTTGGACCTGACGGCGGCATTCGACACCGTCAATCACGGGGTCCTATTGGATAGGCTCGTAACAGTAGGCATCACAGATATCGCCTTAGCCCTACTCAGATCCTTCTTGGAAGCTCGAGTACAGCAAATCCACTAGGAGGGCCTTCAATCAGGAGAGTTTTCTCTTCCTGGTGGGGTCCCCCAGGGGTCAGCGCTCTCCCCCACCCTGTTCAATGTGTATGTCATCCCCCTGGCAAAACTCATAAAATCTCACGGTCTGTGTCTAGTGTCTTACGCTGACGACACACAGATAGTGGTGTCACTTCTCCAGACGGTGGAGGACACTGCGGAGCGCTTTCGCAATTGTCTCCTAGACGTAAAGAGTTGGATGACGAGGAATTTTCTCAAACACAACATGGAAAAAACAGAGGTGATCGAGTTTGGTCAAAAACCCTCCATCTGGAGTCACCTCTGGTGGCCTCCAGAAGCTGGAACATGTCCTGTCCCAGCAAATAAGGTGAGAAACTTGGGTTTCGTGGTTGATAAAGAACTCACCTGTACTGCCCAAATCAGTCAAGTGACATCGGCCTGCTTCTTTATAATCAAGGTGCTCCGGAAAATCCTGCCATATATTCCATTTACACTGAGGAAAACAGTGGTCGGAGCCCTGGTGCTGTCCCGTATAGACTATTGTAATGCCCTATACCTTGGCACGGGGGAAAAACAACTTGCAAAATTACAATCAATCCAAAATGCGGCAGCCAGAGTCCTGCTAGAGCTCCCTAAACGACATCCCACCTCGCACGCCATACAGCAGCTCCACTGGCTCCCTGTTAGGCGCAGAGTGCAATTCAAGGCACTCTGTTTACTCCACAAGTCCCTCAAAGGATATGACAAAACTCTTCCCTCGCTATACGCCCTCCCAGACATTAAGATCTAGCAGTCTGGACTTGATTTGTATGCCTAGAATCAGTAGAGCCCGTTGGGGCGGAAAGTCCTTCTCCTACCAGGCAGCAAAGTTATGGAACACCATGCCGCTTGCACTACGATCTGATACAAATCGAACCAGCTTTAGGAAAGCCTTAAAAACCTGGCTTTTCTCAATGGTCTAACAGGCAGTTCCGTTCATCCTCCTTCTATAGCGCTAAGATGCCTCGGCATAAGTGCGCTTAATAAATAATTCAGTCAGTCAGTCAGTCAGTCAGTCAGAGAATAGATCCTAAACTCAATGATCTATCCAATTCATAAGCCAGCCCAAAGGCCGACAGCCTATTATTCGGGGGCTCCTTTGTTAAGAAACTGTCCAGATTTTGTGCCACCTACTCAACTATATACAAGGTCCAAATGTCACTAAAAAGAGTATTCTGGAGAGGCCTTTTTGTCAGGGCCGGGTGCCATGGAGGGTGTGCTAGGCTGTGGAACCCACCAAAGCTCTCAACAAAGCTACTATGCCTACGGCACAGGTGGTTGGTATGGAGACCAAACAGATCCCACATTCTATCCCACTCAACCCAGAGGTTGCCACCCCAGATTCTGCCACAGATCCGGACACGGACAATATAATGCAATCAAGGACACAAGATCTACTGGTATGAGTTATTCCCTTCCCAGAAGTGATATTGGGAGGAAGAGTGTTGCTATTCACCACAACTGTAAATGCATAGCCATGGACCCATGTGTACTGGAGACCAATCAGGGCTTCAAACTGGAATTTTAAGAATCTCCAACTCAGTCTGGCCCCCAAGACAAATGTATTTTTTCCAAACACAACACGTTTTTATATTCAAACTCTCCTAGACAAAGGGGCAATATGCCTGACAACTCCACACCCCAAAGGGTTCATGAGACCCATCTTTCTGTTTGGAAAGAAGGGCAGAGGTCACTACTAGTCCTAAACCTCAAAGATTTCAATCTCTGGATATTGTACAGACATTTCAAAATGGAAGAAATTCTCTTGCTAAGAGATATTCTACAGGAATGCGACTGGATGGTCAGTCTGATCCTGGAGGATGCCTACCTCTCCATCCCCATATTCCCACCTCACAGATGGTTTCTACAGTTCATATGACGAGGACAGTGCATGGAATTCAAATCCCTTCCATTCGGTCTCTCATAGGCCTGTGGTGTTTCACTGAAATGATGAGACCAGTCGTAGAAGCACTGAGGGCTTGAGGAGTATGTCTAATTGACTAGACAACCTCCTGTTGATGGCCCAGGACCTTCAGACACTCAGGACTCATCTATCATGGACTATACATTTTCTTCAGAAGCTGGGATTCCTGATCAACTCCCAGAAGTCAGTCCTGTCACCAGTCCAGCAAATGGCATTTCTGGGTCTCCAGATAAAATCAGCCCGAGCACAATTGCTACTTCCAACCCAAAAGACTTGCAATATCAAGAGGGAACGGAGGTCTGCGTTGTGCAAACAGACTGTATCATTGAGGTAGATTGCCAGAATCATGAGACTCCTGGACTCATCAGTACAAGCCATATTTCCAGGCCCCCTCCATTACAGAACCCCTTCAGATATTAGAAAATCCTACTGTTGCATATGTCATATTGTTTATGGTTGTACTGTTTCTTTAACATGCCTTTGCATATTGTTTTCCATTGAAATCCCTGTTGCTATGGAGCATGTGTGTTCTGTGTTCCAAGTGGAGAAGTTTTGCAGTTGCTGTTGGGAGCAGAAGTGATACTGTGTTCCTCTTCAATAAATCTATTATTTTTTATAATTTTGGGACTTATTTCTTACACCTACTCTTATGGAAGGGTCTATCTTACACAGAACAAGTCCCACTGATGGGCAAAGCCAGAACAGAGATAACATGGTAGTTGGACCACATTGAATCCTAGAATGGTTGAGCCATTTTCAGCACCTCGCTAGAAATAGGGTTCGAATTGGAGGCCAGCCGGTTGAGTTTGGGAGTGAGGTACGGGACGATGTCGACAGGGGATTGGAGGTCGGAAGAGGAGCTCAGGCTCCACATAAATTGCCTGGAACTCCTGCCAGGCTCTTTCGCTATCAGAAGTCTCTCCCCGACAAATACAGACTATTAATTCTTACTGAGAATGGACAACATCTCAGCAGTCCGCTACGTCAACAAGACGAGATTGCCAAGGACTTCTGTCCCTTCTGACTCGATCATCGCATCTCCCTCATAGTGGAGCATCTACCACGCAAGAGGAACACCATAGCCGACTGGAACTCCAGACACTTACAAGATTTCAGCGACTGGAAACTGAATCGCTCAGTTTTCCAAGCTCTGAACAGATTGTGGGGCCCGTGTGAAATAGATCTGTTTGCATCATGACTCAATCCGCAACTGACACATTTTTTGAGCTTGCGCCCAGATCCAGATGCCCAGGCGACAGATGAATTTATCCAGGACTAGGATCAGTTCCGAGGCTATGCCCTTCCCCCATTCCTCATGATTCCCTGTGTTCTGTCACAGATCAGTTGACAAGGAGCAGAATTAATTTTGGTGACACCTTACTGGAGAGCGCAACCTTGGTTCCCAGTAGCTCTAACTCTAGCGAGTGCGCCTCCAGTTCTACTCCCAGTTCAGCGGGATCTCCTCCTAGACCCGGAAGGTATTCCTCACCCATTGAATGTATCAGGTCAACTCAAGCTGATGGCTTGGATGGTTTCAGGCAAAAATGGCATACCCAAGGCATTTCACAGCCAGCTGCATCCTTCATCAGGCAGGCCTGGCCAGATAACACCCATAAAATATATTCTTAGCTCAGAGGAGATGGTGTGCTTGGTGCAACACATGGAGTGTTGATCCCGTGGGGGCACAACATTGTATAGTAATAACATTTCTATCAGAACTAGGATCTTCAGGTTTAGTATACCAAACAGTTCATAAATTCAGATCAGCAATCTCCGCAGGACACCTCACAGTAGAGGGTAAACTATTAGATGACCACCCTCTAGTCTGCAAATGGATGAAAGGTATCCGTATGGTCAACCCTCCGAGACCCAAGTATACACCCATTTGAGGCGTGAATGTTGTTCTCAAATTCTTGGAGCAATGGCCTGCAAACAAATACTTGTCGTGCAAACAGCTTTCGGGCCAAGCTCACAATGTTATTATGTCTGATATTTTGTGGCTAACAGTCTTGAAAAGTAAAAGTGTTTTTGAGGCATGCAAAATACATACAAAATTGTGGCAAAAGCTATGCAGAAAGAGTTTGTGAGAAACATATTTATGGAACTGGTCTCAGAATGAAAGAGAAGGAGGGTTATTTATTTATAAAGCATTAAAAGCAAGTGTGGATGAAATTTTTTATAGCCGACGCATCAAGAATTCTATTAAGGACACGGAGGTGAGGAATATGCTTCTCATTTCTTTACTACTAATTTCAGCAGCCAATCTCAATAAAGTAAAACACAAACTACATTATCCACGTTTCCCTGTACCTCCCATGTCACATGCTCCAATCATATATGAGCTACCCATGTAACTGTGGAAGTCACCATTTTGTGTCCTCTTTCTTTGTTAGATTAGTCTAAAAGAACAGAATATTCCAAAGAGAAACAGGGTAAAAGTCACCAAAGATCCTTACAGCACAACGTGGACTCAAAAGTTCCAATTGATCCAACAGGGATGTATATCCTCAACCGCATGCCTCACAAACACTTTTACTTTTCAAGACTGTTAGCCACATCATTTCAATTCATTTTCTCTGTGTGTTCTCTATAATAAGATTGCTAAATGTTTTCAATTATGTAAGAAAAGTGCATTTGAAACATTCTACTGGTCAGTCTAGAACCCTGGAAACAACCAAGCAGCTTCTTAGTTCCTGAATTTTGCCTAAAGGATTTTGCATCTAATAACACGAGTGAGGTCAGTTGCGCTGTTGCTGTATGCTATCCCAATGTTTGATTTTATGACGTCTTTTTAACTTTTTAACTGGTGGCTCATTACCGTTTACTTTTGTATTTTTACTTGATGGTCTTTCACCTCCACACGCTGGGGACTTTTTCTTTCTTCATGTTTCCGCCCCGTTTCGCCACGGCTGTGTGCTGATTGGGTGGAGGTCATTCCCAAACCAGCCAGACTCGCGTCTCACGGCATGTCCAGATTTTTTCTATTTAAACCCATGCCATGGCGGCTGCGCCTAAGGCTAGCCCGTATGCGCCCTTCCGTGTCCGGCCTGGACCAGGGGCCAGAACCCCTGCTTTTTTTTGCTTGCAGCCTCAACTCACTTTCTTCTCTCAAGATCTTAGGAGTTTCAAACTCACCCTAAAGATGTTCGTCAGGTTCTTGCCCCTGATGCCAGCATCAGGTTCTGCTCTCAATTTTTTATTTGATAATATCTTCCCCACTTATTCCCGCCGTGGCCCCCACCCTTCTTTCGAAGGAGAGACTTCCCACCTATCCAGAGTTGACAATTCTGGCTCACATTCATCTAGGGTTTTCCGCTGTTTTAGTCTCAATTGTCGCTCCGTTCCCAAGCACCAGTTGTACCATTTCACTTCCTAGTTGACATGGATCCAATCCAGATGTGGTTTTTTAACACAGACCTGGCTCCACAACAGGTCCATACCAGATGTGATTGCGGCACTACCACAGAATTTTGCTCTATTAGGTATTAATAGACCTCTGAAAACTGGTGGAGGAATTGCAATTATTTAAAAAAGAATCTATAGCTGCAAAATTGAGGCACTCACGATTCCCAGCTGTGAAGCCCTACTTTTCTCTATCCCATTCTCTTCAAATCTTACCTTTTCTGGTGCCCTCATTTACCATCCCCCTGGCCCATCTAAAAAGTGGGGTTCCCTGTTGACCGAATAACTTTCCCCTCTTGTTCTTCGTGTGACAAATTTTCTGTGGGGATTTGAATTTTCATTTTGATAATCCTAGTAATATATCTGCTCAAACTCTTTTGGACAATCTGTTGACTCTGAATCTTTCACTCATCAATTCCTCACCTTCCCATGTAGCAGGCCATCTTTTGGACCCTATTTTGTTTAATTTTCCTGTTGTGTCCACAGCTCCTCCCATTCAGCTCGGCTGGTCTGATCACCTTGCCATTCCTTTCTCATTGATTTCTCCTTGGCTTATTCGCTTCGCCCTCCCGCCTTGCCAAAGAAAACTCGGAACTGGTCTCTACTTGATATGAAGGTACTAAATGAGCTGCTTTGGCAGACTGTTCCTTCCATTTCATCTCAACTGGACTAGGACAAGCTACTTGTCGATCACTGGTTGTCTGAGGCTATCGATTTCATTCTTACCCTTTCTCCTAAATACCAATGCTTCCCCTAAAGTTTAGGAGAGTCTGTGGAGGAAGCATTATGCGCCAGAGACCAAAGCCACTTATCTGGAGGCACACAAAAAAATATCATGCTCTTTGCAGATCTGCTCGTGCATCCTTTTTTTTAAATATTCTTTTTATTGTAATTTTGTTAAAACAACATACAATTGTCTTCTATATGTATCTCAAAATGCAATTTGGTCCAGATGTCCAGCACAATAGTTCTAAATACAATACGAACATGGTACATGTGCAGTTTAACCATCATATGACATCAGTGGGGTACCCGCATATGGGCTTCAGCCCCCCCTCATCCACCCTTACATCTTCTGAAATATACAATTGCTCAGGAGGGAGAAACGAACAAGGCCATCAAAGAGTTGACATCCACCCCTCTCACAGCACCAAACCCGAACACCAACAACCTGTCACTGGCAACAAACCAGTAGGCCATAAAGTCTGTAGATTTAAAAACCACACCCCCTACCCCTCATGCGCATGCAACATCAAATGCTCATTACCCCACGTCTGTGGCGATCGAATCTCCGTTACCCAATTCAGCAGTCTCTCTAGCAATGAGATAACATGTGAGGGGGCCCAGATGTCATTCGGCCAGGAAGCCACCGGTAACAATTCCGCATATGTGGCAAGTCGTTCTTGACAGGTAATTAAATCATCAAGCCATGTCTTAAATTTAGGTGCCCGGCCCCTCCCCCATCTGCAGGCAACCCTTCGTTTTGCCATGAGAAGTGCCATAGCTCCAAACCGCCTGTGTTCTGCCTTTACCGGAGTAACAAACTCCAAACAATGCCATTAAGGGGTCCGGCATTAGTGTCTCATCTATTATGTGCTGCAATGCCTCAAAAACCTCATTCCAATATTCCCAAATGTTCGGACAGTCCCATGCCAGATGCAAAAAATCCGCCCCAAGGGCGCGACGTCTGTCACAGCGATCGTCCTCCCTCAGCTTAAATCTGTGCATCTTAGCAGGTGTATAATATAATCGATGGAGGAACTTATAATGTATGATGCGGAGTCTGCTGCTCGCTGAAACCCTCTCAGTGTGCAGGCAGCAGGTCTCCCATTGTGAGTCTGTCAAGTGTCTCCCTAATTCTGTGTCCCATTTCAGCCGCGCCTGAGCTGCAGATCTCTCTGTTTGCACATGCACTATGTTGTAAGTCAGTGAAACTAGACGCATGGGTTTGGGCCTTTCCAGCACCGCATGCAATGGTGTCAGTCGTGCTGGCTCGTCCGGAAACGTTAGGGTGATAGCTTTCACCCCCTGCCTAATCTAATATATAGAAACACATCTAACTCTTTTCAATGTCTATATGTCATCTCTTGCCGACATTGGAAGGAAGTGGGGCATCGGCATCTGCTCTTATGCGGATGATACGCAGCTGATGGTGACCATGGACGAAGGGCCTGATATAACCAAGACCAAGCTACATGACTGCCTCTCCGAAATGGCTCAGTGGATGCATGCCCACTGCCTAAAGTTGAACGCAGGCAAATCAGAGATTCTACTGTTTGGTGGTGCCAAACGTGTATGGGATACCACATGTTGGCCACCTTCACTGGGTTTGGCCCCCACTCCAAAGCATCATGCCAGGAATCTGGGAATTATCATGGACGATGACTTGTCCATGAAGGATCATGTTCGATCCCTTTGTGGCAAGGGCTTTGCCATTTTAAAACTCCTAGCTAAGATTTTCCCATGGATACCCCGGGATTGCAGACGCTCAGTTACACAGGCCTTATTGGTCAGTCGCCTGGACTATGGCAATGCACTATTTGTGGGGATGAATGAACATCTGTTCTCTCGCCTGCAGGTTTTGCAAAATCTGGCAGCCAAACTTATTTGCAATAAGGGCAAACTAGACTCGTCAACGGAATGCTTAAAGACACTCCATTGGCTACCGATGCGTCAGAGGGCTGCCTTTAAATTGCTTAGCCATGCCCACAGGGCTCTACATAAAACCGGCCCCACAATTCTTGAAGGGAAGATCGAATTTTATGTTCCCACTAGGAACCTTCGCTCTTGTCAATCTGCTTTGGCCAAGACGAAACGCATCCACAAAGTTAGAACAGGTGGTCGCTCTTTTTCCTACTTGGCAGCAAAAAGGTGAAATGAGCTCCCCACCGACCTGAGACATACCACAAACTATCTCCAGTTTCGGAAAAAACTGAAAACTCACCTCTTCCCCAAACTCTAGCTTCTAGCATCCGCCATCAGTAGTTGCTATCTGGTATTAGCGCCGTGATATCCTGCGGGATGAGTGTTGCGCTCTATAAAAACCGCAAATAAATAAATAAACGGTGTCTGCATCTCTTCCGGACACATATGTGCTAGAGCACGGAACTCACTGTCATGGTACATATCCCCCCAATTAATCAGTCCATACTTGCCCCTGAATTTCCTAAATACCTCCTCTTGCAGTAGCGTGATATCCGGGTGATAGGTGAGGGGCATCAGTGGCGAATATGCCAATGGCACTCCCAACATCTCCGTGATCTTGTGCCACGCCTTAAGTGAATTATAAAGTGCATTCGGTTGCCTTTCTCTGGGACCGATCTTGCTGTATATTGCCCCATCTAGCGGGGCAGGGTGGGCCAGCCAATGTTCTGCGCTACTTGTGGCATGTAGCGAGGTTGTTTAATCCAAAACCACATGAAGTGTGCCTGTGCCGCTGTAAAGTATAACTCCAAATCAGGTATCCCGAAGCCCCCTTGGGAATAAGGTCTAGTTAGCACTTCCCATTGTAGTCGAGGCTGTTTACCTCCCCACACTAGGCGTAATAATTCAGATTTCAGGATTTTGAAGAAGTAGGAGCCCGGGTAGTAGGGTATATTCAGAAATAAATATAGCACTTGCGGGAATATCACCATTTTAATTAATGAAGCGTGTCCTGCCATAGACAGGGGAAGCGCCACCCATCTCGTCACACAGTCTCCGATATTGGACATAATAGTCCCATAATTTGCCCTCATCAATTCCTCCCTATTCCTTGTAACTTTGCCTCCTAAGTATTTAAGCTCATCAGCACACCATTCCAAGGGGTAGTCCATTTCAAAACGTTCCACCGCCGTCGTGAGTGGGAAAAAACTAGATTTGGTCCAGTTAATCTGTATGCCGGACATGCTTCCAAAGACTATGAATTCCCGGAGTACCGGGTTCAAATTCTGACGTAGGGCATTTAAATAAAAGGCAATATCATCCGCATATAGTGAGAAGAGTATCTGGCGCTGAAAGCACTGCAAAGCCTTATCATTGTGACTCTGCCTCAATTTTGCCACAAGAGGTTCCACCACCAATGCGAATAGCAGCGGCGAAAGAGGACACCCCTGTCTGGTCCCCCTTGTTATCTCAAATGTTTGGGAAGTCTGTCCATTGATCAAAACCTTGGCCATTGGTTTGGTATAAAGTAGTTCAATCCAGGCTAGAAACAAGGATGGGAAGCCCATCCGCTTCATCACCCCGAATAGGTATCCCCATTCAAGCTAATCAAACGCCTTTGTAGCGTCCAAAAAAATAGCAGCCATAGGGAGGTCAGGGGAGGTGGTGTGCAGGATCGCAAATACCATCCTTAAGTTATGAGAGGTTGCCCTGCCATGCACAAACCCCGACTGGTCTGGGAGGATCAAATGTTCCATCAGCAGACTCAATCTTGTTGCTATCAGCTTAGCTAAAATGTTCGCATCACAGTTGAGCATCGAAAGTGGCCTATAGGAGTCACAAAGGCCAAGGGGTTTGCCGGGCTTTGGCAAAGACATTATCAGCGCCTCCCTCATCGACCGCGGCCAGAGCCTCACCTCTAACGCGTCCTAATAAACTTCCCGAAGCACCGGAGACATGATGTCTATATATGTTTTATAGAATTCCACTGGAATTCCATCGGTGCCTGTGGCCTTGCCCGACTGCATGCTCATGATGGCTTCCCGTACCTCATCCAGCTCGAAGGACGCACATAAGAAAGTCCTCTGCTTGTCGCTCAGCCATCCCAATGCCACATCCCCTAGGAAGTCGTCCAGCTGCTCAACCGAGACACCCGTTGTGGTATACAGAGCGCTATATTGTTCCAAGAATGTTCTAAGTATATTGTGCGTGTCTCGATGAGTGACGCCCCCGAATTCTGAATTTCAGTGACAGCGTTGGCACAACGTGGTTTTTTCACCTTTTGCGCCAGAATGTTTCCAGGCCTGTCTCCTTCTCCATAATTTCTGGCCACCCAGTACTTGCTTTTGAATTTCGCCTCCCTCTGCGCTTCTACCATGTATTGGGACATTTTTTCCTGAAAGGATATTTGTGCTTCTAGAGTGGGGGCTACCGCGAGTTCCGCTTCTAGCCATTTAAGCTCCCTATCAAGAGCCCCGATCATGGCCTGAATATCTTTAAGCACCCTATACAGTATCCCCGTATTGTTACATTAAAAGCCTCCCAAATCAATTCTACGCTTTTCACTGAGTCCTTGTTCCATGCAAAAAAGTCAAGTATTTCCTCTCTAAGTTCTTCTTGAAAGACCGTGTGGAGGGATTCAATCTCCACAGGCTCCGCGGCACATTAAAGTCCGAGGATGAGAGTGCCAGTAACACCGGCGCATGATCAGAGTATGTTCTAGCAAGATGCCTCGTGTCTATTATTGATGGTGCAAGTCCTCTAGATAATAAAAAATAGTCCAGTCTGGCCCATGAGTGTGCCTGCGCTTTGAAGTGTGTACCCTCCCGTTCCAGTGGGTGTCTATTCCTCCAAGCATCTATCAAACGATAAGCCTCCTTGATGTCCTTGACCGCAGCCTGCGCTCTAGTGTAGTGATGTGGCGCCGAGTGGATCTATCTGCACTGGGATTGTAAGTGACATTAAAATCACCTCTCCAGACTAAGTGTGTCCCCTCTATTTCAAAAATCTTGGCCCAAAGGCCATCAAAAAACCTGGGTCATCCACATTTGGACCATAGCAACACACTAGTAGGACAGATTGTGTCCCTAGTCTACCCCATGCCATACAATATCATAAGGAGCCTGCCATTTGGAATGGTACCTGCCTCTTGACCAGTATGGCAGTCCCACGGGCGTAGCTCGAGTAGGCCGAAAAAAGCCTATGCTCCGCCCACTTACTTCCAAAAGTAATTGGCCTATTACGCTGGCAGTGAGTCTCCTGTAGCATAGCAATGTGTATGTGGTGACGATCCAAGTATGATAAAACCTGTCTCTTCTTACGGGGATCCCCCAGGCCTCTCACATTCCAAGATAGTATATTAAGGTCAGTGTTACCCGCCCCAGGCATCACTTCTACCAATCCACATCTTAAGCAATGGGGAACAGGTTCGGGGCCACCACCCTGCCAGCCTCCCGCCTGTCAGTCTCATAATACCATAGTTCTCTTGGTTCCACTTGTACCTCTGGACCTCTATTTGTTGGACCACACAATTCGAAGACAATAAACTCTCAAACAACCCCCCGTGACCCCCCCTCCATCCTCCCCCCTCCCACTGAAGCAACCCAATCTTGCCAGCACCCTTCGTCCCTCCCCCCTTCCCTACCCAACAGGAACATACAAAATTTAGTTCCACAAAACCCAGAACACTACCAAACATTAGTGGGTGATACCCTCCGGGGACCTGCTCTAGAGGGCCTCACAAGTTCTCCTCTCCCATGAAGGACCCCCGCGATGAAACACCAGGGATCCTCCACTGCGGGAGAGGTGGTCCGGAGTCCAATAATGGCCAACAACTGGTGCACATCCGAACTTACGTCCCAGTGTCATTAGGCTTCGTCATTCCCATACTTGCCACCTGTTCTTTGATTCTCGCGGTGCGGCCCTCGTCCACTCAGTGTGGATGTTCGTCTTCTCTGGCCGGTGATGATCTCTGCGACCCATTGCGGCTCTCTCGATCTCGGTTTTGCCGTTTCATTGATCGTAGGTATTCCTCCACATGGGCAGGATTGGTGAAGAATTTCTGTTTGCCCTGATGCGTCACACGCAGACGAGCTGGATATAGCAGAGCATAGTCTATCTGCGCCTCTCAAAGTTTTTTCTTGACGTCTATGAACTTTCTGCGTTCTTCTTGTACAATGGGGGTGAAATCAGGATAAATTGAAAATGCATTTCCCTCGTAGGTCAATGTTTGTATATTTGTGGCTGCCCGTAGGGCCACATCCCTATCACGATAGTTAAGTAGCCGTGCAATGATAGGTCGGGGTGCTGCTCCCGGGACAGGTCGCGGGCCCAACAACCTATGTGCCCGCTCAACATTGAATTGCGGGGAGAAGGCATCTTGCCCCACAGCCGAAAGTAGCATCTTTTCTACATATTTCTCCATTTTGTCAGTGTTTCTGGATTCCGGAATCCCCACCACGCGTATGTTTTAGCGCCGACTGCGTGCTTCTAAATCCTAATTCTTGGCTGCTATAGTCCTCAAGATGTTATCCATGCGAGCCAATTGAGTCCAGTGTCCAGCTGTCCGAGATACGCCTTTCTACTTCCACTATTCGTTCCTCGTGTGCATCCAATTTGTGCGCAATTGCATCCATCCTAGACGACATGCGGTCCACCTTGTGTACAACGGTCGCGAATCCCTGTCGCATTTCTTGCAATATGTGCTCCATGTCCGCACCTTGCGATCCAGTAGCTTGTTCTCCCCCTGTTGCTCCCGTGTCAGGCTGCCTGCTTCTGGAGCTGGATTTAGCAGTCTCGAAGGTGATTTTTGGCTGCCTGGCGTCTGGGTTGCCCATCGTGTCCTCGGGCGTTTCACTACGTGCGAAACAGGGAGTTCTGTGCAGCTTTTACGTTGTGTGTGTCCACTCACTCAAGGCGCGTCACCGCCTTGCGTGGCGCCACTACGAACCCCGTCAACCAGCAAGCGAGCTCCGGGACACCACTGCCACCCACTGTTCCTGAGGGGAGGAGGCCCAACCACCTAGCCACTTCAACTTGGTGATGCTGTGCCCAGCTCGTAGGGGTGCCACCCTGGCGTCTCTTCTAGCGTTCTTCCCTGGCAGGCGGCCAGGCTGTGTGTTGCAACGTCGGTCTATAGGGCAATACCGGGGGCGCAGTGGCACCACTGCAGTGTTCCCAAATGAAAAATTTGCGTAACCTTCAGCACCCTGCCTGCACCACCCGGGAGGCTCTGCTTCCTATGGTGGTCACCGGGGCGGCAGGCACGGTGGGGCAGGGGGGGACTCCCCCACAATGGCCCAGTCCTCAGTGGCTGTCCCCAGGCAGCATCAGCGTCTCTCACCAATCATAGCGCAATGGTGGCCCAGTCTTGCCGCCCTCACCTCAACCGGAGGGGACCTCTGGTCTCAGCGCCGGGCATCAAGCGCACAGCCCCAGGGCAGATCGTTCCCGGCCCGCTCATTGCTCTCCGCTGCTTTCCCTCACCCGGCTGGATCCTGGCTGTATTTCCAGTCGGGCGGGAGTCCCGGGCCTTCAATATTAGGCACTCCCACAGCAGTGTTGGGTACTGGGGAGCCGGATCAAATCTGGCAGGGTCAGGAGGACTCCGCCGCCGCCCAATGCAGCCTCACATTCGCCCTCCTTCGCTGCAGGCTACTCAGCAAGTCTTGCAGCCCCCGACTGCACACAAGGATGAGCCCCCGTTACTTGGCCTCCGTGCCTCACCAATATGTACGTTGCCACATAGTGGCAGCCGCGTTTTGTGCCGCGACCACCCTCAGCGCCGCCGCCGCCTCCCAGGCTGTAGGGTCATCCGCCGATGTTCTGGCTCATCGCACCATTCAAAAAATTGGCCCCCACGGTGCGCTGCACCCAGGACACCGTCCCGCGTCAGCACCGGCCAAACAGGGCACAACTCCACCCAGGATCACGGGCTCCTCCGCTCCTCTCGCACATCCACGGGGCCCAGCTTCCGCATATCAAACCACGGGCTATCCCAGCCTCTCCTGCCGCCGTGCACTTCTGCCAGCCTGTCCCTCTGCAGCCGATCAGATTACAGTCGGCTCCTGCCTGCGTATGCCGCAGCCGTTCCACTCCAAAGTTGTACTTACTGAGTGTCCTTCAGGCACCAAGGTACGGAGCCTCACGCGAGTGCGGCCATACAGTTGTGCACCCTCTAGTGCCCCCCCTGCTTGTGCATCCTTCTATATGGATAACATTACTTCCGCCCAAAAACCCGATTTGAAGTTGTGTCCGAACTTTCTGCATCCAATATGTTCTTGCCATCCCCCTCCCATCCACTACACCATTGCAATGAACTCGCACAGTTTTTTCATACTAAAATTGTGACTATTCATCGTGAGCTTAAGTTGGATTCCTATTCTCATGACAACTTCATCTTTCATCTTTCCCGCTACTACTCAACTTTCTGACCATGTTGTGACTGTTCTCCCTGATTTTGCATCTGATGAATCTTGTCAAGTTAAGGCTAGGCTCTCAATTGATTGAATTCCTTTGATAAATCTAATTGGAAACATCAAGTCTGGCTTCTCACTTGATCATCTCCCTCCTTCCAAACTCAGATGCCTGGATGAGCCTTCCCTTGAGGTGATTGCTCAGCTTCTCAATTCCTCCCTAAATCTGGGCCAGTTGCCTCGCAACTGGAAGCACACTCTCGTGCTTCCACTGTTGAAAAAGACTGGTTTAGATCCCCTCTGCTGGTCTAACTTCAGGCCTATATCACTTCTCTCCACTTTTTCTAAATATTGGAAAACACATTAACTTTCAACTTTCTGCTCATTTGGCGAAACATAAGCTATTTCATCCATCTCAGTCTGGCTTTCGTCCTGGTCACAGTACTGAATAAGCTCTGTTGGGGGTCATGGAGGACCTTAGGCAGCAGCTTGATTGTGGTGGCTAAGCAGCGCTCATCCTTTTGGATTTCAGGGCTGCTTTTGATACGGTATCCCATTCCATTCTGGTGTAGCGCCGCGTAAGCTCTGGTATTGTAGGTGTAGCCTTGCAGTGACTGATTTCTTTTTTGGAGGATCACTCCTTTCAAGTCTTTTCTCACACCCTGAAATCTAACTCTGTTGCCTTGCCATCTTGAGTTCCGCAGGGTTCGATCCTGAGTCCTCCACTTTTTAAACTTTACGTTCGCCCTTTGGCAGACATTGCGGAAACATCTAGGTTGACCATCTTTTTATACGTTGACGATACGCAGATTATTTTTTCTTTATCATCTGCTCAACATCAAGATCCTTCTTCACTTAAACATGGTCTGTGTAACATTTCCTTGTGGATGTCCAGCAAAGCTTTCAGGCTAAATGGTTCTACAACAGGGGTGCTCATCCTAGGGAACAATCCTGAGCTTTGGGGAGACAACCACTGGCCTGTATCTTTGGGACCTTTACCCACCCCGGTTCCTAAGTTTAAGAACCTGGGATTTTCCATTGATAGCAAGCTCTCTCTCACTGGTCAGGTCTCGGGAGTTACCTCGGCCTGCTTTGTGGTTCTCAAGAGGTTAAAGAAAATTCTCTGGCTAATACCATCTGCTGCACTGAGGACTGTACTGCAGTCTTTGGTGATCTCCAGGCTCGATTAGGGTAATGTATTGCATCATGGTGGGGACAAGACCTCTGTATGCCGTCTCCAGCTCATTCAGAATGCAGCTGCCCGCCTACTTTATAGGTTGCCTTGCCACGCCTCTGTCTCCCCTTTGCTCTATCAACTCCACTGGCTCAGGGTTGGCAAGCGTATAGAATTTAAGGCTCTCTGCTACATGTTTAGAGCTCAGCACGGCCTGGCTCTTGCAAACATACCATATCTTGTCAAGCTCTATTGACCTTCTCGCAATCTAAGATCTGCTAATCTTTTCCTCTTCTCAGTCCCTAGAGTAACGCTGGCCCGTATGGGTGGCCGTTCGTTTTCTTTCCTATGACCAAAATTATGGAACTCTCTTCTGCTAGAACTCAGGAATTGTCAATCCCTCTTTGCCTTCTGTAAAAAGCTCAAGGCTTTTCTTTTTAGCCAGGCCTAATGCCAACTGAGCTTCGATCTCACTTGTTCCGCTGTCGGCGCCGGGAAACCCTGTTGGGTAGCTGCGCGCTTTATAAATCTTTAAATTAAAAAAACTGCATTATCTTTTCTATTTCAAGTATTAAGGTAATTCATTGATAGGACTTTCTCTATGCCATGTGTCACCCCTGTTTAGCTCCATTTTGTGAGGTTGTTTTCGAATATATTGCCATACAATGGAATAATCTACCACATCAACTACGACTTTTACTTGCTTAAGCAGTGAAAAGTGCCACCTTTCATATGCCGGTTGTGTCACTCATCCTGGAGAATTGCTGACAGAAACAGGATTCTTGCTCAAAACAAAAGAAAGGGGGACCAGGAGCTAAATATGGTCTAGTGTCCATGCACCCACTGATAATCCAAAATCAATGAGGACACTGTTCCTAAAACCGGGGTGCAAATATGTCACCCTCACAGTGTCAAGAGGAAAATGGAAAAGAGATAGCAGGAAGAAGCAAGAGAGGAGAGAGGAAAGAAAGAGGCAGTGGTTTCTGGATTCTGACATAGCCACTCCACATTGTGCCATTAAGACAAAGTAAGCCTAAAGCATGTGCCTGGATCAAGGTCTGGGGGGCCTTAAGATCACTGTCCAAAACCTTCCAAATCACCATGTAGTTACTGTGTAATATGTCAATGTCCTAAATGTGATCCTATCAAAGACACTTTGTCAAACGAACACTGAAATGTGCTCATTGGTGCTTATTGTAAGTCTGTGGCACGAGGTGGGGCATAAAGCGACTCTCTTTTTGGTGAAAGGGAAAATATTTTTAATTGGGTTTTGGCCCAAAGAGAAAGGTCAAAACCCAAGGAAGGAAGAGAAAGACAGAAGAGAGAAAGCAGATATGAAATGAAACCAGCAAGAGTGAAATAAAGACGCATGAAGTGTATGTTGGTAGATGAAACAGACATGACTTACAGTTGCCAAAATCACTATAGGATGAAGAAAAGCTTTGGTTTGCTAATTGCTTAGCAAGTATACAGACATAAACGTACACATATAAGACATGGGTGCTCAGTTAGAGTAATTAAGCATGACTACCGAACACAATTGGTGTTTACTTCAGCTGCATGATGATGATGCATGGTGATGCACAGAAAAGCCTAAGGAGAGCACTAGTAGAAGCGCATAATTCGTAAAATACTGAGTGCTGGTACCTGCAACTTTTATGAGAAGCCAGTGGGCAGTGCAATTAAAAGTTGGTGCATGAAATTCCAAAGCTGGTTGTCTCAAAACTCATGATGCACCTTAACTCCATTGACACACATATACCTGCCCATTTATTTCACTATTGCCTATCCTGCTTCCTCCCTTTGTGACGTTCTCATTTTTCTCTTTCTCTATCTTTCCACTTTTTTCCCTCTTTTGCCATCTTGAAGCAACAGATGCGAAACAAAATAAGTGCTGGTCCCCAAAAATAAGTGCTACTGCCCCACACCGGCAACCACTGGCTCTATTTAAGCACTGACTGGTGGAAGGATAATCTAACTTTGGGTATTATACAACTATCATGGGGCAATAAACGATTGAGCACAAGCAGCTCTCAAAAAGCAAGTGTTCTGTAGTATACTGCCCATACATAGAACTTTATGGTATCTTGCCCATACCATGTCAAAGTAGCTGGCATCATCAATGTTGGGGGTGTAATAACTAACAAGGGTTACTGTGTGTCCCTCTAATATGCCCCACATCATGATGAATCTGCCCTGTGTATCTTGTAGTGTCCCTAGAGGGCAGTATCTTATGCTATCTTCGATGAGGATTGCCGTGCCTCTAGCATATGTCGAGTAGGAGGAGAAGCAGCTGTGTGCTGCTCATTTCTTTCCAAAGGTGGGTGCTGCTTTACGGTCCAAGTGTGTTTTTTGCAACATAGCCACCTGCACTTGGTGTCTTTCTAAGTATCCTAGGATCTTGCATTTGCGAGGGCCTCGGAATCCTCAAATATTCCATCTCAGGAAATGTACACGTGGGTCTTGTCTGCTCTAGGCTCCGCTATATATGTCGTGTCCTCTCTGGGACCGGAGGGGTCAATGTGTTCTGCCATGGTGAGTTGTATGGATCGTTCTCTATGCTTTTGTAATTGTATGTGCTCAGTATTAATCTGTGCAGCTCCGCTGTGTGTATCAAAAGTAAGACTGCCCCCCACCCATACCTGCATCCCAAACCCGTAGGTAAATAGTATCCCTCCCAAACACTCCATTATGTGTTTTGCCTGAAGTGTTGTGCAAGGATAGATGTTGGCACCTCCATGAGAATAGACTCATTAATGACAATTTAGTAACATGCAAGAAGTGTATCTTATACAAAGCTAAGACTGGTAAAAGCAGTATACTAGCATATGAGTCAATTAGTAACATAACTTCAACATACTACATCATTCAGTTAATTCCCACTGGGGGAAAGCACCAGAGAGTCTGTCAGCACACTTCGCAGGAGCGAGGATGCCCGGGAAGTCGTTATTGCTTGGCGATTTCATTAGTCCTGGCAGTACCACCCATGCAGGCTCCATCAGGGTCCGTGATTAGCCATTCCCCCAGGACCGGCGCATATTTTCAAACTGATTAGCAATGAAACAAGGAATGCATAGTCCTAACAGTGATGCAAGTGACCAATTCCATACAATGACCTGGCCTTAGTCTTCTTCAGGAGCAGGTGGTGTCCGTCGGGAGCCAGGATCACCATCCTGAGTTATGGATGACCGTCTCTTAACAGTTTTTAAGAAATCTTACACTGGTTGCAGGATGTTAAAGATGTGTGTCATCCCATGGTAGGGGATTCGCAGTCTGGTGGGGTAGAGCGTCAAGTACTGTATGTTGATTTGCTGGAGTTTCCGCTTGACTGGTAGGAACTTCCTGCACGCTTCTTGTACTGTCGTGCTGAAGTCTGGGTAGATCGAGTGCTTGTTCCCTTCGTAAACCAGTTCTTGCTTTTCCCTTGCTAGTCTCAGCACCGTGTTGTGGTCTTTGTAATTGAGTAACCGCACCAGTATGGGCCGCAGAGGCACGCCCCATGGCGGTCTGCTGCAAGTGAGCGATGGGCTCTCTCAACCACTAGAACTCTGAAGATTGCCTCCACGCCAAAGATCCCAAGCAACAGTCATTCTACACAGTCCACCATGCAACCAGTTGTGGTAGACTCCTGGATCACCACTATAAGCACGTTGTTCCTGAGTGAACGCCCCTCCAAGTCTTCAGTCTTTGCAGCAATAATTTTTAACAGTTTATCCATCTCTTGGAGTTGTTCACAGCAGTCAGAGGAAGAGTCTTTGAGGGTGGATATCCGCTGTTCCGTTTTGGTAATGCGGCCATCATGCTTCTCCAACGTTTGTGTGATGTAGTCCATGTGCATATTCATGGTGTCCATTTTGGACTCGATAGAAGTGAGGCTTTGGCACATCATGAGGAGAAGTTCTTTCATATCTGTATCTTGTGGGGTAGTTGATGCTGTACTTTCCTCTTCCCGGCATGAGTCTGTGTCTTCAGCAGTATTGGTACTGCTTTTCCAGGCCGGGAGTTGGAGTTTGGCCTGTTTGCCATCCGTTGGACCCATGATTTTCCCCTCTACGTGGTATGGTCGGGCACGGTATGCCTCTCAGGAAGATCAGGATGCAGCGGCTAGCTCTGCTTGTCCCTCAGGGTGTGCAGATCCCACTCAGGTCAACAGGCGCCAGTTTGTGCCTTCGGGTGGTTATACAGGCCAGTTTTTGCCTTTGTGCAGTTATTTATGTGAGCCCTGTCTCTGCCACGGCCCAACTCTTCACCCTCCTCCCTGATTCTTGTGTTGCTGAAGAGGGCCCGGGCCCACAAAAAGCAGCATTTCTTGCTTTGAGATTTTGCAGGTAATGTCCACTTCAGCCTGTCTTACCGAGTATTACAAGGCAGCAAGGCTGCTCTACGCCCCAGGATCAAGGCCTCACCATTCCATGCGCCACCTCCCTGCGCTGTACAGGTCGCACAGGTCTATTAGCATCCTTCTAGCAGCGCGTCTTAACAGGGTTCTCCTCTTGACCCCTTCAGTCCCCAGGTGAGTGTGCAAATCAGGATCGGGGAGCCAGCCGCATCAGCAATCTCGCAACTCATATTAAAGCGGACCATCACCTCAGCCGAGGCCCAAGGTAGCTCAGGGGAAGCAGCGTGGGCTCAGACTGGCTCAGCCTTAGCGTTGGAGCAAGCCTACCTCAGCTGGTCCCGATCTCACTCAGCGGGCGACCCTCTCGCCGTAGTGTAGCTCCGCGTTGGGCAGCTCCTGGTTCCTGGCAGTGGTACAGCTGGGGTCTCTCCGCAGCAATTCCATACAGCAGGGCAAGGCGATGCAGACCCGGTTAGCTCAATCACGTAGCCGTCATCATGAACAGCCGTAGGCTGCAAAACAGGAATGTGCTGCATGTGATCGCTTAGACGGTGTCAGCGAGTCCGCACTCTTCTCATCAGCTCCCTGGTGAGCCACGTTGGGCATAACGTGTTTAAAGGCAGTTTTTGCCACTTTAGGAAGGAGGATTCTGGCGGTTTATGGTCCTGGGCTATCAGAGCCTCACTGCAGTGTTGTGATCTTGTTCGTTGGCTCTCAAGAGTCCCCTAAGTAATGCCAATCCATGTAAAAAATGTGTGACATGCTGTGGCACATGGGAAGAAGAAAAAGTGTGGTGAAAAAACGATTGTGTGTAGTATACTTCATCATGGTTATATATGGTGCACTGGTCATTACTGAGGGAAAAGCATATGTTTTTACAAGGGTTCTAACCCCACCAGGAGAAATTAGTTTTTTTAAATATTTCCCTTAATGTTTCTACTTTACCGAAATGAAAGATGTCCCTTTTTTAAATCCCCCAAAATAGTGTCTAGGGAGATTTGTGGCCCTTTTAGTCTAGCCAGTGCACGTCAGACATTTTTTACATGCTGTGGCATGTGGAAGAGAGGCAAGGTTTGCTATGAAAGAAATCCCTTAATTTGTGGAATGAGAGTTTGGGGATGGTTGTGTAAAAAAAGAAATGCATGGGGCAAGTGCCAGAATGAGAGGAAGGAAGGGGTCTTTGTTTATGAATAACGAAAATCAAGTGTAGATTTGTGTCATGTTAGAAGAAAAACAGCATGGAAACAGAAGAGGAACATCACCCTTTCTCTAAGACACAAAGGCTTTGGGCTGACAAAAGCTATGCAGACCAGATGGTACAGGGACAGTGAGTAGGGTCTATGAGTGCTTTTTGACAAGGGTTCAAACCCCAGCTGGGGAAAAATTGATTTTTATATTCTTTTCTATTTTTTTTCTATTTTACCCAAATGAAAGATTCCCTTTTGTAAATCACCCCTAGCAGTGTCTGTGATATGTGTGTCCTTTTTAGCCAAACCAGTGCATGTCAGAGATTTGTGACATGCACTGGCACCTGGAAGGGGGGGGGGGCAGGTTTGCTATGAAATAAATTCCTTAATTTGTGGAATGAGACTTTGGGAATGATTGTGTAAAAAAACGAAATGCATGGGCCAAGTGGCAGAATGGGAGGAAGGAAGGGGTCTTTGTTTATAAATAACGAAAATCAAGTGTAGATTTGTGGCATGTTAGAAGAAAAACAGCATGGAAACAGAAAAGGGACATCACCCTTTTTCTAAGACACAAAGGCTTTGGGCTGAGAAAATCTATGCAGAACAGATGGTACAGGGGCAGTTCACAGGGTTTATGAGTGCTTTTTCGACAAGGGTTCAAACCCCAGCTGGGGAAAATCGATTTTTATATTCTTTTCTATTTTTTTTCTATTTTACCCAAATGAAAGATTCCCTTTTGTAAATCACCCCTAGCAGTGTCTGTGAGATGTGTGTCCTTTTTAGTCAAGCCAGTGCATGTCAGAGATTTGTGACATGCACTGGCACGTGGAAGGGGGGGCAGGTTTGCTATGAAATAAATCCCTTAATTTGTGGAATGAGACTTTGGGAATGGATGTGTAAGAAAACGAAATGCATGGGCCAAGTGCCAAAATGGGAGGAAGGAAGGGGTCTTTGTTTATAAATAACGAAAATCAAGTGTAGATTTGTGGCATGTTAGAAGAAAAACAGCATGGAAACAGAAAAGGGACATCACCCTTTTTCAAAGACACAAAGGCTTTGGGCTGCGAAAAGCTATGCAGAACAGATGGTACAGGGGCAGTTCACAGGGTCTATGATTGCTTTTTGACAAGGGTTCAAACCCTAGCTGGGGAAAATCGATTTTTATATTCTTTTCAATTTTTTTCTTCTATTTTACCCACATGAAAGATTCCCTTTTGTAAATCACCCCTAGCAGTGTCTGTGAGATGTGTGTCCTTTTTAGTCAAGCCAGTGCATGTCAGAGATTTGTGACATGCACTGGCACGTGGAAGGGGGGGCAGGTTTGCTATGAAATAAATCCCTTAATTTGTGGAATGAGACTTTGGGAATGGATGTGTAAGAAAACGAAATGCATGGGCGAAGTGGCACAATGGGAGAAAGGAAGGGGTCTTTGTTTATAAATAACGAAAATCAAGTGTAGATTTTGTGGCATGTTAGAAGAAAAACAGCATGGAAACAGAAGAGGAACATCACCCTTTCTCTAAGACACAAAGGCTTTGGGCTGACAAAAACTATGCAGACCAGATGGTACAGGGGCAGTGTGTAGGGTCTATGAGTGCTTTTTGACAAGGGTTCAAACCCCAGCTGGGGAAAATCGATTTTTATATTCTTTTCTATTTTTTTTCTAGTTTACCCAAATGAAAGATTCCCTTTTGTAAGTCACCCCTAGCAGTGTCTGTGAGATTTGTGTCCTTTTTAGTCAAGCCAGTGCATGTCAGAGATTTGTGACATGCACTGGCACGTTGAAGGGGGGGCCAGGTTTGCTATGACATAAATCCCTTAATTTGTGGAATGAGACTTTGGGAATGGATGTGTAAGAAAACGAAATGCATGTGCCAAGTGGCAGAATGGGAGGAATGAAGGGGTCTTTGTTTATAAATAATGAAAATCAAGTGTAGATTTGTGGCATGTTAGAAGAAAAACAGCATGGAAACAGAAAAGGGACATCACCCTTTTTCTAAGACACAAAGGCTTTGGGCTAAGAAATTCTATGCAGAGCAGATGGTACAGGGGCAGTGCACAGGGTCTATGAGTGCTTTTTGACAAGAGTTCAAACCCCAGCTGGGGAAAATCGATTTTTAAATTCTTTTCTATTTTTTTTCTATTTTACCCAAATGAAAGATTCCTTTGTAAATCACCCCTAGCAGTGTCTGTGAGATTTGTGTCCTTTTTAGTCAAGCCAGTGCATGTCAGAGATTTGTGACATGCACTGGCACGTGGAAGGGGGGGCCAGGGTTGCTCAAAATAAATCCCTTAATTTGTGGAATGAGACTTTGGGAATGGTTGTGTAAGAAAACTAAATGCATGGGCCAAGTGCCAGAATGAGAGGAAGGAAGGGGTCTTTGTTTATAAATAATGAAAATCAAGTGTAGATTTGTGGCATGTTAGAAGAAAAACAGCATGGAAACAGAAAAGGGACATCACCCTTTTCCAAGACACAAAGGCTTTGGGCTGAGGCAATCTACGCAGAACAGATGGTACAAGGGCAGTTCACAGGATCTATGAGTGCTTTTTGACAAGGGTTCAAACCTCAGCTGGGGAAAATCGATTTTTATATTATTTTCTATTTTTTTTCTATTTTACACAAATGAAAGATTCCCTTTTGTAAATCACCCCTAGCAGTGTCTTTGAGATTTGTGTCCTTTTTAGTCAAGCCAGTGCATGTCAGAGATTTGTGACATACACTGGCACGTGGAAGGGGGGGCCAGGTTTGCTATGAAATAAATCCCTTATTTTGTGGAATGAGAGTTTGGGAATGGTTGTGTAAGAAAACTAAATGCATGGGCCAAGTGCCAGAATGGGAGGAAGGAAGGGCTCTTTGTTTATAAATAACGAAAATCAAGTGTAGATTTGTGGCATGTTAGAAGAAAAACAGCATGGAAACAGAACAGGGACATCACCCTTTTTTAAAGACACAAAGGCTTTGGGCTCGGAAAATCTATGCAGAACAGGTGGTATAGGAACAGTTCACAGGGTCTATGAGTGCTTTTTGACAAGGGTTCAAACCCCAGCTGGGGAAAATCGATTTTTATATTCTTTTCCATTTTTTTTTCTATTTTACCCAAATGAAAGATTCACTTTTGTAAATCACCCCTAGCAGTGTCTGTGAGATGTGTGTCCTTTTTAGTCAAGCCAGTGCATGTCAGAGATTTGTGACATGCATTGGCACGTGGAAGGGGGGTCAGGTTTCCTATGAAATAAATCCCTTAATTTGTGGAATGAGACTTTGGGAATGGTTGTGTAAGAAAACTAAATGCATGGGTCAAGTGGCAGAATGGGAGGAAGGAACGGGTCTTTGTTTATAAATAACGAAAATCAAGTGTAGATTTGTGGCATGTTAGAAGAAAAACAGCATGGAAACAGAAAAGGGACATCACCCTTTTTCTAAGACACAAAGGCTTTGGGCTAAGAAATTCTATGCAGAGCAGATGGTACAGGGGCAGTGCACAGGGTCTATGAGTGCTTTTTGACAAGAGTTCAAACCCCAGCTGGGGAAAATCGATTTTTAAATTCTTTTCTATTTTTTTTCTATTTTACCCAAATGAAAGATTCCTTTGTAAATCACCCCTAGCAGTGTCTGTGAGATTTGTGTCCTTTTTAGTCAAGCCAGTGCATGTCAGAGATTTGTGACATGCACTGGCACGTGGAAGGGGGGGCCAGGGTTGCTCAAAATAAATCCCTTAATTTGTGGAATGAGACTTTGGGAATGGTTGTGTAAGAAAACTAAATGCATGGGCCAAGTGCCAGAATGAGAGGAAGGAAGGGGTCTTTGTTTATAAATAATGAAAATCAAGTGTAGATTTGTGGCATGTTAGAAGAAAAACAGCATGGAAACAGAAAAGGGACATCACCCTTTTCCAAGACACAAAGGCTTTGGGCTGAGGCAATCTACGCAGAACAGATGGTACAAGGGCAGTTCACAGGATCTATGAGTGCTTTTTGACAAGGGTTCAAACCTCAGCTGGGGAAATTCTTTTTTTATATAGTTTTTCTTTTTTTAAATAATGTATTTCTTTTAGCAGAGTGAAAGATAGTCCTTTGGAAATCCTCAACTGGAAAAAGGGGGACCCTCAGGCACCCACACTAGGTAGGTAGCCGTTTGTCTTCATCGGGTTCCCTTAGTTAGTATGAGGAATGCTGGGTTGAATAAGACCAGAAAGCTGAAACATGTCAACCGGTTTTTAGGACAGGCGGTTCAAATTTACTTAACTCTGCACTGTCCGTTTAAGCAAATTGGTTTTAACTGAGTTCGAATCACCCCTCTATTAAAATTGTTGGTTGAGGGAGTGATCTACACTCATTTTAAATTTGCACCTTTTTGTTTGTTGTGTTTTTTTACACATACTAACTAGGGGAACCCGATGAAGACAAACGGCTACCTACCTAGTGTGGGTGCCTGAGGGTCCCCCTTTTTCCTTTTGGTATACTCACTACTCTTCTTGACACATTTGTTAAGTCTCGCATGGGGCACTTATGGGTGTTGGTGAACGGTTTTTCTCACCGTTTCTCCTATTGAGTTTATGCATTTTATAGATTATGATACTCTCTAGTTGTTTCTGATTGATTATCCAAGGGGTGCGAGAGTATTCCACGTCAACCTTTCTCTCTTGTTGTTTATACAGGTTTTGGCAGCGTGCAGCTGCAAGAGAATTAAGATTGTTCGAAAGAGATGTTACTATCGTATTGTCCCTTTTGAACTACAGTTTTCCCCGAAAAAATCTTTTTAGGTATCACGCTTGTACGATGGAAGATTCAGGTCTCTCTTTTTCAATAGAGGAGGCTGATGCCATTCTAAATGATCTAACTTTATTTGCAGATCCCTTGGTGGCGCAAACGATATCCCAAACCACAGATTGGGATAAATTAGGTGAACAAAAAAGAACCGGATAAGGGCCATTCTACATGGCACTATGATGAAAGAGTACTTGACTAATAAGATTGCTCCCAAAGGTTTGTTAGTGAACAATGCACCCCGTATCTTCTTAGAGGACAGTGTATTTAGAAAAGAGTGGGCCCAGATAGCCTGGCATTGTACTCACAACTGGGCACTCCTAATTATAAAAACTGCACTTCGACTTTCGGAGGCCCTACTTATTGAGATTCAGGCTACAGAAGCCCACATTAGACCACGGTTACGGGTTTTAAGAAAAAACTAGAGGAGTTCAATAAAGAGCTGAACGAATATAAGGAAAATCTAGCACAGTCTAAAATCCAGCAGTTCCAAAAAGATTTTAAAAAGTGGTCACATGCAAAAGTTTACCCCTATGCAAGTGCTGAGTATACACCACCTGACCGTACCAACTACAATTCTGATGTTTCAGATGATTCCAATTCCAGTGGGTCAAGTGCAGGGAGCTCTGGCAATAAACAACGGGGCAGAGGCCGAGGAAATATACCACAAAATAACTCGAATTGGTTCCCATATCAACAACAAGGGAATGAAGTTTTTCATCCAAATCCTTATGGTCACCCACCATTCCCACCTCAGATGGGATGGAATCCACATTTCGTTCCACCACCCCCCAATTCCAATCAAATATGTACCCCCCTCATTTTGTAGGGTTTGGCCAGAGAGGCCGGGGCAAGAGACGGGCAGGGTACCAAGTTCGTTGGCAAACACCAGAGGCTGTGGGAGACAACACACGCAGCAAGACGCAGGAACAGAGAGCGGGTCCCAGCAATGTACAAGCTTAGTCACTAATTTGTCAAGCAGAATCTTAAATCCGGATGAGCAATCGATTTTGGAGAAAGGGTTAGGCTTTATACCAACACCACGCCTTGATTGTTTCAAACTGTTTTGTGAACTCAGTGAGTTTTTTAGAAAATTGCGGTTGAAAGCTTTCTTTGAGAATCGAGAAACGATTGAAAGCCAAACTCCTAACAGTGATACCAACTTTAGAAACAGATCGACCTTTACCCCCCCAGCACATCTAGTTCCGGCAGGCATAATTGCCTTCGAACAAGCGGTGTTCCGGGAAGTGGAAAATATTGAGGAACAACATCTTTCAAAAATTTAACAGGTGCTCAATACAAAGCCATAGAGTCCTTAAAAAATGACCCTAATATTGTAATTAAAAGCGCCGATAAAGGCGGAGGTATCGTCATACAAGACACTGCTGCACATGACGCTGAATGCAGACGCCTCCTAAGTGACACAAGAAGTTACACAATTTTGAATGAAGATCCATCATCATCACTGAGGGATGAGATAGTAGAACTAGAGATGACCGCTGAGCGAGATGACTACATTAGCAAATACGAAGCAGATTTCCTGACAAGTTCCAAAGGAAAAGTTGCATACTTTTACTGTCTACCAAAAACTCATAAGAACTGGTTTCCACCCCCTGGTAGACCGATTGTTTCAGGCATTGGGTCTCTTTTAGAACCCCTTTCGAAATATTGCGACTTTTTCTTTAAGCCCTTGATACAGTCAACTAGCACCTATATTAAGGATACCAAGAGTTTACTGTCAATGCTTTTGACAGTCAAACTACCTGAAGAATCGTGTTTTCTTGTCTCGTTAGACATAGAGAGCCTTTACACGTGTATTCCCCAGGATGCGACATTGAAGGTTCTGGCGGACGCTCTGGACCAAACTACATGGGAATATAATACTTCTAAAACGTTTGTCATTGAGTGTGCAACTCTGGCGTTAAAATGTAACTATTTCCAGTACCAAAACCAGATATTCTTGCAAAAGACTGGTACTTCTATGGGCAGTACTGGGCTGTACGTCTACAATTTTGAGAAAACCCATATTTTGTGCAACACCAACCCTTACACTCTCAATGTTATCCTGTGGCAGAGGTACATTGATGACGTGTTGTTAATATGGAAGGGCACAGAGGAGATCCTTTTGGCCTTCTTTGATTGGGTCAATACCTGCGACCCACATTTGAGGTTTACTCATCAGCACAGTCGGGAGAGCATCGAGTTTTTAGATGTGACGATCACCAGAACTGGTGATCATTTGACCACTAAGACGTTTCACAAACCCACCAGCAAGAATAACCTGCTCCACTTTTCGAGTTTTCATCCGCGCCCCTTGCGGGAAAATTTACCTTTCGGGCAGTACCTACGTCTTCGTAGGAACTGTAGTAACATCACCGATTTCAAGAAGCAGGCGGAGGATCTGACTAACAAACTTTCATACAGAGGGTACCCGGCTAAAATCTTAAAGAAAAGTTGCAAAAGGGCCAGAAATCAGAATCGCAAAGCCCTACTAGAAGTTGACACAAGAGAAGGAGAACCGGAAACACCGTTGACATGTGTAACAACATACAGTAACATCTCTAATGTAGTTAATCGGACTATAAACAAACAATGGAGAATACTGACTAGCAATGGCCTTGAGTGGCAAAAACCACTCTTTTCCTACAGACGTGAGAAAAGTCTGAAGGATGCATTAGTACACACTCGCCCCAACAACAAAAAGGACATAACACCTATTCCAAATGTACTTACCACCTGGGGGTTACCACCAGTGGTGGGTCACTACCCATGTGGTGGGTGTAGTGTTTGTCACTTGACCACGGCAACCAAAACCCTAAATTTAGAAGAAGGGAAACTCTGGCACCTGAGAAGTCACACCAACTGCAATACGAGTAGCGTAGTCTATTTGATAGTCTGCCCATGTCGCCTGAGATACGTGGGCATGACCACACGAAAAATAAAGCTACGTATAGGGGAACATCGCAGCAATATTAGATGCCAGAGAAACACAACGAAATTGACAGCACATTACCTTGAACAGGGGCATGGTCCGAATGATTTAAATTGGACCATCATAGAACACCTAAAACACAGTAGTGAGAGCTTTTTATTTGAAAAAGAACAAAGATGGGTGCATCGATTGGCAACCAATCGTCAAGGACATAATGACGATATCCCGTGGGGGTCAGTGATGAGACGTTAACATACGACTGCCTAGGAGTATAGAGACTAAAAGTAACTGATTTCAAACGGAGTGGGGCTCATTAAAAGGGTAAAAGAAACACACATGGTATACCAGAGGTCCTTTTAGAAACACATACATGAGGAAGAGGATTACACTGAGAGTGATTAAAAATGTGCTAAATCAATATCCCCCACCCAGTCGTTTTGGTCTTTTTGTTTTTGGTGTTTCTTGACATTAGTGTTTCCCGTTAATTTTGAGTGAATTGGCTGCCGGTCCGTTTTTTTGATTCTCGTGTAGAGAATCTGGCTGGTCTTTGGTTAATAATTTTTTTGCTTCAGACCGGTGACCCGTGTTTGGGACGTAATTAAACATGCATAGGATTAGTTGCGTTCGGTATGAGGATCGAAGCCTTGATGATTAACGGCTTTGGTGTTGACTGAGTTCTATGCTTTCGAAGCTTTGTAGCGTAAAATGTAGCGAATATCGACAATCAAGTTGCGATAGCTATAAATCTCCTGGCATCTGCAGCCCGAACCGATCACGTGAGTAGTAAGCACGTAGGTCACGTGGGATTGCGGAAGTTCAAAAGAACGTTCTGACCGCTGCTCGAGTTGTTCTTCGAGCCGTGGATGAGCCAGAACTAGGTGGAAGTGTGGGGAGCCGTCAGCAAGCTAGTGAGTACACGAGCGTGTTTGTCTGAATTTCAAGCTACACGCTCTGCTAGGCGTTTTGGTTTCGAGCAGCAACAATTAGCATCTGAGCAATAAAATCGCCGCACACCATCATTGTTTATTTACTGTGATTAGTCTGACTTATAGTCGACGTCTGGCTTTCATTTATATTTTCACATTAAAGTCAAGTCGTCATTACTATCCAGGACACCAATTAAACATAACTCTTTTGTTTCCATTGTATGGGGGAATAAAATTTCTTCTTTCACGTTACTTCTATTTAGACGCTGATGTGAAGAATTCCTCCACCACGGACTCATGGAGTTATTTCTGTAGGATTGTTGAAGTAAGTCACCATTTAATCGTAATGATTCAGTCTAATATAAAATCTTTTAGACAATCGAATTTGAATTTTGACCACCTTAACATAAGAGAGAATGTTAATGACCTGAAGTTAGATTTTCGTTTTTTTTCCTAAACAGATCCTAACGAGAAAGTTTGTCTTTCGCTATACCTAGGAAAAGACTGGAATACTAACAGAGTGAGTTTCAATATATTAAGTGCTGCAATGTAGAATCTATGATCTTCCGATTTTACAAGCGTGATTTAACTACGTCGATATGGACAGTGAGATCACTGGTCCATACGTACTTTGTCTCCAAGGAAAACTGTTTGTTTTAAATTTCATTACCAAAGGTGGATGCAGGGCGGGAACAAGTAGCCATGGTCCCTGAGTAATGAGGTACGAATAATGCGATCAGACATTATTTAGTATTATATAGTGCTCTGCGTACCAAAATGGTTAGCAGTGGGATAAGTCTTTATATCCATTCCTCCACGGCCAATAAGGTCAGCAGTGGGAGAAGTTTGCGCGTCCGTCCAGCATAACGGCTAGGGCAATTTATATGCCTTTGAATTTACACGCATGGGTTTGACTGTGTCACGGGGTGATTGATGGGTAGCCAGTAGGTATAACTATGATAAACTTTACAAGCGAAGAAATATTTTAATTATGAATGGTTATGAGTTCTGTTTATTGTTTTTTTTTACAGATTCCATAATCCTCATATAACAGAGGTAACGCATCTGAGCTTTTTACCAGAACTCCGAACAAAAGTTGGTAAAAACGCGTTCTTTTGAACTTCCATCCAACGTGAGTAGGCACTTTAGGGGGTGTACTACCTCGCTGGGTGAGTTTCTTTTATTACTGGTCCTGAGGAATGCTGGGTCGAATAAGACCAGAAAGCTGAAACATGTCGACCGTTTTTTAGGACAGGGGGTTCAAATTTACTTAACTCTGCACTGTCCGTTTAAGCACATTGGTTTTAACTGAGTTCGAATCACCCCTCTATTAAAATTGTTGGTTGAGGGAGTGATCTACACTCATTTTAAATTTGCACCTTTTTGTTTGTTGTGTTTTTTTACACATACTAACTACGGGAACCCGATGAAGACAAACGGCTACCTACCTAGTGTGGGTGCCTGAGGGTCCCCCTTTTTCCTTTTGGTATACTCACTACTCTTCTTGACACATTTGTTAAGTCTCGCATGGGGCACTTATGGGTGTTGGTGAACGGTTTTTCTCACTGTTTCTCCTATTGAGTTTATGCATTTTATAGATTATGATACTCTCTAGTTGTTTCTGATTGATTATCCCAAGGGGTGCGAGAGTATTCCACGTCGCCCTTTCTCTCTTGTTGTTGATACAGGTAAATTATATCAACAATGGTTAGAACATTCCACGCTGTCTTCTGTAAAACAACATCTTTCTCTTTTGTCTGGAGACATAAACCTTGCCGATTTCCTTCTGGGTCCAAAGTCCCTTTGCGCAAAGTATTTTGTTTATGCTGCTTATAACGAATTTTGGAAATTTTCACAAATGGAAGCTGCTGTATGGTTCCAACAAATAGATCAGGACAATCTGGATAAAGTCCTTGCCGTTTTCGATAACAGTATTAACAGATTGTCATCTCATATTTATACTTTAGACAATATTATATATTCTGTTATTGATATTGTACACAATGAAGTGTCTACATTATATCATGGTCAACATCAACTTAGACCAGTTATGCCATTTGGGTGGACACTACAAACACTTAAAAATGGGTGAGTTCTCTGGGATTAGCTGAATGCAAGTGCATTGTTTTTGCTTTTTAATTTAACAAGTAAACAGCAATTGATGGCCATGAATGACGCTACATATACTATGCTTCATATACAAAAACTCGATCAACTACCATTTACCATAGCCGAAATTCATTCTGGAGTCTGGTTAAAACATGGAGTCAGCTCGGTGCCCATCGCTATGTTTCATTTTACTGCCTGCATGAAACACTTTCTCGTAGGTAGATATGAGCCCCTTGGAAGCAGTTACATACATGCGTTATGGTCTTTACCGTTTACATTTCTCTGTCAACAAGCTGAGAGAGTAGTTTTTCTTACAGGGGAAGAGTGGGATACTACTGTCGGACATTCCCTTGTGTGTCAACAAGTGAAACTCCACGGTGCTTGTAATGTTTCTGCCCCTAATTTGGCTTGTTTTCTAAAAGGAACTTCTGTTCCAGCTATTATTCCCACTCTCACATTACTTTCCAATGGCAGTAATCTCATCCTTAACCCCTTTGATTCGCCCGTCGGCCAACGGCCGTCGTGAGCACTACCTCTGTAGTGCTGCGCACGTCCGTTGGTCAACGCGGCCCGCCCACTCAATAAAACCGCTGCACCGCGGCAGAATTGCAGCTGCGGTTAAGCGGTTAATAATCAAGACTGCCGTGGTTTGTGAGCTGGAGTCCCTTAAGTAGTGACTCTTTCTCAGTTAGTTACTTGTTGAAACAACGTCCTATTTCCCCCTCCACATGGAAGTGTGGATAGTTTGTGGTGGCCTTCCATTCCTTCCAACCTTGAAAACAGATTTCAATAAGCTAAGCAGACTCAAAGCACTATTGTTTCAACTAGAAGTAGCTCTCACTTCAGCTCGTGAGACCTTCGAATTGCAGGGGCGAGACCGTCCAGTGAAATACAATCTCTGTTAAACACAAATCTCCCCCTCCATTTCGGAGAATTGATACATTAAATATTTAAAGCATCTGATACAACAGGCCTAGCACACTTTTTTAAACTCTTGGACTTTAGCCTAGTTTTCTCTCTCCAAACAATTTTAAAAGTAATCCCACGCCTTTATACATTAAATTTTTTCTAGCGTGTTCGGTGGGTTCCCACTGCTGCTCGTCTTGATTTGTGAAACCGTTGTCCTTTTAATTCTGCCCCACAATGGCTGCTCGATCTGAGGTTCTGCCAGACAGGAACCGCTGCAGCTGTACCGTGAGCGTATGTGTCAGCTCATTGGATTAATGCCACTAGAGGCGTTGGATGTTGTGAGAAGATGGCCTGGCATATGCTGTCCACTATTCTAGTGGGCACCTTGCACTAGTCCAAATGGCCCTTATTGATGGTAGGTTTAAAGACAACCTATATAGAAAGCTATCCTAGTAGTAGCTGTGGAGGGCAGCCTTCAGGCTAAGTCTTGAAGGAATGTAAAGCAGCTTGTTTTATCAGTCTATAATCTCATGAATGACCAACTGAAAGGAGAACCACACCAGGTATATATATGAAATATATGTATTTATTCTAAACACATCCCTCTAGTCTCTTTATGAGGCTAGAGGCAAAAGTGCATTCAGTAAACTTATTTAGCACACAATAAATTAGCACAATATACGTTGAGCCCTAGGGGCGTACCAAACCATATATTAAGAAAGTGGAATAAGAACCACGGCTAACAGAGACAAGGCCTAGGACCCTTAGAACCACTGGGGCCTCCAGGAACCACCCAAGGTAGTGACACAGGGGACCCACGGGGGACGTGTGCAGTGTCTAAACACAGCCGCGAATCACCATTAACTTCTATGGGGAAAGCCGCGGTTGGAATTTTAATGATTAAGGACACTTAGAAGAGGACTTGGACCAAACCCCTTTAGAACTAGGAGGTTCTAGAGTCAACACCCACGGGAGCACTGGATTACTCCAGTTACCTCACCCAGGAAAGCCGGGTGCATAGGTGTCTTTTCGTGACGGGTTTTGTCGTCGATTTCAATGGAGGGCTGCTGCAAAATGTTACTGGCGTCCACGTGGAAAGTGTCCGGGTAGATCCAAGGGTGGATCAGAGATGTGAAGAACCTGAAAGCAGAGGGGACAGAGTCTGGGTCACTTGCCAGTGACCAGGAAGGCAATGAGAAGATGCCTTCAGATGTTGGATGATTTCAGGTGAAGAAGTTGAAGCTTGACTCTTCAGCCATGAGGCGTCGAGGATGACCAGGAGCTGGATTGGAGCTGTCCCACAAAGGATGTCGAGTGCTGCGGTGTTGGTTTCCGGATTGGACCCAACAAGCCTTGGCAACAGCAATCCACGCAGAAAGCAAAGATCGGCTTCGGTGCAGACCAGCAAGGTCTGTGGGACTCACTTCTTGGTAGGGAGTCAGGGCACATCTGGAGCAACTAGAGAAGCCCAAAGGAAGGAAAAGTTACCTTCATGGGGACCCACCGGTTGACGGACCAGGGACCGTGAAGGGCCTCAAGCAGATATTTTAGAAGCGGGCTCACGGAACACTTGTGGAGTGTAGGCCCACAATCTTCCCTGCAGATGGTGCTCGGGACTTGGACTACCAGTAGCCCAATGCACACCTTCAGGAAAGCTTGGGAAGTTGATGCACTTGCAAATGTGCACGGTGTCCAGGAGTTCCGGTCCCACGTCACTCGTGAGGGCTGCGGGTCTCCTGTTTGCTGGGATCTCGTGTCAGCCTCTGAAATGTCTGGAAGTCTGTGTCCTGAGTCACAAATACTTTGGGGTCCAGCGGGAGCCTCAGAAATGCAGACCAGCAAGATGCTTCTTGGCTCCTATTTAAACAGGGGAGTCACACCTTGACCCCAAGGGAGATTCTTCCATCTTCTAGTCATGTAGAATGTCGAAGTTCTAGGATATATGTTGCAGAGTTTCGTCCAGGTGTAATCTGAATTCCTAAGGACTGGGATCCCATACTTATACTAAGCAAGGGGGTTGGACATATTCTAGGGACCTACTTATTGGAGGGTCTGGGGGAAGGGGTGGTTACATCTCTTTCCCTTTGTCCAGTTTCACGCCAGAGCAGGGGATGAGTGCCCCTGCAACCGGTTTGAACTGGGGTATTCACAGGGACACCAAGTGTGCTCCTAGCACTGTCTGAAAAGCATTCTCTGAATGCACCCACCCAGCCCCAATACACTAAAGTCTGTCTGGGAGGTGGTTACACCTCCCTGTGACAGGAAACCTATTGTCCAGGCCTCACCTGCTGGAGTTTCGTCCAGCAGCAGGAGGTCAGACTCGTGTCTGTGGCTGCAGCATCCATTTTGTGATGCGAGGGTTCTATTACTGGTTAGGTTAGTTCATGAGTAATAAAGTTAGGAGTTCTAACTTTACTACTCCTAAACTGAGAAAAATCCTAATTTTTAGACTTTCGATATTCACAGAAGGCATTTAGGAGTCCTAAAGTTAGGAGTCCTAAGTTTACTACTACTAAACTGAGAAAAATCCAAATTTTAAGACTTTCGGTATTCACAGAAGGCATTTCGGAGTCCTAAAGTTAGGACTCCTAACTTCTGTGAATACCGAAATGAATAAGTGCCTTCTGTGAATACCGAAATGAGTAAGTGCCTTCTGTGAATACCAAAATGGTAGTAAGTTTAGGATTTTGTCTTAAGTTAGTTCTGTGAATCGGGCCCATTGTTTTTCTGCAAAAAACACATCTTGCGGAGGCTGAATCCTTGAAATTAAAAAAAGGTTGGGTAGGGGAAATGTTCTTTTCTTAAGGAGATGGTAAACAAAACGGAGTAATGATATTGTGTTGTAAATCTCTCCCGGTTACATTTATTTAGCAAGATTCAGACGCGGATGGCAGATGATTAATTGTTAAAATGTTACTGAGGGGTGTTCCAGTTTTTTTCCTCAATGTCTATGCACCTACTGGAGGAGATGTCTCTTTTTGGCCCACATTAGCTAAACACATTTCCCAATGTATTGAGGACAATTTTATACTAGCAGGGGAGTGTAATCAAGTAATGGACCCATTCATAGACAGAAACTCCAAAGTGTCTTTTATCCCCAACAAGCCCCACAAATCCTTTGTTCACACTATCACCCAACATAAACTTCTGGCTGCTTGGCGTCTATGTAATCCGATCACTAGAGAATACACCTTTTATTCCCCAGTGCATGCAATTCAATCAAGGATTGATTATATATTTGTCTCTCACAATATCTCACAGTCCCTTTCTTATGCTGATATTGGTCCTATTCTTTTATCAGACCATTCCCCTGTTTCAATTGGCCTAGATATTCTACCCAAGGTTAATGCTCCTAGAAGGTGGCGATTTAACAATGCGCTTCTATAAGACCCAAAGTTTACTGCTTCCTTCACCGCCTTTTTTAATGATTACTTTGCGATAAATCAAAACGAGTCCTTGCCTTTTTCCACTATATGGGATGCTTTCAAAGCTTCAGCAAGGGACTTAATCATTAGCTTTGTTGCAAGGAAACGAAAAAACGCATGTAAACTTACCAACGATCTCCTTAACAACATTAAGAAACTGGAGCACTCCTATTATGTTTCTCACTCACAAAAAAGTTTAACAGCTTTTATAAAGGCCAAATTACAATTCAATAGCTCAACTGATGATGCCTCTCTATATCTTTTAAAATGTAGTGCAAAATTCTATGGCGGCAAAAACAAGGCAGGGAAAATATTAGATAATTACTTAAAAGTTTGGCAAAACAAATTAAATATTGATTTTGTATATGATGATCATTCTGTTTTAAAATTCAAAGACACGGATATTTTAAACACATTTTCTCTCTTTTACCAATCATTATATACATCTGAAACACAACCCTCTGATCATTCATTGTCACAGTTGTTCTCAAATATCCAAAAGCCCCATCACGATCCACCGGATTTAGCTTCCTTAGATGCAGAATTAACACCACAAGAACTCCTAAAGGCTCTCCAACACCTTAAAAAGAAAAGGCACCTGGCCCAGATGGCTTTACTGTTGAGTTCTATCTTCACTTCTCTAAACTTCTACTACCCAAACTACCTGTTGCGCTTTTTTCGCTCTGTGAACAGCTCCACAGGCTCCTTCTCAGAAGCACACATCTGCCTTATTCCTAAAGAAGGTAAGATTCTAAATATTGTAAAAACTACAGACCATCTCCCTGGTGAACATTGATTAAAAAATTTTCTCTAAAGCATTAGCCATACGCTTGGACTCTCATTTACCAACTTTGCTGGGGCAAGAACCGTCCGGCTTAGTCAAAGGACGGGTTATAACAGACAATACACTACTTCTTTTTAATGTCTTATCTAAGTCTTCCCATCTAAAACACTCCCTGGCAGCAATAGCATTGGACGCAGAAAAAGCTGTTGACAGAGTTGAGTAGAAATATTTATTTTATACTCTTAGATGGTTTGGTTTTGGCCCGAACTTTATATCTTAACTATCTCACCTTTATTCTATTCCTTGTGCCGCAGTCTGTGCTAATGGCTTGATTTCCCCCTTTTTCGATTTAAGTAGAGGAGTGCGCCAAGGATGCCCCCGCTCTTCTTTCCTATTCAATTTGGCTTTAGAACCTTTATTGTCTAAATTACATCAAAACCCGAACATATATGGTTTTCAAACTTCGAACGCCCATAGTAAACTTGCAGCCTATGCTGATGATATCTTGCTCTTCATGTCAAAGCCGGATGACTCAATTCCTGCTATCTTAGCAGAAGTGCAGTCATATTCCCTTATATGCGGTTATAAATTGAATAATGACAAATGTGAAATTCTGCCCTTAACCAAATATACTTTTAAAGCAGAATTTAGTGCTTCTAAATTCACATGGAGCTCCAATCATATTAAGTATCTAGGTCTATACTTTACCTCTTCAATCCCGGATACATTAACATTATGCAGGAATAAATGTATTAAAAAAATCTCAGAGCTAACTGCTAAGTGGCACCTCCTATATTTAACCTGGTGGGGTTACTTAGACACTATAAAGATGATGCTATCACCCATAGTCTTATATACGATTTCCAATATCCCAGTCCCTGTCACCGCTAAACTTTTTAAGAAAGTTAACTCCGTCCTTTCCTCCTTTCTGTGAAGTAACAAGAAACCTCGAATGTCTATTTTAAAATTAACAGGCCCCAGGACAGAGGGAGGGGTTAATGATCCTGATTTTCTGGCTTATCTGAAAGCTTTCCTTTTGCGTCTAGCTTCTCTTTGGTTGCTTGATTCCACGGATGACTGTCCAACTTTCCCCTTTGGCCCTCTATTGAACACCTTTTTTTATCTCCCTTCTCCTTTCATGAATATCTCTCCTTCTCACGCAAGCCACAATCTCTCTCTACCCCTATAATAAAACAAACTTCCAAACTCCTCAGCTTAGCTCCCCATTCAACACACCTCACTTTGATTCTTTCCTTGAATCAATGATTTGGCATAACAAAAATCTAACTATTCGAGGTAAACCATTCTATTCGAAGACATGGAGACAAAAAGGGATTAATATGGATAATCAGCTATTTTCACATTCATATTTTTACCTTTTAATACACTCAGCCACTCATTCACTTTACCTACTTCGTTTATCCACAAATATGACCTGCTCAAGAAAGCAGTTATGGATTTGTATATTCAACTCCTTACTACACACGACACTCCCGCTATATTAGACCCTTCTTCACAACTTCATATTTTATTAAAAACCACACCTAAAGCATCCACTATGTATAGATATTTACAAGATGTTGCTGTTGCCAGACAAAAGTCCAAAACAGAAGAGGCATGGGAACGGGATTTCCAAATAGACTGGCCAATATCCCTCCAGAAAAACAAATGAACCAAGTTGCGCAGGTCTTCCAGGGCAGCCAACACAACGCAAACATTGTTCTTCATCTATAATAGACTCCTACTAACACCGGCTACTTTGAACAAAAGATTTCCAACTATACAAGATACATGTTGGACGTGTATGACATCAACAGTTGATCTATTTCACATGCTATTTTCTTGTCCATCTGTTTATACTTTTTGGCAACAAGTATGGTCTCAAATGAATTAGATTTTTGATACTAAGTTTTCTTTTTCCTTTACTCTCGTTTTCTTGGGTAGTCTTTCTTCAATTTGGGAGAATGTTGCACTCAATGTCAAAGGTATTGATTTATTTTTAGCGATTGCGTTCCAGCAAATTACTATTATTTGGAAAGATTCCCAAAAAATGTCCTAAAAGACCTGGTGGTATGCTGTGTGCCATAATCATAGAATGGATACTACCTTTGTTTATCCCTTACGTATGGCGACAAAACGTTCAGACTTGTGGTCACCAGTTACAATGTATATTGATGCGAGCACCCAAAAAAATTCCAAGCCTCTGGCATGCCAGCAGGAAGTTCCTGAGCCACCTTGGCTCCCCTTACATTTTCCTAATATGTTTGTACTCTAATGACATTTATATTCTACTCAGTTTGTTTGATTTTTCCACTTTCATTGATAAGTACGATTCGTGTCCTTTTATTGTAACAGACCTATAACGTATTGATATGTGCTTAATATTTTGTACTGTATACAGACATCTTTTATCTCTTTAATAAAAACTTCTTTGAACTTAAAAAAAGAAGTCTCAAAGATGAATTTTTTAATAAAGCTTAATTTAAATGACACTTTTATTAAACATTGAGCTGTGTGAGTTAATGAAATATAAATTAAAAGACTCAAAGATGTGCTTTTTAATCGAGTCTTATTTAAATGCAATCGCTTTTATTAAACATTGAGCTGTGTGAATTAATGTCCTATAAATTTATTATCATTATTGGGATCACTGAAATAATATCGAGGGACAAAATATCGAGTTGCCAAAATATCGTTGACAAAATATCGACAGTCAAAATATCGAGTTTGTATCTACAAACAGATAAGTACAAAAATATCGAGTACAAAATATCGTTTACAATAATATAGTTGTTAAAAATATCGACTTTATTAAAAACAGTGTTAAATTAAATTAATATTCAAATTTTTTTTTTTTTTATTTATTTTCAAAGTTTTTTATTTGCATCAAAGGATCACATAGGCAATAAACAATTCATTTTTTCAAGAAAGAAAAATGAAACAAAAATATGACAGTATTCCATAATTGCATTTAGATAAATATATAACATTATTTAAACAGTGCAAAACATAAAGTTAAGATTCGATAGACATATATTTTAAGAAATATTACTAAGACATGAATAACCCCCATATTCTGTCAATTTTTCGTCTGGCCTGCAATCCCCTTGAATCTGCAATAGCGGCTTCCATACTATGGATCTCCTTTACTAAACTCCACCATTCTAAAACTATTGGTGGGTTCTTTTGAATCCATGCTCTGGCAACAATTAATCTTCCACAAGTGATTAGAATATTCAACAGATCTTTAAACCTTTCACCCCCATTGACGCCTACGCAGATATCAATATTTGAGAATAGGAAGGGTTGCTCCAGCCTCTCAGTGATAACCTTAATTATTCCTTCCCAGTATTCTTTAAGGTGAGGGCAAGTAAAAAACATGTGGACAATATCCGCACCACTCATATCACATTTAGGGCATTTCGTTTTATCTGAATGATTGTTGTTCGTTGCCCATTTAAGTATCCTTTCAGGCGTGTAATATAGTTGACAGATTGTTTTAAACATCTGCAGTTTTAGGCTGGAAGATTGAACTGATGTATTTAGGCTTTTAAATGATGTGACAATTAGATCTGTAGGGATGTTCATTGCCAGTTTCCTATTCCATTTCTCTGTTAAAATAGTAGCATCACCGGTCTTGAGATCAGAAAAGAGCTTATAACCCAGGCTTATGATAGATTTATCAGCATCCCTATAGATACAGTCCCATATCTCAGATTCTGAGACTGCAGTGAGTTCTACTTTTTTCACTAAGTAATCTCTAATCTGATAGTATTTAAACCTAGCCATTTCTGGTAGGTTGTAGCAAAGTTTAATTTTATCAAATGCCATAAAGCCAAGATGATCATATAAATCCCCCAGAAATCTAATACCGGAGTTTAAAAACATTTGACAGGCTGTGTCATGAAAAATAGTAGGAAAGCCGGGATTGCCCCATAAAGGTGTTTGACTGTGAAAAAGAGATGTATGGCATTTAGCCATAATAGATCGCCAGACACTCACAGTGTCCCTTATGGTCTTAAATTTAACCCTTTTAAAATAGTTGGGGTCATTTATCCTATACAGAAACATATTGACATCTAATCCTAGTAGGAACTTGTGAAAGTATAAACATTTATCCAGAACTGCCAAACTGCAAATCCGAGTCATAAATGCTGACCAGTAGTAAAATTTAAAGTCCGGAAAAAGCAGTCCTCCTTGACTAAAGGGGAGTTTAAGCAGTGATACGGCACGCCGGGCTTTTTTATATCCCCATACAAAACTGCCAATGATACCTTCTAGTCTGGTGAAGAAGGAATTGTTGACCCGCAGAGGGATTGTTCGAAACAAATACAAGAATTTAGGCAGAATTTTCATTTTTATTAAATTTATTCGACCAATCATATTGATTGGAAGTTTATGCCATTTCTTAAGTTGCATGGCAGTTTCTTTTAATAAAGGTTCGTAGTTTAGTCCTATGATGGAATCAATATCTGAGCAGATTTTAACACCTAAGTAGGTGGCTACATTGCTAATTCCAGAGACAGGAGTAGTTGGTTGATAATTCATGACGACTTGTGTTTTGGTGGTATTAAGTCTGTAACCAGAAACTGAGCCATAGATGCCAGCTTCTATTAAGATACCTTTCATAGTTTTAGCAACATCTGGGGAAAAAACTGCAATATCGTCAGCATATACAGTTATATCTAATTTATCTAATCCATTAAAAAAAGGGCAGATTAGTGTTTGACGTTGTAGAGCAATTAAAAAAGGCTCTATTGCAAGAGCAAAAAGTAATGGTGATAAAGGGCACCCTTGCCTTGTCCCTCTTTTAATGGAAAACAAAGAAGAGCATTTTCCCATATATGAAATCTTACCCATAGGATTATCATATAAAGATTGGATCCATCGTAGATGTTTTCCTTTAGTACCAAATGCCTGTAGTGCGGCCCACAGAAAACCCCACCCCACCCGGTCAAATGCTTTTTCAGCGTCTAATAAAATCATACCGAGTGGGGTGTGTTTAATCCGTGCTGCATCGAAAGCTGATATAGCCATGTTAATATGTGCAGTGGTGTCACGCTTAGGGATGAATCCATGTTGTTGGGGAGAGACAAGTTGGGACATATACAGAGCTAGTCTAGTAGCCAGTATTTTGGCGAAGATTTTTGCATCGCTATTAATAAGTGAGATAGGCCTGTAAGATCCCCTCTCTTGTGGTGCTTTACCTTTTTTTAAAAAGAAAATAATTTGAGTTAGATTCCACGATCTGGGTGCTTGTTGCCCTTGACCAATAGCACTAATCACATCAACAAATAGTGGTATTAATTCTTCAGTGCAATATTTATACAGTTCCAAAGGAATAAGATCTTCCCCTACAGCTTTACCCATTGCAAGAGATTTAATTGCGCCCCTAATTTCTAAAGGCGTGATCTCGGCCTCTAATTGAGCCGATTGTTCTGGATCTAAGTTATTGACTTTGTTAACATTAATATAATTATTAATACAGTCATCTGAGATAGCAGCTTCCGGTGTATAAAGAGTTTGATAGAAAGAAGCAAACTGTTGTAGAATTGATTTTGGATCGCAAAATAATTGATTATTGTCCCCTTTAATTTCTTTAACCATATTAATGGAACGATCTTCCGCAACTTTGTAAGCCAATAATTTCCCACTTTTATCTCCATTTTCATACTGTTCTAGATGATATTTTTTAAGTTTATTAATGCTTTTGTCCCTCAGAAGGTTTTTAATTGCTGCTTTAAGCTCAATTAATTTGAAGTTTAATTCTTCTAAGTTTAAAGCATTGTTACAAATAGCATCAGATATCTGGAGTTCGATATCTCTGATTTCGTTTAGCCTTTGCTGATTTATAGTTCGAAGTTCTTTGTTTTGTCGCCAAATGTATTGTTGGGTAAATCCCCGTACGCTAGCCTTACACGAATCCCAGACTATCCATGGTAAGCTGGATTGTCTGTTAATATCAATTAATTCTTTTATATGCTCTTTGAGCTGATTTATAAACATCGCGTCAGAAAATAAGTAACGAGGAAAAGAGAAGGAGCGAATAGTTTTTTCCTCAGTTGTAAGTGTGAATGTTATAGAGATCGGGTTATGATCAGACGTCACCCTTGGATATATATCCATTAAACATTTGCATTTGTCAAGAATCAAGCCTGAGGCCCATATCATGTCAATGCGTGAGCATACCTTATGTGCAGCAGAATAAAAAGTATAACCAGCTATATCAGGATTTAAAGATCTCCATACATCTTTTAAAAGATGAATTGCTGCCAGATCCACAATTGCAGCTCTAGTTTTCCTCATCCTTTGAAAAGCATTTTTTCTTGTGATATCCAATTTATAATTCATTATGCAATTAAAATCTCCTAACACAATAATCTCTGCACCCCATCAAAGTAGTTCCATATTAATTTGATCAAAGATTATAGGCTCATCTTGATTAGAAGCATAAACTCCACATATTGTAAGTTTGAAATTTCCTAACTTTATCTGCGCTATCGCCCATCTGCCAGCTTTATCGGTTAGAGTCTTAATTATTTCACATTTCAGTCCTTTATGTTTTAAGATCGCTACTCCCCTAATTGAAGCATTAAATTCCGTGCAAACTATTGGATCAAATCCTAATTGTTTGATCAGTTGTTTGTCTTTATAGGCGATATGTGTTTCAGTAAGAACTACTATTTGCGGACTATACATCCTAAGTTCCTCATAGACAAGACGGCGTTTAATTTTGTTGTTTAATCCTGAAACATTCCAGGTTAAGCACTTTATTAAATGCATTCTAAATTATATATTTCCTTACCCATGTAACCACAAAAAATAATCACAATCAGTGCCTTGTAAAACGTCTTAATTTTTTCTTTGTCATTTTTGTGACCTTTGATGCAATTTTTACCCCAAACCATTACTTCCCTTAACCCACCCCACACTCTGATACTACCTCCCCCCACCCCGTGTTTACCTGTGGATCCCCCCTTCCTGTTGACTGCCGTTCACCTGGCAGTAGGTGGGTGGAAAGAACGCTAATCGGGTCCAGGTATTTATAGTTAGTCCTTACGACACAATACTACACAATACTACACATTTTCTCATTATTTCAATTTTAACCTTATCATTATCGTATAAGCAATCAACTAATATCCTGTGAAAATTTTGTCGGTGGCGAGAAACTGAAAAGATATTAACTTCAATATATCCAATAAGGCCAATAAGACCAGAAAGAAAGAGACATAACATCCCTATTACGCCAGTATTTACTTGACATTAATCCTTAGCTCAGTCATTTCCCAGCTTTCCAGGAGGTAATTGCTTTTTCGACCTCATCTACATCCAAAAAAAAATATGAGCGGCCATTTTTTATCACTTTCAGCTTTGCAGGTTCTTGCAGATAAGCTTGAAATCCGAGTTCTTTGATCGGATCTATAAATTGTTTTAGTTTCCATCTTTTTTCTAGCGACAGTTTACTTAGATCCGATCTCACAAAGAAGGTGACTGACTCAATAGTAACTGGAGTATTAGGACGTGCTTTTAAGGAGATGGCTTGTCGGAGCAGATAGTTGCCAATGTAAATCAGAATAGGTCTTGGCAATTTCCCGCTCTTGTCTCTCTGGAATAAGGGTAATCGATGCGCACGTTGGATCTGTGAGTCCCAGTCCCAGTCTGAGAGATCAGGAAAAGCCTTTTGAAACAAATGAGTAATGTATGCCCTCGGATCTGCCCCCTCCGCCCCTTCCGCAATACCAAAGACACGAAGATTCTGCCTTCTATTCCTATTCTCCAAATCTTCCAGTTTGGCCTGCATCTGGGATATTTGTGAGGCATGCCTATTCAATTCTGCCTCAGCACATTGCGATTTCTCTTCTGTAGCAGCCACTCTCTGCTGCAATTCCTCTATGTCCTGTGACACTGCTCCCATTTTACATGCCATCTCTTGTAGAGAAATTTGAGTTCTATTGTTGTCTTCTCTCATTTGCTGATAATGAGTTTTAGCCTCTTGTTTCTGTTCATTTAAGAGGTGCAAGATTGTCTGAAAAGAAGCAGTCACTTCCCCCTGCGGTATCCACTCAGTTGCCCCAGTTAATGAGGATGAAGTATTGTCTCCCAAATGCGTTACTTGTATAGATTCACCTAATGGGGTCCTTAATACCTCCGGAGTGGTAGCCTTAGGCATATCACACATATCTTCAATTATGCTGTCACTACCATTATTGCCACTATTCCCACTATTACTGCTGGTATTGCTACAGTCAATTAACACAGAAGCTGAAGCAGGATTATCTCCGATAAATATCAGGGTAGATGCAGAAGAGTGAGGCTGAGGCTGTAGCTGATCCATTGTACTTGCTCCAGTAGCCTTTAATTTCTCAGCGAGAGTAGGTTGAGTAGGGCTGAGGGGAGCATCAGCTTTTGTTTTGTCTGTGGGTACAGTGGTTACATCATTGGGGCTATTACCAGATAGTCGCAGAGCCATAGTTTTTACACCACCCTTAGCCTGCACCCATTGTCTGATAGGGCTATTTTCAGCTATAGCCTTCAAAGCGTTTGTCTTAGTTTTGCCCGCCATTTTAACCATCTTATTCTTGCTTTTCCCCTTCGACTTCTTAGGTACAGTTTTATTTTTGTCCTTGTCCTTGATCAAACATAGGGGCGTGTTACTCCCCTGTTCATTGACATCCACATATTCTTCATCTGTTTCAACTATGTCTACGTTATCATCATTTTCAATTCCTTCAGTTTCTGTCCCCTCCACAGCACAGCCTTTATCGAGGGAGAAACTAGTAGCATTAGTGGCGCTAGAAAAAGTCTTAGCGTTGGTATCAGTAATGGATGAATTCAGTATTGGAGATTGAAGTGCTTGAGGGTCGGTATGATGGACAAAAGTGCTATTAGTACTGTTAATAGTGGTAGTGCTAATGGTAGGAGTTAGATCATTTGCTCCGTTCCCCAATAGAGCTGTCTCTAAAGCCAGTACATCAATATTAGCCTGAGCTGTGGAGACTGTGGTAACTGTAATAATGTCATTTTGGGATTGTTTCACAGGGTCTTTTAGGTTATTCTGCTCTCCTTCCTTTACATTTGCAGCATTGCCTCCCATTTGACCCCTATCGTCTGTGTTACCTTGATTGTTTTTTAGAGCTGTTTCAGCAATGTTCTCCGCTGCCGTCGGGGCTCCCGCTCCCGTTCCCCCGCTTGCTCCAAGCTGTATCTGCTGCTCAGTGCTCTGAGCCGTGCTCTGAGCCGTGTCCACGATGGATTTCTTGCTTGCCAGAATCTCGTTGATTGCGGTAACCGACAGTGAGACTGCCGAGGCTCCTGCTCTCCCGCTCGCTGTTGTATTACGCGTTGTCCGTGTGGGAGGTTTCGGCGCCATCCCGCTGACGCTCGCTCTCTCCGGCTGGGCTGCTGCCGGTGCTATGGAGGAACGCAGACCTGGCCAGCGGATTGCTGCTGATGCTGATGCCGTTCCCAGCCTGATCCACTCCGACAGGTTTTCCCAGCCCCACCGAATCCTTGCAGTTACTCGCGGCAGTTGCGGTGTCTCAGCTCTTTTAACACCGGCGGAGTAAAATAAGCTTTGAATACAGCTCCTGAACTGCCGTAGTTTCCACATCAGCCTCCGTCTCCGCGTCCATCAATGTTACTCAGTAATGTAAGTACTAAAAGATCGAGGTGAGTCCTCTCGAGTCCTCCAGGTTGCTCCGCAGGTTGCTCCGTAGTGTAATTTAAATTGTATAACAACAGTTCACGGATCAGCGCTGTATACTGTGTCGGGTCATAGCGTGGCTGTTACAGACCTGGACCCGGCTCAGCGTCCTCCACTCCGGTGGTGTCAATCCGCCATCTTGGATTCTGTATATCTACAAACAGATAAGTACAAAAATATCGAGTACAAAATATCGTTTACAATAATATAGTTGTTAAAAATATCGACTTTATTAAAAACAGTGTTAAATTAAATTAATATTCAAATGTAATTACTAAAATATACTTAAAAATACTTAAATTATCTTATAATAATTAAATAATAAATGAAAATAATAAAAAAAAATTACAATCTTATTTGTTAAAACATATATATATATATAGTAACATACTATAATTAAATAAGATACTATTATATTACCGTACGATACCAGAAGTGTAAAAAATACTATTCCCACTCCAAAGAGTGCAAGCGTAGGGAAAGCGTTGGATAGCGTAGGGGTTAAAATTACTATTCCCACTCCAATGGGTGCAACAGTAGGGAAAACTGACCCTGAACCCAAAGAATACCCCTTTACCCAAGAACTGAAAACTGACCCTTAACCCTAAAAATACCCCTTTACCCAAAAACTGAAAACTGACCCTGAACCCTAAAAATACCCCTTTACCCAAAAACTGAAAACTGACCCTGAACCCTAAAAATACCCCTTTACCCAAAAACTGAAAACTGACCCTGAACCCTAAAAATACCCCTTTACCCAAAAACTGAAAACTGACCCTGGACCCTAAAAATACCCCTTTACCCAAAAACTGAAAACTGACCCTGAACCCTAAAAATACCCGTTTACCCAAAAACTGGAAACTGACCATGAACCCTAAAAATACCCCTTCACCCAAAAAACCAAAACTGACCCTGAACCCTAAAAATACCCCTTTACCCAAAAAACCAAAACTGACCCTGAACCCTAAAAATACTCATTTACCCAAAATTATTTAATATTATTTAATTTTCCAATTAATTATTAATTAACAATAACAATAAAGTAAATATATTAGCACATTAGCTGTAATTAATTTAATTTATTAATATTTTTTCCCAATTAATTAATTAACAATAAGTAAAAATTATATATATAAATAAATTACTCTAATTAATGTAATTAACTAATTAATATTATTTAATTACCAATTAATTATTAATTAAAAATATGTACATAATTATATTAATTAATTAACTAATTAATATTAATTAATTACCAATTAATTAATAAAAAATATTTACAAACATATAATAATTAATTAATAATTATTAAATTACTCCCCACCCTTATCCCCTATTAACCCAACATCCCGCTCCTAAACATTAACTACAATTTATATTACTATTAATAAAATTATTATTTTTTTAACCTTTTTTCTACATATTATCTATATTTTTTACTTTGACTATTTATCAATATTTGGTCTTGTCAATTTTTTTGAGTCGATATTTTTGTACTCGATATTTTTTTATCATTATTTTATTAGATATTTTGACCAACGATATTTTTGTAGTCGATATTTTATTGTTAACGATATTTTTAACTCGATATTTTGTCCATTCGATATTTTGGAGTCGATATTTTGTCTGTGCACCTCATTATTGGTCGTTCTTGGCAAAGACAATACCTGTGTTTTTATTTTGATATTCTGTTATATGTTAATGATGTCATAGAAAATGTTAAGAGTGATGTAATGTGTGAGGTAATAAGCAGTGCATGTCGAGGGTACTAGTCAGTTGCTTCAGTTAACTATAATGAGTGAATTTCAGGTTTTTTTAGAGTTACAGTTCCAGCAATATTTCCTTCCAGTGGCCTGAAGAATAAAATTAAAGGAATACCAGAGTTGAACATATTTTTTATTATTTTAGGAGTGTATTACACTATTTTTAGTGTGCATCTTAGCGTGAATCTTTTTAGGACTGATCGGGTAAATTATTTGCTAGCTTTACCGCTTTTAATAAGCTAAAAAAACATTTTCGATAGTATGAAGGTAGATTTGTTATTTTATCACCTCACTGGACCTCATTGTTTTTTTTTTCTTACCAGACTGACTTTGATTGTTTATAGTAGCTCTACAAAAAGAAGTTCGGTGTCTGCTCATTGACCTAACCAGTAGTTTAGCAGCATTCTTGCTGCCTGTAAATGAATTCTAGTGTGCTGAAAAGGAAACTTGCAAACTGGCTGCGTGGCACTACTGAAATAAATTATTCTACATAAATAATTTACGTTACAGTATTGGTTTGACTGAAGAGCATGTGATTTACTGTTTATAGCACATGGGCAGCAAGCAGGAACTACCTACTGCACAATGACAGTGAAAAGTCGAATTAAACCCTGCTGGCTAAACAAAGATCATTCATTAGTATTTTGCTCAAATGTCCCTTTTAAGGGTGAAGAAAGAACATATAATCTAAAAAAATCCCTGAGAATAGCAGGCTCCAAATAATGCTAAAATATTGCTTTGTGTTACGAATGCTACACTACCTCACCAGAAGCAGTTTGTGTTTAACTACAAGTCAGTTATTTCATGCAGCTGGATGAGGCCTGAACTTGCTGAGGGGGGTGGGCCCAGACATCATGGGCATGTTTGGTTAACAGAGAAGCACTGCACAGATCCTTTATTATGCAAAAGGAAAGCAGTTAAATCTTTGGGTACCTCTTCCTCAGCTTCGCTTTTAGTCATAACAACCAAAACTGAGATTATCGGTGTCATTTGCAACATACCTTTGCTCCAAAAACGTCTCACGAAGTGCAGTTGGGTGTCATTTCCTGTAAGCACATACCACGAACTCACACTGCACGCGCTGTTAAAGAGAGAAACCAGCAGAGCCTCATGATGGTGTTAAATGAATTGCAAAGGCACTGCTCTATAAGTCACAGATTAACCCAGATCCTCCCCCACCCACAAATAAAACCAAAGAGGATACCTGACAACGTAAAATAGCGTTTAAAAGCCTGGGAGCCGTCTTCGGAGAGACAAAAAAAGAATGTCAGCCACATGGCCGGAACTGGGGGGGACTAATACTGCAAGAAAATGTAAACAGCTACAGGTCTGTGCACCCACAGTGTAACACAAGGTGGAAAACAATAGTAAAATAGTCCCCATGAACAGATGAACACAACAAAGCGTAATTATATTGTACTTAATCCCCGCTCCTTGGAGGAAAAAGAAGGGACAAAGAGACTGGACTGGCCACTAGCAAGCAAGGATTTCTAAAGGACATTGAAACCAACACATGAGAAGCCTGGGAATGGTTTTAGGCCCACAGAGATGTATACTAAAGTATACAAGAGTTTGTACGCTTACGCTCAACCTAAAAATTGATTAACAGAACTCCTCTATTATAACCTGTCGAAATCTGGTGAACATTAGGGAGCATCTGATCTTCTTATTGATGAAGAGGGCTGACATTTTATGAAAATGGGAACAACGTAGTATGCCAACTCTGTCCCCAAAGTGATAGGAGGTACATAAAAAATAAAGAGGGCTGATGGGGCCTTTGCGACCAAACAGAAAGATAAAATGTAAGAGTTTAGAATGCTCTTTCAGGCCTTATATTCTCAAGATCCTGATATTGCATTTGTAGGAAAGTGCCCCTTTTGCATGGTTAACCCCCACTTTGCCTGTCATCTGATGTAACCTGACTTGATGTGCCATGGGTCCCTGCCAACCAGGTTCCCAGGGCCTGTGTTCTTTCCCAAGACTGTACCTTTGTACCCACAATTGGCACATCTCTGGCAACGGGTAAGCCCCTTGTAAAAGGTACCCTGGGACCAGCGAGGGCTCTATGGGCTGCACCACCTATTGTGCCACCCTTATAGGCCCTGTACCTTAACACCCACACACTGCCATTGCAGGCTGCATGTTTTGGTGCAGAGAAAAGTGAGAGTTGAAATGGCACACATCCCTGTGTGCCATGCCTGCAACCTGCTGCCTGAGGCCTAGGTAAGTCACCCCTCTAGCAGGGGGCATTGGCCCTAAGGTGGGGGTATAGTGGCATGAGTCCTCTACCCCTACAGTGTCTAAGCCCATTCTTAGATATTGTAAGTGTTGTAAAACCATAAATAATATATGGTCTGGGAGTTGGTCATTGCGAACTCCGAAGCACCATAATGGCTTTACTAAAAACTGAGAAGCAACCTTCTAAGCACATTAAACCCACACTGATGCCAGTGTTGGATGTAATGTAAAATGCACTCAGAAGACATCTTAAAGATGCCCCCTGAAAATCGACAAGCCTTGGTGTGGTTCCTGAGTGGCTCTCCTGAGGTGGTTGAGGCGAGCTGAAGAACACATCTCGGTCCCTCCATCTTGAACGTTACGTTACGTTAAATTATTTGTACCGCGCACTTTCACCAACGGTTTCTTGGCGCTCTTTGACAGGTGCATTGATCAAGGTGAGAGAGTTATGCGTAGGCAGATTGGAATAATAGGGTTTTTAATAATCTGCGGAAGCAATCATAGTTGGGGCATAAACGAAGGGAAGGTGGCAAAGAATTCCAGGTGGAGGGGACAAGAACAGAAAAACTCAAGCCACCGTGCTTATTCCGTTTGAATTTGGGGATAACCAGGAGGTTGAGAGATGCTGAGCGGAGAGTTCTAGAGGGGATATGACGAGTCAAGACAGAAGAGATGAAGGCAGGGGCTGCATCGGAGAGGGCCTTGAATACTGAGCATGCCAACTTGAAGGTGCAGCGCTTGGAGACAGGGAGCCAGTGCAGACTACGCAAAAGAGGAGTGACATGCTGATGTTTGGGTTGGCGGAAGATCAGGCGGGCGGCCTGATTCTGCACCAGCTGCAGTCGATGGAGGTGGCATGCAGGGATCCCTACATACAGCATGTTGGCGTAGTCTAGCCTTGAGGTGATAAGAGCGATGATGACTTGAATCAGGGCATCTCTGGTGAGAAACCTACTGATTTTACGGATCCGCCTAAGATGGTAAAAACAGGATGATGTGACAGAGTTAATTTGCGGTCTCATGGAAAGGTCACCAGAAATAATCACCCCCAGACTTTTGACTGTACTCATAGGAGTAGGTGCTGACCCCAAAGATGTTGGCCAAAAGGTGGAGTTCCAAGGATGATTGAGACCCCCTACAAGGACAAGCTCAGTTTTGGTGGGATTCAACTTTAATTGACTGTGATACATCCACTCTGCGATGGTCAGCATAATAGACTGAAAGTTGAGACGGGAGGAAGGGAGGGAATCAATGGGGAAAATTAACTGGAGATCGTCCGCGTAGTTGAAAATTGTAACCGGGGAGTTGCAGAGGGAAGCCAAGAGGGGTTGCAGATACAAATTAAAAAGAAGGGGGGAGAGTGCAGAGCCTTGCGGGACACCACAGGTGAGGGATGTGTAAGGTGCAGAGAAGGTGGACAAGTGAACAGATTGTGAGCGCTGGTCAAGAAAAGATCTTAGCCAGTCTAGGGCCACCCCCTGGATACCGGCATTGTGGACACGGTCGATCAGGATGGTGTGATCGACCGTGTCAAAAGCCGCCGAGAGGTCCAACAGGACAAGGGCCTGAGAGATGTTGTTGTCTGCTCCTTTCCTGAGGGCGTCCATAACTGCTACTATGACTGCCTCTGTGGAGTGGAGGGGTCTAAATACAGCTTGTTGGGGATCCAGGAAAGAGGATTGCTCTATAAAGGAGCTCAGGCAGCGGGTTACATAGGTCTCCAGAATTTTTCCTAGATAGGGGAGAAGGGAGATAGGTCGATAGTTGCTAAGGGTAGTGGGGTCCGCGTTGGGTTTTTTCAGAATAGGTAGAACGGCTGCTTGTTTGAAGGAGCGAGGGACCACCCCGGTAGCAAGAGATTTATTAAGTAATGCTAGCGGGGGGTCCGGACAAGCAAGAAAAGCTTCTCTCAGAATCTGAGGGGGGCAGCAGTCATTGGGAGACGCCGAACTAACCTTGAGAAGAAGAGAGGAAAAATCTTGTAGGGTAATGGGAGGAAATTGCGTCAGGGTGCTAGTGTTCTTGGGGGGAAGGGAAGGAGGAATAGGGGACGCAGGGGTTGGAATATTGTTTTTTATAGTTGTGATTTTCTCGATGAAGTAGGAGTTTAACGAGTCACATAGGGTTTGAGTTGGCAGGGGTTGGGGAGTGACCCTATCGGGTAGGGAAAGCTCATTGACAATTGAAAAGATCTCCTTGGTTTTGTTGGTCGAATCCATTATTTTTTGAGAAAAGTAGGTAGTCTTAGCTGTTAAAATCGATTTTTTATAAGACTTTAAGGAGTCAGTGTAGACGAGTTTGAGCAGCGGGTCGTAGTTACGACGCCAACGGCGTTCAGCTTGCCGCAGGGCAAGTTTATCTGCTTTGAGTTGGTCCGAGAACCACCGTTGTGCGTCGTGGGGGCGCTTAGCTTTGATCTTTTTAAAAGGGGCAACAATGTTGCTTGCCTGACGTAGCCATTCATCGAGAAGGTCGGCCTGATCTTCAAGCGAGTTCGATGATTTGGGTGCAGTGGAGGCCAGTAGGCCATGAAATTCAGGCAAATTAGCCCTTTTCCAATTACGAGCCATTAGATTTTTGACAAGGGGAGGAGGGGACATAGTATGCACATGTAAATGAAAAGAGATAAAACTATGATCGGACCAGGGACAGGGGAAAACAGCAGGAGGGGAAATGTCGAGATTGGACGTCCAGACTTGGTCGAGGATATGACCTTTGAGGTGGGTGGGAGTGTGGACGTGCTGAGAAAAATTCATGCTAATTAAAAACTCAGAGAATTTCGCAGAGGATTTACTTTCCTGAGCAGCAGATGGCCAATAATTAAAGTCGCCAATCACCAAGATGTTAGCGTGATTGATTGCAAGTTGAGCGATAGAATCGCTGAAGAGTTGGGGAAAGAGAGGCATATTATCTGGGGGTCTGTATACAATAACACAGATGAAGGATGATTTAGCAGAAGAAAATTTTAGAGCTAAGCATTCAGTTTTAGGAATGGGTGTCATGATGACTTCAGAGAAGTTATGTTCCGAACGGATGATGGCCGCCACTCCGCCACCCGTCTTTCCTGCAGGCCGGTTGGCATGCATAATGTAATATCCCGTAGGAATTGCTGCGAGGATATCGGGGGCTGAGTCTTCAGTGATCCATGTTTCTGCTAGCAAAAGAATATCGATGGTGCTCTGATGCAGCAGTTGGAAGATCTCAATCTGGTGGCGAATGAGGGAACGGGTATTGAGATAGTAGATATGTAAAGGGGCGGGAGACAGAGGCATTGTAGGGAGGGGATCGTGAGGGGAATTGAGTGGAAAGGAGACAGAAGGGACAAGAATGCCACAATCTCGAGCCGCTCTGAGAGTGCGGGCGGGAATAGGCCCTACTGATTTAAGTCTAACGAGATCGGTGGAAGAGTAAGAGAAAAAATGGTCATTATGACGAGGCCCTGGGCCTGAACGGCCGCGGACGGGCGCAGACGGGCTTGACTTGTGCGCGACTTCGGCGCGAAGTCGGCGCTCCCGCTGCGCTCGTCCGCTGCGCTTCCGCCATACCGCCATTAAATACTAAAGGGGAGGGAACACTAGACCGCGAACCTGCGAGGATTCTGTTCAGGGCGGAAGTGGTGTCACTGACAGGAAGTGACATGCCTCGAGCTGACCCTCCGCACAAACGGCACAAGCCGGGGCGGAACGGGGCCACGAGGAGATGAAAAGTGCAGGTGAGAGAACTTGTGGGTTTCAGAGACAAAGTGCAAAATACAATCTTAAAAATGCTTTCAAGCTTGCTTTAAAATCAGCAGCGAAGTAAACTACAAGTTACAGTTTAAAAGCTATCAAGCGTGCTTGTAAGTCAGCAGCTTGCTTAACAGTTCACGAACAGCATCCACAACCGCTAACTACCGCAGCCTAGATCGCCGCGTTTGTCAATGGGGCGGGGAGCAGAGAGCAGGAGTTAAGTACTCGATAGGCTCGGCAGCACTAGACCGCGAACCTGCGAGGATTCTGTTAAGGGCGGAAGTGGTTTTATTGACAGGAAGTGACGTGCCTCGAGCTGACCCTCCGCACAAACGGCACAAGCCGGGGCGGAACGGGGCCACAAGGAGATGAAAAGTGCAGGTGAGAGAACTTGTGGGTTTCAGAGACAAAGTGCAAAATACAATTTTAAAAATGCTTTCAAGCTTGCTTTAAAATCAGCAGCGAAGTAAACTACAAGTTACAGTTTAAAAGCTATCAAGCGTGCTTGTAAGTCAGCAGCTTGCTTAACAGTTCACGAACAGCATCCACAACCGCTTGAAGATGGGGGGGACTCAGCCAATTAGGGAGAGGCTCATGCCCTCCTCCCACTGGAGGGTGGCATAATAGGGGTTGTACCCACCCAACAACGGGACCCATTGGTTCTCACCTGCACACCCCTTTTATGCCCCTAAATTTTGTATTATGGGGCAACTCTTAACCTTGCCTCCTCAGATTCGAGGAAGAAGAAGGCCCGAAGAGCTGTGCTGAACCAGGAAGAAGAAGAGGACACAGCAACGGTTCGTGGAGGGAGTTACGGTGGGGCAGGAGGGCGGGGAGGGGGAGGGGCAGGGTGGAGGTTGCTAAAAACCGGCATATGGATAATTGCAGGTAAGTAAACAATTTAATTAATAAAACGAATTTCGTAGCTCGCACTGCATTGCATTTTGTGATGCAAGGCGCACTACGAAATTCGTTTTATTAATTAAATTGTTTACTTACCTGCAATTATCCATATGCCGGTTTTTAGCAACCTCTGCCCTGCCCCTCCCCCTTCCCGCCCTCCTGCCCCACCGTAACTCCCTCCACGGGCCGTCGCTGAGAGGACACCAACTGCTTTGGCCCCAGCCCTACTGGCCTGTCCCATCTACGACCTACCTACAGCAAGAGGCCCAGTGAGTCCAGCAGCCAGCCACCACCAGAGCCCAAAGGGCCTGCCCTGCAACCATCTTACAGACTCTGTCTCCCAATGAGCACTGGATTTGCTGAAACAAAGACTCACCACAGAATCCAGATTCCGGCGACTCCGCGATTCTGCACTGATGCCTATGGCCAGAGTTTGAGTGGCCCAACACCACAAGGAGGTCTCCCCAGCAATCCTGACCTGGGATCTGGTGATCCCCGGCCTCCCTCAAGCTTCAAGATGACGCCTGCAGCCTCAACTTGAAGGGTCCCCCCGACCATGACCAGAGATGGTGAGAACACCCGAAGCCAGAAGACACCTCTGCACTCGATGCCCCATGATGTCCAGGCATCCCCAAGATCCTAACTTACCTCTCCAGCCGGTGGTTGCCTTCAGGAAGTCTCCCTGCCCAAGCCTGCAGCAACTTCGCAGAACCGAAGGTCCCCATTGAAAAGCACAGGGTTCTCAAAGTCCTTTTGGCACCCGGCTGCCCCAGTGCCGCTGGTGGTGCAGCTCCTATACTGGCCGTTGGCCCTTGCCGTGCTGACCTTAACCCTAGGAGTTTGCTCCCACACCCAAGTGGCCTGCTCGTCAGCAGTCCCTAACCGAAGGCCCCCTTAGCCCCTTTGGCTAACATTGGAACCCTGCACTCTGCACCCGGCCGCCCCAGTGCCACTGGTGGTGCAACTCATATGCCCAACTAGACCTTGGGGAACCTTGGTCCCAACCCCCAAAACTCCCACTTGTAAGTCGTGCACTTACCTGAGAAACCAATAACACTTTTTCCCCATTGGAACCCATGTTAAGAGATTTTGGACCTAAAAATGTTCTAAGTGTTGAACTGATGTTTGTATGAAAAGAAAGTAACTCTGCTTTAACATAAGACATTGTAAGTGTTGTAAAGCCATAAAGAGGTTATGACCTGGGAGTTGACCATTACGAACTCCACAGCTCCATAATGGCTTTACTGAAAACTGAGAAGTTTGGTAGCATACTTCTCAGCACATTAAACCCACACTGATGCCAGAGTTGGATTTAATGTAAAATGCACTCAGAGGGCATCTTAGACTTGTCCCCTAAAAATCTACAAGCCCTGGTGTTGTTCCTGAAGGATCGCCCGCCATTTGCCACCACCAGACAGGTTTCTGGACCCCTGAGTAGAGCGCCTCCGCTCTTTGGGTTCAGAAATAGGTGAGATGCCTCCTCCCCCAGGATGGCCTGGGTCCACAAAAGGGAAGCTTCAAAGGCCTGTCCTTGCCTTTTGCTGCCCCTAGCAATTGACTCCTACCAGTTCTGGCCTCCACTTTGGGGGAAAAGTCGGTGGAAAAACTAGGAAGAGAGGTGTTCCCGCCTCTGGCAACTCCACCCCTCAGGTGGGAGAGGCGAGGTGAAGCACACATCTCAGTCCCCTCCCTCTTGAAGATGAGGGGACTCAGCCAATTAGGGAGAGGCTTATGTCCCCCTCCCACTAGAGGGTGGCATGATAGGGGGTGTACGCACCCCAAGGACTGGACCCATTGGTCCCTACCTGCACACCTATTTAACACCCCTAAATTTTGTATTTAGTGGCAACCCTTTTGATACGGTGTCTCACAAGGTGCTTCTCCATCGCCTAAGGGAGGTGGGAATAGGAGGAGAGGCTTACGCGTGGTTGGAGAGTTTCCTGTCCGGGCGTTCCCAAGAGGTCAGGCTGGGCTCCCATCAATCCACCCACAGAGAGCTCAATAAGGGGGTGCCACAAGGCTCTTGTTTGAGCCCTACACTCTTCAATATATATGTGGCCCCCCTAGCCAACCTAGCGGGATCTTTCGGGTTCACCCCCGTGTCGTACGCTGACGACACCCAACTCCTTTTTCCTTTTAAAAATCTCACACCTGCAATAAAAAAATCTTTTGCAGATGGCATGAGTGCCATTGCAGACTGGATGTCATCAAATTGTCTGCAATGTAATGTCGGGAAAACCGAAGTTATGTTGTTCGGTCAAGCGACGACACTTTGGTCATCAGAGTGGTGGCCTCAAGAACTAGGTCCTGTCCCTACCCCTAATAGCAAGGCCAAAAACCTAGGAGTACTGTTTGACCAACAACTCACTTTTAAGGATCACATCAATCAGGTAGCTGGTACCTGCTTCCGGGCTATCGGGATGCTAAGGCGTGTTTTCCCCTATCTACCAGACCATTACAGGAAAACACTGGTCCAGGCTCTTGTTATCAGTAGGGTAGACTACTGCAATGGTTTGCTCCTTGGAGCTAACGAAGAGCAAATGAAGAAACTACAGGTTATACAAAATACTGCAGCAAGGATTATCATGAATGCTCCACCTAGGACACCTTCCGGCCCCCTACTGACTCATCTACACTGGCTTCCTGTGAAGAAGCGAGTTCAGTTCAAGACCTTATGTACTATACATAAAAGCTTAATAGGGGTGGGCCCCAAATATTTCATTGACATCTTTCAGCCCTATATCCCAGGGCGTTCTCTGCGATCCAGCAATCAGCAACTGCTGAAGGTGCCCAGAGTTAAGAAAGCCAGGCAGGGTGGCCGTGCATTGGCTCATACCGGACCCACACTCTGGAACACACTACTGCTGGACCTAAGATCCATTACCAACCATATGAACTTCAGAAGAAATCTAAAAACCTACCTGTTCCCTACCAACTAATGATCATATCACATCTGGCTACACCTCTTGTTCTCACTCTCACTTGCAGTTATAGCGCGGAGATACCCCTTCGGGAGTCTAGTCCGGCGCTTTATAAGCATATAAAATAAAAAATAAATAAATAAACCCTGAACCTTGCCTCCTCAGATTCAAGGAAGAAAGTAGAAGGGCGGAAGAGCCGGGCTGACCCAGGAAGAAGAAGAGGACATCAACTTCTTTGGCTCCCAGACTTAGCGTCCTGTCCCGTCTACGACCTACCTACAGCAAGAACCCCGATGAGTCCAGCAGCCAGCAACACACAGAGCCCGGAGGACCTGCCCTGCAACCATTTTACAGACTCTATCTCCTGTGAGCACTGGATTTGCTCAGACAAAGACTCACCACAGAATTCCAATGACCCAACACCACAAGGAGGTCTCCCCAGCGATCCTGACCTGGAATCTGGTGATCCTCGATCTCCCTCAAGCATTGGGGAACCCTGTTCCTAACCCGTTAAAACTCCCAATTGTAAGCCGTCTGCTTACCTGAGAATCCGCTAACACTTTTTCCCCATAGAAACCCATGTTAAGAGATTTTGGGCCTAAAAATGTTCTGTGTTGAACTGATGTTTGTATGAAAAGAAAGTAACTCTGCTTTATCTTAAGAATTGTCGTACTTACCTGTAAGTGACCAATCCTAGCATATGGTACCTTAGCATTACATCTCAAGCACTCAAAGTCACTAAAAGGTAATCCAAAAGTAATGAAAACCAATTTTTACTTAGTTGAAACTGTTTCTCAGGCATATACAAATCTGTAACGATTGAAAATTAAATCACAACTGCATTTCCTTGAAGAGTCTTGCATTTGAGAGTATATTTTACTTACCTGTGCCAAGTCCTGCTTGGTTCTAAAAGAAAACATATGTATACCTTTTTCATACTTACCTAATTGGTCTGGATTCTGTCTCGGATTGTGTGTTACCAGCCCTTGATTGTGCGAATACAATAAATGCTTAGCACAGCCTCTGGATAAGCCTAACTGCTTGCCCACACTACCACAAAGAGAGCTGTTAGTACTTACCTAATTTAGCCTCTGCTATACCTCTGGGGACTCCCTGGACTCTGTGCACACTATACCTTACTTTGGTATAGTATAACAGAGCCAGCTTCCTACAGCATTGAATATTAAAAATTACTTACTGCTCTGTGACATGTCTCCTCTTGATGTGGATTGGAGGGAGGAACTAGAGCATTATATCAGTGTCACCGGCGCTGGATGGGTTTACAGTGCTAATATATCTGATAGAGACATCTAGCCGCAGATTCCTTACCTTAGATCCATCCCTAGGCGTCAGACTGGATCGGGAATTTTTTTCGGGAGCAGTTCCCATGTTCACCAGTAGGCAGCATCATTTGGCTCCGCATGACATCATCCACACAGGAAGTGATATGCGGGATGCCTATATAGAAACCATCATAGCAAGCTGACATCAGTTCTTTTCTTTTAGCTCTAGTCAGCGCAGATCCGGAGGAGAGCTACCTCTAAATCATTTTTTGACTAACTTTTTTCGACGTTTTGTTGAAGTCTTTTTTTGTCTTTTTTTTGTGTGCAGAGATAAAATGTATTACATGAATTGTAGCATAACACTGATTTCCCATTTTGCATTTTTTGCGGACATAATGTGTCAGAGTTAATAAACAAACGTATATTCCATGGACAACACTTAAATTGCTGTGCATGTTTTTTTGTTGTTGTTTTTTTTTAAATTGTTTATTGGCATTTCAGCAACATACAGGCATAGAGCACAATATGAGCACATAGAGGACAATAATATCGCAATTACTCTTTGTCATGGACACAATAATCAATAACTTAATACAATACCCCCAACTCAAACAGCGTTTTAGACACCCATTCAGTACACTTCTTCTCCCAAGTCCTCATCAGCACTCCCAGCATCTAATCTCAGCACACAGTAAAAGCCTCCTGTCAAGTTCAGTCCACCAAGGTCTCCCAGTCTGTGAGTGTTAATGTGTCTCCATGGGCACCCTCCGTTTCAAAAGCTACAGGAGTCCCTTCCCGATCGCCTTCACCCTGTACAGGTCTCCTCTCCAGGTACAGCGCCCAGTAATTTTTGGGGCGGTTACGGGGCGGCAGTAGTTCACTATACTGCTCCGTTTGTGTGCAACAATACAACATGTCATTAGACCAGCGGGCTAGTGTCGGAGTCGGCCCTCGCATCCAGGTGAGCGCAACGCAACGCCTGGCGACTAAGAAGGCCATATCCACCAGTCTCCGTCTTGCCGGCACTATGTCCTTAGAGTACCCCAGCAAAGCCAATAATGGAGATGGGATCAGTGACAGATCAGTGACTCTGTTCACCTCATCATATATCGCGTGCCAAAAGTCTGCCACTTTCGGGCACAGCCAGGCCAGATGCAAAAAATCAGCAGTCTGCGCCCTACAACTCTCGCAACTAGGGTTCTCTCGTAAGCCGTATCTGAACAGACGCTCAGGGGTGTAATAAACCCTATTAAGGAATTTAAAGTGCAGTAGCCGATGGCAGCCCTTAAGTGACACCCTCCGAACGTTAGCACAGCAATATTTCCATTAATCCTCGGGGAGGTCAATGGCCAAGTCAGTCTGCCAAGCTAGTCATGGCTTAGCATAACTCGCCGTCTGTTCAGCAAGGGTGATACGGTCGAGGTTCGTAATTAATTTGGACTGCGTCTTAGCAGTGACCACATAGTCATATGACAAGACCGTTTGGGGCTCTGCCATGTCCTCGCCAAGCAGCTCCTTCAAGGCATGTCGCACCCTATGGAACTGAAATCGCGGGACAAGCAAGGCCCCCACGTCTTCTCGCGGACTCAAGTCGTCCCAGGCACGAGCTCTATTATTCACGAATAGATCGCCAATTTCAACGAGATTCAGGTCAGCCATGTCCGTCAGCACTCCTTTATCCCTACAAGGACTGAGCCACGAGCACCAGGCCAATTTTGCTCCAGGGCATACAGCAGCGAGCAAGCTTGTGCGTCCATAAGGTGATGCCCGGCATGCGTCACTACATTCATAGAGTCTAGGATACCCGTACAACGATCTCTAGGTCGTGACAACAGAGCCGGCAACGGAGCCGGGGCGGCCACCAATGCTCCAATCCGCAAATGCGGCGCATCAGCCGGGCCGTGCATCCAGCCATATGCGTGCGCACCCTGAGCTGCTCGGTAGTACAATTCAAAGTCCGGACCATTTAGGCCACCCTCCTCGTAAGGGAGGATGAGAATGTCCCATGCCACCTTGGTTTGTTTCCCCGCCCACGGCAGTCGGAGCACCAAAGCATGCAGCTGTCTAAAGAACGCTCCCGACAAGACCATAGGGATGTTACTAAAGAGGAATAGAAAGCGGGGAAGGCCTATCATTTTCAGCAATGATATGCGGCCTATCAAGGACAAGGGAAGTCCAATCCATTTATTCACGTCATCCTCTAACCAAGAGATCGCCGTCCCATAATTCTCCCTGAGGACCACGTCGGAGTCCGTGTGTAACTTGATACCCAGGTAGCGGACTGAGTCAGTAGTCCACTGAACGGGGTAATCCGAATCAACTCTCTTGGTGGCGGGAGTAAGGGGAAACATTATGGTCTTGCCCCAATTTACGTGTATCCCAGAGAGCGAGCTAAACAGTACAACTTCCCTTAACACTGTCGAAAGGTTGTCCTCTGGTTGCTGCACACACAGAGTATCATCCGCATATGTGGACACTATTATATTGTACGCGGGGAATCGTAAATCCCAGTGACTGTGGTATTCGCGTAAAGCGCAGGCAAGAGGTTCCGCTACTAATGCGTACAGCAGGGGGGAAAGGGGGCAACCCTGCCGGGTACCACGTTCAATAGAAAAGGGCTCGGTTGTGAGCGAGCCTATGTGGACCCTTGCCGTTGGTGATGCATAAAGCGTATTCAGTAGCCGTATAAAAAGGTTACCTACCCCCATGCGACGCAACACTAGGCGAAGGAAAGGCCATTCGACCGAATCAAAGGCCTTTTCCATGTCTAGGAAGACCGCCGCTGCAGGTACGTCCTAGCGCGTGTGTTGGAATGCCGCAAACACAATGTTATAAGTCAGGTTGCGATTGGGTACAAAACCCGCCTGCTCGGGGGCTACAAGCTTAGGGATCAGTGGGCTGAGGCGGTTCGCAATAATTTTCGCAAATATCTTTGCATCAATGTTAAGCAGCGATAGCGGCCTATAGGAAGCGCAATCGTCAGGGGGTTTCCCAGGTTTACGTATGGCTACAATAATAGCTTCCCGCGTCGTTGGTGGCATTTCCTCCGCTTCCGCCATTTCCTCAACTAGCGTCAACAATTTGGGTATCAATAACTCAGAATATGTTTTGTAGAAAGAGGCCGGGAAGCCATCGCAGCCCGGGGAACTACCAGCCTTCATTGAGGACAACGCCCACACTACCTCCTCCCGCTCAAACGGACGAACCAGAAACTGCCAATGTGTATCAGTCACCCCGGGCAGCTGTATATGTGTCAAGTAGTCTAAGATACGTTCCTCCGAAGCCATCCCCCTGATACAGTGCTGCATAATAATCACGAAAGCGGGACGCTACCTGTGCGTCAGTCAGTTCCTCCCCCGAGTCAGAGGATCTCATCACAGGCGTCGCTGCGCAGTTCCTGCGCTGCTTTGCCAGGCGCGCCAACACCGCCCCCAGGCGCTCCCCCTCGCCATATGATCTGGCAATGGCATACTTCCCTAGGTGCTTCACCTCAGCGTTCGCCTCCTCATGATATTCACGTATCGTTTGAGCCAATTCCCGAGTCAACTCCGGCCCGGAGTCTCGCATCCGACGCGCTTCAATGTCTTTTAGTCTATTCTCCATTAGGGACAGGCGGTCACGTATCGATTTGAGGATGCCCACGTGATTAGAGATGGCAAGTCCACGCATATAAGCTTTAAAGGCTTCGCACACCGTGAGAAAGGAGTCCACCGAACCCATATTCTTATAAAAAAACTCCTCAGCAGCCGCCGCTAATTCCTCCCGAAAAGCAGCGTCCAGTAACGCGTATGGAGGGAGACGCCAGGTGAAAGGGGGGGGCCGTCTCATCAGTGTTTTGAGTGTGACAAGTACCGGGGAATGGTCAAAATATGTGTGGGGCATCGTCACGCACGACTACTATAGAGAGGAGAGGTGAGGTCAATAACCAATAATCAATACGTGTGTGAATGTTATGTTGTGCTGAATAGTGAGTATACCCCCCTTGCGTCAGGCACCTTGTCCTCCACACGTCCTGCAGTCCCAGTCATGTCATCTCTGTGTCCAAGACCCAGGCAGAGGCCAAAGGGCGTCGTTCAGGGCCATCCGACCTGTCCAGCGCAGGCTGTCTTACCATATTAAAATCACCACCCCACAAAACATGTTCCCCGCAAAGGTCTCGCTCTCGTACCTTAGAGGCCAGGGTAAGATAAAAGGAAGGGCAAACAAAATTCGGGCCATATGAATTGACTATATGCAAAGTCATGCCTTTACCGACACATCTCGTAATGATATATCGCCTCTCCGGATCTGTAACAACTTGCGTCAGTGTCAATGAGGCCCTAGGGTTCACCCATGTGAGGACTCCCTGTGCGTGTGAGGTGAAACCAGCAGCATGTATGTGATGATGCAGTCCCCTATAGTTAAGCGTCGGGCTATCAGGGCGCAAATGGGTCTCTTGCAATAGCGCAATATCAATCGCATGACTCAAGAGATATTGCAAAACCCGCTTGACCTTCCTGTGGTCATTCAGTCCCCGCACATTCCAAGTTAGAAGTGTGATGGTATCAGTGTCACTTGTTTGCTGTTTCATGTAAGGGGGCATAGCGTGTAGAAGTAATCAAATGAATCCGTCCAGGTCATTAGTTCCTGTGTCCTTCGTGCCATGCTCTCAGCAACAGTGGCGGCTGGTGACATTTGAAAGCAGTGGGGCATAAAAGTTAGGAATTCTTTATAAGTAGCGGGAGAGCAGTGCATCTCTTTTTACTTTTGCTATATCAATATTTTTTTTACCCCCATCTAACCCATATGCTAATAACCACAAATACAACTGGAACACATGCTCACTGCCCTTTGCACTGTGCAGAGGCGCGCAGGACTGGATGGCCATCAAGATTTCTGAACACCTTTTTCGCTCACTGACAGGCACTGTGAGAAACACGCAGTGACCTCATCCTCAGAGCTCTCAAATGGTACAACTCAGTTCAAATTATTCACTGTACAAGAACAATATTATACATGATAAAATTCAGAACCAACACTTTTAGGGAATGTAACTGCACAATTAATGCATGCATTCTAAATAGGAACTAAGGGCCAGATGTAGGTCGCCCAATAACGGTCGGTAACAGCCGAAATCACCGAATTTCGTCCGTTACCGACCGGTATTGTGAATTTGTGATGTTGGAGCCCAAATATTACCGATTCGGTAAATACGAATCGGTAAATACCGAATTGGATGTTACCGAATCGGTATTTACCGATTCGGTATTTACCAAATCGGTAGATGATATGTAGCAAGCACATCTAAGAGTGCTCATGTGTATTAAGGATTCGGTATTTAACACCAACTACTAGTTGGTGGTAAATATTGAAAACCTTAAAAAAAGCTATTTTGTGCTTTTTCAACTGTGCCATGTGCCAGACATACATGCCCTTAGGGCATGTATGTGTGCCACATGTGCACCCATGCACTATACAGGGGTGCAACAGGGTGTCAATTTGACACCCTGCCACCCTTGTGAGTCTACCCCCTAATACCGATTCGGTATTTACCCAATCGGTAATTCTCATTCATTCCTATGGGCCTCCAGGATCATAGGAATGAATGGGGATACCGAATCGGTATTTTACCGAATTTTACCGATTCGGTAAAATTTACCAAATCATTAGCTACATATCATTTACTGATTCTAAAATACCGAATCGGTAAAATTCGGTATTTTAGAATCTGTAAATGATATTTACCTACATCTGGCACTAAATCACTAAACATAATGGTTTAAAGTTATAGCTAAATGTTAAAATGTTGACATTTACTTTCCTTAATACAGTTGCCTTTGGTTTGCCATCTCTCTTCCAGTAGTGCTCCCACTCCAGTGCCACTGCACTCTTTGTCCGTGTGGCGCATCGCACAGCGTGGACTACAGTGCCACACAGGTCCCTTAAGTTCCCTCTAACCTGCATCTAAAACTATTCAACGTAAAGTTAAATAGCAAAGACCGTGAAATTGCGCCCAGTATACTGATTTACTCCCAAGAACATATATTCAAGTATACTGGCAATACATATTTTTAACATGTGGGTTTAACTCGAGTTAAAATAATTGCACAATAATACATAAATAATACTCACAATTTTAGAGTGCTTAAAGGGATTTCGACGGCGGCAAGACAGAGGCCCACATGCATCATTGTGACATTTTGCACTTCCTAATTTGCGAAAAATAAGGAATCGCAAATTAAGAAGTGCAAAATGCTATGCATCATTATTTTCGGTATTCATTTGTGATTCGGTAAAAATCGCAATTTTTACCGAATCCCAAATGAATACCGAATTCTTAAGTTAATTTTCGCAATTCCCATTGATTCCTATGGGCCAAAAGGCCCATAGGAGTCAAAGGGAATTGCGAGTGGCACTTAGAAAATTTCATGGGTGCAGGGGGGGTCCAGAGGACCCCCCCATGCACCCCTGAAATGTATTTTTCGCATCATGTTTCACACACACATGTCCTAAGGACATGTGTGTGTGAAACATGAATGTTGAAAAAAAAACATTTTAAGCATTTTAAACACTTTTTCCAAATTTACCGAGTGGTTCAACCACTCGGTAAATTTGGAACCCTAATTGCGAATTTCCACTTGTCAAAGTAATGATGCATTGCTTTTAAGAAGTCGCACATCTGCGACTTCTTAAAAGCACCCGCAATTTTAGAACTCGCAACAATGTTACGAATTCTAAAATTGCTTCATGCATCCCAAAAAGCACTTTTGCATTCGCAAACGGCCGATTTTAAGTAATCGCACCGTTTGCGACTACAAAAATGCTTGATGCATGTGGGCCAGAGTCTCTGGTCAGCACTGAAGAGCGCAACCCGGCCTATCTCGAACCGACGGCTGCAGAGATGCCGAACTGTGCCGCATATGGCAACAGCAATGCAGCGGGCGCCCAGAGAGTGAATCGCTCTCTCTGTCACACTATGCCTGTCATAACTACAGCAGGGGGGCTCCGCAGACAGAGGCTTCACAGGTTGGCACCTTCGTTCACTGTCAGCAGCCTCCGGTATGAGCCTGCAGGTGCGATGTGCACAGAGTAGACTGTAATAGTTCTCCTTTGCCCGAGTGTTTTTTTTTTTTTCTGTGGTCACGTTATGCCCAGTACAGTACTGCGAGCGGCATCGGTCCTCAGAGTAGCGCCCATCTCCCTGCGTGTGGCACGGATTAAAAGGACGAGACACGTCTTCTTGCCACAAGTTACTGTAAACTTTCAAAGACCCTGGGGTAATAAACGCTGGAGCACGAGGCCTTGGTACTCTTTTCAACCTCTGCTCTCTGAGTCCGAGAAGCTCATGAGCCGCCAGATACTGAGGTCTTTGATAAAGTTTATAATGTACATTATATGCCGGGAGTGATATTAGTGGAGTGCAGTGCTGTGACCCACACGAGGCCCAATGCGAACAGTTCATGCGCGGGGACCTGTGCGCCTCCTCGCCGCGTCACAGGGCTTCGCAGTGCTGTGCGCCCTTGTAATAACGGTTACGCAGACAGCGCGCAGCCGTAAGAAGGATCACTTTTAATATCTGCAGGACATTAAAGCGAACACAGAGCAGACTTTTAATACCTGGAAACCTCTGCACATAAACCAAGATCGCAGATTAAACACCGGGCAGTGCGAGGCATAAGGCATTGACACTGGTATCTGCAGACACCACAGTGTTGTGGGGTGAGGTACAGGGCCTTCCCGGTCTCCAGTCGCTTGCGCAGGGGCGGAGGCGCGCAGCAGCAACCAGTGAGCCTCACACCCAGTGCCAGTCGGAAGTGACGTGCTCGAGCGCGCGCCTTCCATTTATTCAACCCCGCAGGCCACGCCTGGCCTACGGATGCATGGGTGCGTGCTACGTGCGTACACTAGAGTGCTAACAGCACTACATCACTATCCAACTTCATGAACTTTATGCAAAATATCTCATTCACAACAGTTCTCAATTAGCAACAGTTTTTAGGGCATGGCTCTGTACTTGCGTGTCCCTTGGATGACGGCTTCAGGGTCTCAGCTGACAGGCATAGTCTTTTAGTCGCTGGCTTGGAGGTGGATTGGGTCTGAGATTGTACCGTGGGGTGCTGTCTCTCCCTTGTTCTCGGTTGCGGGATGGATTTCTGGCGGGTGTCTGTGTCATTGGTGTTCCGCCCACGTGCTCCAGCGCCGACTCCCGGTGGACCGTTGTTGAGTCTCCGTCTTCTTCTGGTATGGGAGCCCTGGGCCGGGGGGATTCAGTGGGCCTATCGGCGTCCTCGGTGTCCGTCCGCGACCCAGGTGGGACCACTTTGAACCACGAGGTGTTCCTTGAAACTTCTTCTCCTTCTCTCCTGGCGGTCACCATAGTCCCTTTCGTGGCTGTTACCGTCCATGGGCCCGGCTCATAGAATGTCTGGAATTTTCCTCCGGGGCGTCTGTTCCTTATAACCACTCGGTCTCCTTGATGCAGTCGACGTGGCGTCGCTCTACGCCGTCGACTCGCCCGCTGGTTGTTTCGGTGTCGACGTTCCTGGATTTCGCTCGTGTTGATTGGGCTTGGGCTTGGCGCCGTCTCCAGGGCCGTTGGAAGGAGGTCTCGGCGTTGTCCCTGGAACATGAGGGACCACGGGCTCTTCTGGGTGGTGCAGTGGGGGGTCCCTCGATATTCTCGTAGGAACTCATGCAACCGTTGTTCCGGGTCAGCTTCTTCCACCACCGCTATCCTGAACATTTTGTTGAGAGTCCGCATAAATCTTTCCGCCTCCCCGTTGGCTTGGGGCCACTGCGGCGTGATGCGTCGGTGGGAGATTCCTCTGACTTTCAGGAACGTTGCGAATTCTACTCCCTGAAAGGGCGGTCCGTTGTCGCTTTTTACCTCCTGTGGGTAACCGAACATGGCAAACAGTTTTTCTAGCGCCGGTCCCACGTGTGTGAAGGCGGTAGACGGCACTCTCTCCACCAGGGGGTATTTGGAGTAGGAATCAATGGCCACCAATGTGTGTCCTTCCCCCGGGAAGCTCCCAAAATCCAGGCTGATCTTAGTCCAGGGGGTTGTGCATGCCTCCTCAGTGATTATTGGAGCTGGCCTCTCAGGATCACTTGTGAGTTGGCACAACATGCAGTTTTTTACATAGTCCTCGACCATTGCTTCCAATTCAGGAAACCACACCTTCTCCCGCATGGGTGCCTTTATCTTCGTGGAACCCTGATGCCCGCCATGGGCAAGTTGAGTGGCCCTGTGTCTGAGGCGTTGTGGTATCACTAGTCGTGTCCCTCTTAGCAGTACACCTTCCTCCGTGGCGCTGAGGTCGTGGCGGACGTGCCAGAATTTGATGAGTGCTTCCTTGTCTGGGGCCGCCCAGGTGTCAGGAGGATGTAGGTAGTTGGTCCAGGATCCCTCTTGCACCGCTTTCAGCGCTCTCATGTATGGGTTGTCGTCCACCGCAGCTTCCATGATCTCTTCGATGGTCATGCATTGGGGGCAGGATGTGAGGGCCACCCACCGGATGTGTTCCTCGCAGTTGTCATCGGTAGGTATTGGCTCGGGAGGTAGCGGGTGTCGCGACAAGTAGTCGGCCGGATTCTTAGCTCCCGGCCTATATACTACTTCCATGCCATAGGTTTGCAGCTGTATCACCCACCTCTCGATTCGCGGCGGTGGGTGTGGGGCAGTGCCCTTGAAGAGGGGCACCAATGGCTGGTGGTCCGTCACCATGACGAACGTGTGTCCTTGTAGATACAAGTGGAAATGGCTGCACGCCCACTTGATTGCCAGGGCCTCCCGCTCAATTTGGGCATACCTGGTTTCGGTCGGGGTCAGCGCCTTGCTGGCAAAGGCTAGGGCCGTCCATTGGCCCGGCTCGTTTTCTTGGGTCAGGACTGCCCCCAGGCCTACCGGGCTGGCATCAACGATTACTTCAGTCCTTCTGGCGGGGTCAAAGTATGACAATGTTGCATGTTCAAGGAGGGCATCCTTTATCCCCTGGAAGGCTTCTTGTTCTTTCGGGCCCCACTGCCACTTGGCGTCTGTCTTCGTTAGAGCTCTTAGAGGTTCGCTGAGTGTTGCTAGGCCTGGTATGAACCGGCCACAGTACGTGGCCATCCCAAGGAAACTCCTCACCTCTGTCGGTGATTTCGGTGCGGGAGCATCTTTTATGGATTTTGATTTCCTTGGGTCAATTTGAACTCCCTCTTGATTAAAAACATAACCAAAGAATTCAATCGACGATTGAAAGAATTGACACTTGTCCCTGTGGAGGGTTGCCCCATGTGCGCTCAGTCTTTTTAAGACATCCCTCAGGTGTTTGTAGTGGTCCGACGCGGTGGCAGAATGGATTAGAATATCGTCACTTACATTAATCACCCCCGGCAGGCCTGATAGCAATTCTCTGATGGTATTTTGAAATACCTCCGCCGCTGACGATATTCCAAAGTTGAGGCGCTTGTATCGTCGGAGGCCCAGGTGGGTGCTGAATGTTGTAATGAAGCGGCTTTCTTCCGCGAGTGGTAGTTGATGGTAACCGGCGTTGAGATCGATTTTTGAGAACCATCTCGAGCCATTTACGTCGGCCACTATGTCGTCCATAGTGGGCGTCAAGTGTCTTTCTCTCTTGATGGCGGTGTTTGGTAACCACATATCGATGCATAGGCGAATCTCGCCCGGCTGCTTGGGTTTCTCCACTATGACCATCGGCGAAACCCATGGAGTGGGCCCCGTTACCTTCTCAATAACCCCCAAGTTCTCAAGTTTCTCTAATTCCTTTTCTACCAGGGCCGCAGGTGGAATGGGATCCGCCGGTGACGTAGTGCCTTGGGGGTGACAGACTTGTCGATATGGAGTCTAATTGGATCGCACTTAATACAGCCAAGTCCTTTAAATAGTTCAGCGAATCGCTCTAGCAGCTCGTCCACTTGCTGGGTCCTGATGCGGTTGGCGAAGGCGATCAACTTCAGATCTTCAGCAGTGTGACTGCTTAATAAGGTGTCGGCCTCCCGGTCGATGATGTGAATTGTTGCAGCTATTTCAGTTTCATCTGCCCGAATGGGTATGATGATTTTCCCTTTTAGGGGGAGTGGGGTGTCCGCTCCGTAGGCAAATATCCTGGTCTTGGAGTGTAGGACCTCCGGGCGAGGGCGAAGCTTGTTAAACTGTTGCAGCCCCATGACGTTGACAGTCGCGCCTGTGTCGATGATAGCTTTTACCTCATTTTCCCCCATCTTCACCACGCATGTCGGTTGTGGTCGTCGCCTCTGCTTCAGTTCTCTTGCAAACAAGACCACATACGCTTCCTCGTCTTCAGAGTCGGAGTCATCATAATTTTCGGGTAGGTGTTTCCCCGACCTCTCCGCTGGCGAGTTTTGTAGTGATAGCTGGCGGACGGTCTTGGACGGCGTCCACAACTTTTTGGAGGTTTTGTGTTGGTTTTTCCGCCGGCAGACAGATGCGAAATGGTTAGCGATTCCGCAGTTTCCACACGTTTGCCCCTGAGCCGGGCAGTCTCTGGCCGCATGGGGTTCATGGCCGCAGTATCCGCAACGTGATGGGGCGGTTCCCTCCGATGTCCTCTGTGCGCCTGGCCACGTGCTCGAGGCCGTACTGCGTCGGCGCGTTCAATTTTGATGGACTCACTTTTGGCGGGAGTTTTGTGCAGGGCCTGCTCCATGACCGTCGCCCTGGCGTCTGAGAGTTCGTGGGCTCTGGCTAAGATGAGGATATCTTCCAGGGAGATTCCTGGTTTCCGCAGGATGTGGCCTCTGAGTGTTTTATCATGGCAGCCTTGTATCAACTGACGCCGTATGGCCCTCGGCTGGTCCTCATCAGTGGAGCTGGCCAGCTCTCTTACTCTGGTGTGGAATTGATCCATAGATTCCCCCTCACGTTGGCGGGCTTGTCCTAATTTGAACACTTCAAAGTCGATATTCAGCTGGGGGTCAAAATGGTTGTTGAGCGCAGTGACCGCCGCCGCATAGCTGGTCACAGCCGTCGGGTTGGGGAGGTGCTTGAAAAGTCTGAATACCTCGTCCCCAGCATAATGGAGGAGTAGGGACCTCTTCACTGCGTCATCCGTCTCCCTCGTGACCACAAAATAGTTCTCTAGCCTCTCCAGCCAGATTTTCCAGCGAGGTGAGGCCGTCGACGGATCACTCGCTTCACTGAATGGGGGTAGCACCCCCGCCGCAGCGTGCTGGAAAGGAATATTGATGACCGGTACCGCAGCATCATCGTCCCCCATGGCGGCAGATTAGCGATCACCGCCAACACCACGCGCCACGTGGTCAGCAAGCGGGGACGTGCAGGTTCCGATCCAGGCGGCACCAGGCCACACACAGTAGGCACCGCAAAGGCAAGCAGATTACTTCGGCTGGGTCGAAGTTGTTAGGCGAGGGTCGGGCACCCTCCACTCGTCGCCAATGTTGTGGGGTGAGGTACAGGGCCTTCCCGGTCTCCAGTCGATTGCGCAGGGGCGGAGGCGCGCAGCAGCAACCAGTGAGCCTCACACCCAGTGCCAGTCGGAAGTGACGTGCTCGAGCGCGCGCCTTCCATTTATTCAACCCCGCAGGCCACGCCTGGCCTGCGGATGCATGGGTGCGTGCTACGTGCGTACACTAGAGTGCTAACAGCACTACACACAGAATGGTCACTCTCAGCAAAGGTTCCTCCGATGCAGAAGGGGGGTTATAATAATCCACCCTTGGGAGTTATAAGGGTCTCTCACACACAGCGCTGGACAAGACGCTGTCCTTTCGTGATGACCACACAATGTTATCCAGAAGTTAACTCTTTCCTAGCAGTCCAGGCACTGAAGAGAAGGGAGTGCTCTATTATCCGCTGTAAGTTAGCGCTGGAGATGCGGGTTTCTGTGCAGCGCTCCTTGTGCCCGTGGTGGGCCTAGTTTAAATTCTAGGGCACATGCGGCTGTAACTCAGCCAATCCTGGCGCAGCATAACATCGCCACTGCGCCAGGATTGGTTAAAGAGCAGGGCTAATACTCCCCATAATGGGAACCGGCTCCCCCGCGTCTCTGCCTGTGTTCGTGCTAGAGGAGGAGGAGGAGGGAAGGGGCTACTGCGTGTGTGCGCATGCGTGGGCAAGTCAAAAAAATGACTTGTCCTAAATGCGCAGACACTGCTGCTGCCCTCCCTGCCACGCTGCTATCTGCAGCCACAGGCCCGCCCCCACCCTTCAATGATCGCAATGAGGTCACTACAGTTAGTGACTCACTCACTCCGAAAATAAATCATACATTATGACTGTCAGTGCTGCGCTCGTAATTTTAATTTTTGTAGGCGCAGGCAGTGTCAGACAGTGACGTGACAGTCGTCCATGGCTAGTGGGGCAACACCCCAACGCCCCCAATGGACGAACCGCCACTGCTCAGCAATGGAACGCAAATGCAAATCAACAGCATCCATACAACCCTCTACTCCCGCAAACAGCAGGAAGTAGCTAACCAGTGGTTCCTCCCCTGCTCCCACCCACACCTGCCCAACCCCAACACGGCCGCGTCCCAGTGCCCCCCCCAGTCTAACCAACCCTCCCTCCCGCCCCATACCCTCCTCCCAATCGCTCATAGGTTAACGCAAAATTTCAAAATACAAAGTACAAAAAGTAGTCAAAAAAAATACAGAAGTACCTTCACTCTGAGGGACCTCAAACAGGTGTGGTAAACACGCAGGGGCATAGGTAGCTCGCTCACAACAATTATATGACTATATCAATCAGTTCAACTCGCTGCAGCCCTCCCACCCCCCGCCTTCAATACAGATACAAAAGTCACAGCACACATCCCCAGTTAACGTGATTAAGCCCCAAAAATGGCATATAGCTAATAACACCCTATTATTGTCGGCCCCACTCCATGTCAAGAGTCAAGTCCAAATTTATCGAGCACTTCATCCGGCTGCCGTGCTCCAGTAGATTGCCAGGGAGCAGCAGTCCGTCTCAAAACATTGTATTCACTGCATTACAACAGAGCCTAAGCACAGTATTATCACTTTAAGGGAGTGCCAACTGTAGAAACATCCCCCCCCACGCCCCACTTACAGTTGGAGGTCCATTGTGACAATCTCAAACTCGGAATTGGGTGCTTCTTGCACCGCGCTGTAAAGTCCGGAAAAAGAGACCCCTTGTAAGTCAGCGACTGTTTCTCACGTGCAAGCTTCAACGCTGTATCCCGGTCTCTATAATTGAGTAGCTTGGCAACAATAGGGCGTGGCAGGGCTCCAGGTTTGGGTCTCGGGCCAAGAGAACGATGCGCTCTCTCTACAATGAACATCCCTGAAAAGGCTTCGTCCCCCAGCAGTTTTTTCAATAGGGCCTCAACAAAGTGTTCCATGTTGCCCGTTGAAGTACTTTCCGGCAGGCCCGTGATTCGTATGTTGCATCTGCGAGACCGCGCCTCTAAGTCCTCCGCCTTGTCCTGCAAGATTTGAAGCACCCTACCGAGCTGCTTATGATCAGTGTCCAGTGTAGTCTGCGCCTCCTCCACCTCACCAATGCGACGTTCAGACATGTCCAGGCGTTCAGCGTGCTTGTCGAGTCGTTCCGCCATCCGGTCCACGCGATATGTGAGGGCGTTCATCTTTGTTCCAAGGGAGGTGATACCGCCCTGCAGATTCTTTTCCATAGCCAACAAGATGGTGCCAATATCCGGTTCCGCCGCGGCCTCACCTCCCGCAGATCTCGCTCAGTCGCTTTCTGTGCTCTGCGGAGGATCGCTGTGCTTGGAGCCTCTGTTACCAAAAGTCAATTTAGGTTGCGATTTGTCCGGATGGCCTATGGCAGCCCGAGAGTCCTCAATCCCACTAATAGGTGCGAGAGGGGCCCACTAGCTCTGCAGCTACGCCGATCCACCCCCGACCTGGCTCTCAGCTCTGCCAACAGACCGCAAGCCTCAGACAGTCAATATTTCGGGTAGGACCCATAATGCCTCTCCACCATATAGCAGCGCCAGGAAGTCTGTGAATACCAAATCTCTCCTGTTCGCACCCAGCACTGGTGTTGGGCAGGCCCGCAGGACCAGGTTTCTTCAGGTAAGAGTATGGGTGCCTCACCTACCGCCACAACCTCAGTAGGTAGCGAGTCAATTTGTAGTCCATGCGCCACGACACAGGGTGCCTCTCGCCGCCTTCAAACACAGTCGCTCCCCTGTCACTATACGTATTCTTCCAACAGGCGCAGCCACTGTCCAGTCGTCCAGGCCAAAGGCGGAGGGGGTCTGTAAAATAGTCCCAAACAGAAGGGGGTGGGGGTTCGTGCCTCCCACCGCCGCCAACACTATGTACAGCAGTCCCGCGCCCACTCCTCACGCCACACAGGAAGGGAGAGGGGGGCCGAAGCCACAAGTGTCTAGGCGGGTGCCCTCAGTCTCTCAGTTCGGGGAAATGCTGTGTGACCCCTATCTTAGATAGTTCAGCCAGAGATCAGTCATGGGCCGCAGTCTCCCACCAGGCTCAGTTCCTTGGGCCGCAGGCTCTCGTGAAGGCTGCGGGGCCTAGCTCCGCAAGTGAAGCCGGGAAGTCTAGTAGTGTGTCACCGCCGGGGCAGGGGCACCAGGCTCCGCGTCTCACCTCGCGCGGTCCCCGCCAATCTCCACACCACTCTCGGGGGTCCACGGGAGCGCACCTCAGGGTCCGGCCGCCGGTAGAAATCGCCGCAGGCAGCACAAACCCCCTCCAGCGTCTCGGCACTTCGATGGGGGCAAGGACAACTCAGCCCCGGGCGCGCCATAGGCTCCGCCGTGGCCCGCCACTCGGCAAGGCCCGACCAGGAGAAAGAGCACTTCCCCGCAGCGCGTGGGGGTGAAACAAGCCTGATGTTCACCCCTAACGTTCCGGGGCAAGGATCAAACGTGTCGCAGGTTAGGGGACACGGCTGTGAGCAGGATTAATGACAGGATGGTCGTGGAAGCGTGGGAGCTCTCGGCTCAGGCAGCCATCGCTGTTGCGCACTAGCTCCGCCCCTGTTGAAGTCTTTTTTAGGTTTACCTCCTGGTGTGGCAGGGATCTCATCATGGAATGCTGGTTCAAGCCCTGCGGTGCCTGTCACTGCTTGATGTCGGTGACGGACCCGCACCGTGTACTGGTTTGGAGCCTTGAGAATGACCACGATCAGAAGGCCTGCTCCGATTGCCACGCCCTGAACCTGAAGGCCTTGAGGGAGTGATCCTCAAAGCTCCTGGTGGCTCAACATGCAACGCTGAGACAATCTAGATCCTGGTCAAGAGAAAGGTCCTGTAAGCGGTCGCAGAGTCCGAGATCATCACACTCAAAGTTGTCGGGCCATTCAGGTAAGTCCCATAACAAGAAGAAGAAAATGTCGAAGCGTTCTTCTACTTTACCTTCTCTGTCAGCCGATGACTGTGGTTGAGCTAGTGAATGGGCCCTCTCTGCTCCACCCGAGTTTCCAGGAGCCAAGCGACCCCTGCCTAATTAAAATAATTTTTTGAGGTCATGCACCTTATATTTGGGTGGCCCATTCCCTCTGGTCCGTCTTTCAGGCCAAGTGGGTTCAGGAGGGACCCCTACTGGATCCACACCAGCAACTCCGGTGCAAGTAGGGCCTCTTGGTTCCACAAATAGATCCGGATTGGTGTCGGTTGCGCAACCTCGTCCTTCCCTGGTGCTGATCCTGATGTTGACGCTCCCTGCACTGTCCCCATTCTGATTTCCGACTCCAACACGGAGCCAGAGGGGCGTTGTTCGACACCAACTCAGGCCCTGACTGGAGTCTGGCCTTACAGGCTGGATTCTGAGCCCTAGGGCCAGATGTAGGTAGCCCTTCACCGATCGGAATCGGCCGAAAATACCGATTTTCGGCCGTTTCCGATCGGTAAAGGGCTATGGAGATGTAGGTACACATATTCGGTAATTTTACCGAATCGGTTTATTATTACCGAATCAGTAAATTTACCGAATCTGTAATATTTACCGATTCGGTAAAATTACCGAAAATGCTAAATTGAAATGTGGGTAGCCAATTTTCCATTGGCACATGGCTTTCAGAATCGGTATTTTACCATGGAATACAAATCCATGGTAAAATACCGATTCCTGTGTACATGCACATCTGTGCATGTACACATGTGCCATGTGACAGACAGACGTGCCCTTAGGGCATGTCTGTGTGCCACATTGCACACATGCCCGTTTTGGGGGTGCTAGAGGGTGTCAAAGTGACACCCCCTGCACCCTTGACAAATTCGGTATTTACCGATTCGGTAAATACTGAATCGGTATTTGCATTGAATCCTATGGGCTTCAAGGCCCATAGGATTCAATAGCAAATACCGATTCGGTATTTACCGAATCGGTAAATACCGAGTTTTAAGGTATCAGTAAAAAATCCAGATGTTGGGACCTACATCCCATTTACCGATTTTGAAATACAGAATCGGTAAAATTCGGTATTTCAAAATCGGTAAATGTGATTTACCTACATCTGGCTCCTAATCTTTTGGGCCAGGGCTCGGGGAGGATTGGGAGGGGTAACTAGACCCTGAAGAATACCAGACATATGGTACCAACATGGACTGGTGTGAGGATTTGGCAGACACCAGTGTGCTGGACACCTCTCTAGATATTAACATGCTTTCTCCATCTGCTGTTGCAACGGAAGAGGGAGCATCATTTGCAATGGTGGTGAGGAGGTTGGCTGAGGTCCCGGACCTTAGCTTGCTTTTGGTGACAGTCAAGACAAACGACTTGACAGAAGTGCTTCTCCCTTTTAATGAAGCTCTTACTGATGTCCTGCTTGGCACCTGGTCCAAGCCCTGCACAGAAGCTCCTGTGAACAGGAAAATTGCCCACTCCACTGCTCCAGGGAATCCCAATTTCATCACCTTACCTCAGAAAGCTTGGTGGTCCAAGACTCCACCTCCCACGTAAATCCTGGTGCATTCCCAACCGCAAATCTAACAGGACAGAAGGCCTGAATGTGGTGAGCACTGTTCACTTAGAACTGCCCGTTCTGTATGTTTTATTCAATCTACATGTGTACAATCTAGGGCGTGGCCAAGCCAGCCAAGATGGCGGAAGCACTTCCCTAGCGCTCCGCTCGGCAACCCGCAACATTGATGATTATATATGCCCCAAACCAATAATTAACCACCGAATATGCTGCCACAACTAAAACATCCATGAGGAGTGCCCAATGAGCCCTGAAAGATGACCAAGGAAGTGCTCCCGACAGTACCAGGAGCTCCGGTGGGGTCTCAGCTGCGACCTCATAATGGAGGCACCTCACGGATCCTGAGCGCTCCCAGCGTCTGGGAAGGAATCGGAGGCTGGAAAGAATGCTCGCTGACATCCTGACGCTGCAACGATCCAAAATCAACAACAAGTAACCCCCAGGCCACAAGAGACAGGTGAGAGCGCTGACGCGGTTTCTCACGGGGCCCGTATAACGTAACACCCATGAGGGGGGGGGCCCGACTGAGAAGACGCCACGCCGACACCCAGACACTTAGCTTTGCGCTTGCAGAAAACCCAAGCGTGGCACCCTCCCCCAGCACGGCACTGGGCCTCGAGGTGTGCTGGGGGAGGCAAAATCAGGACCTGAGCCTGACGGACGGATCAACACTGAGGGCCCCCTGTGAACAGCTCCCTAGTGGCGGGAAGCAACGTATCACCCAATCTGCAAGGGACTGGACCCTGGTGGGACAGACCCCGGACTCTGCCGGGTGCAGGAATCCGGGGCCCGCGAAAATGAAAGAAGATGGGGGCGCGCTAGTGGCGTGGTCGTCTGGAGCTTGCGTGGGGTGAAGGCCACGGAGTGACAGCCCAAGGAAGAGCCTGGAGGAAATCTGCACAGTGATACTCCCGGGAGCCGCCTGTGGCCCTCGTGAGCCCTGCGAGACGCGACCACTTGCCAAGTGGCGGCCGGATTGGGAGGCTGTCAGGTACTGTGCACGGGCCCCGATGCGTTCCTGAAACTACTGTGGGCCCCACCTCCGCTGACGATTCCGGAGAAAAATAACGTAATGTGTCCCTCTCACTCCGAGCATCCCTGACCCCTACTATCAAGACTCAAGGCTGCGGTTAGTGGGCCGGTGGAGATGGGCAGGGGAGCATCTCTACTTCCTCCATCCGCCCCCACTCACCACCGATCCCTGAAGACACAAAGCAAAAAAAAACGCGGGTGCGACTGGACACCCTTCACCGTCACCTTTTGGGGTAGTCTTCACCCGACAGTCAACACCGGCTCGCTTAGTGCATATTCTAGGAGGGTGGACGCGCATTCCCTACCAGTGGTCGGCGGCTGCGGGAGGACTCACCGGAAAAAGAGAGAGGGAAAGCACACAGAGAAGCAAAGGCCAAGACTGATCGTGAGGTACTGGGCCTCTACTGGAGAGGTGCGACGCTGGAACATCGGCGAGGGACACCTTCAACATGAGGCGTCCACATGCAATGGGCACATCGCTGGCCCCAGGGCCCTCAAGAACAACATCCCCGGCCCCCAACAACACACAACTGGAAAAGGAGCCCTCACACTCAAAGTCTATGTCGAACAAATTGGACAAAGTACTAGCGGCAATTGAACACTCAAGAGTTACCATGGAAAACAAGATCGTAGAATTGGCCACAGACCTTAATCTAATCCAAGACGACCACAGGAAGCTGGTAGATCAAGTTAAACAAGGAGAGAAAATGTACATACTTTAGAACAATAAATACAGCAACAACAAGACATCTTGAAAGACCTGCAATCACGGGTGAAGACCCTAGAGAATAAAACCGATGATTTAGAAGGACGATCCCGCAGAAGCAACATACGCATCCTTAATCTGCCGAAAGGAGTGGAAGGGTCAAATCCTCTAAGATACATCGCAACGTGGATTGCGATGTTCACACCGGCAGGGGATCTGACCCCCTTCTTCTCCATTAAAAGGCGACACTGGGTACCGGCCTGCAAACCACCACCAGGATCACTGCCCCAACCATTCCTCCTAAAACGACTTCATTACCAGGATAGAGATACTATCCTCCGAGCCGCGAGACAACAGGGAACACTCCGAGTGGAAGACTAACAGGTCATGCTATTCCCAGACTACTCATGAGCTGTTCAACAACGAAGGGCCACCGTCCTAGCAGTGAGATGCATCATGCGCCAGAAGAATGTACAATATGCACTGCTGTTCCCAGCCTGTCTCAAAATCATCCACGACGGAAATACACACTTTTTCTCCAACCACGGGGAGGCCAACAGCTGGGTAGAACAGCAGCTATCACATCTTGACAACCCCAGGACAATGCAGACCTATCGATCATCAGGCCACCAAAGACGACAAGAGAAGAAATTCACTCTTACACAACTGAGCCCGCGCTCAGACTCATCCCACAAGAACTCTCCCGATCTCGAGCAAATCACATCAGAACGCCGAAGGGCACTACAACCGGCCACAGAGATGAGACTACCAGGGGACAGTTCGGATGGTGAGAGAGGCCCACACGTATTCCCTTCAGAGTACGAATGGCACGATAGCGCCACCAATAGTAACCCCCCAAACAGCAGACACACTGACCTGATACTGATCCAGCATGGCTCTCAAACAACCCTCAAATCTCATCCCACTAGCTACTCACTCTACTCATCAGTGGGGCCCATAGCACAGCGAGTCACACATCCACACATCGCACTACCCCTTAATCAGTGGAAAAGAAGGCGAGCTGCTGGATAGCGGGGTACCTCATTAACCTGGATTCTAAATTCTATACATTATTTACAGATATGTACATTTTACATTTTCCCCTCAGACATAAGGAAATAAATATCAAGGTACTCCGCTATTTGGTCGATGGACCAGCTACTAGAAGTCAGTTGATGGCGATTAAGACCAGCTCAATCAAAATATTCCCATTTCTTTATTATTTAAATTGTCATGACTTTTAATCTAAAATAAAACAGACTCGAATTTAGATTTCAGAATTTATATAAATTCATTAGGAAAAGAAAATAACCCTAATTTTAAGCATTTATTAAATACATTCAAGTAATGAAAAATGAGAAAGCTTATTACCAATGTGCCATAGGAAGATGACAGAACGGCATAGAACAGGTTCCCAAGCTGACTGTCTTTCTAGCGTCCTCGATGTCACCCTCCCGACATAGAATCTCCGCAATCAATTTTTTTGCCCATCAAAAGTTAAAGTTCAACATTTTTCAAAGTCTTTTGCACCATAAAAATTGTTCACTATAGTTTTGACATAGGACTGAGGTCAGTATGTCCCTATCGAGTACATTAAACTTAATTAATTGTGTGTGCCAGCTAACTCAGAGGTCACTAGAAACTTTCTCGAATGAACAAGAAGGGATTCGTTTCTGACAACCACATAAACATGACAACTTTGTTTCCCTTAGAGTCAGAACAATCTCAGAATCGTGGAAACAATAAATACCAGTTTCACTCAGTCAATCGTGCATGCTTCGTTTCTACAGAGTTGCACAGAAATAGAGAGACGGGCGTTTCAATAAAAAGGGTTTATTGAATAGTCTTATTTCTCATGCAAGAGATATGAACTGCTACAATCGTAAGACAGAAGGCGAAGTATAATGCGTACAGCGTTAGCATTACAATAAAATAATACTACAATAGCATGACATGTAGCTATGGCATATATAAAAATGCATACATAAATAACACAGGCTAAAATACTCAACTGGTGCTTCTAAAATAATCCTAACCCAGTGTACCTAACCTAAGTCTAGTACGAGGGAAGAAGTACGTGCTGTTTAGTTATAGTCTAGTTTAGCCATGGTTGCAAAGATTTGCCAAAAGTCCCTCTAGGTGCTAGTCTGCTCCATACCTTAGAATGTGAGAGGTTGGAATCTCTTTCCTGGTCCCCATCTCAAGGGAGTCAGAAACACTGGAGCTGGATTCTCTGCGTGGAGGATGGCAGCGTCTGGTCAGTGCGTCAGTTGGGGACTTGACTTCCTTCCGAACTTGCCGTGGCGAGCTGCGTCGTGCAAGTAGGCAGTCGAACCGTGGACCGAACCATAGTTTGCCATGGCAAGTGAAGGCATATTTATGCCCTGGAGGTGTTTAGGAATGTCAAAATTGACGTAAAAGTCAGGCATAAAAACGTCATGAATGAACCCAGCAACACGGCTCCAGTAAGTAGGCTTCCAACACTAGCTCTCCCGCTGCCTTCCTGTGATTTTGCTTGTTCTATTTTTACAAGTGTTTTCACTGCTGAGCCTAGTTCTATTATTGTCAAACATGTTGATGGAGTCCTTAATGTCGAACTGCTCACAAAACCAACTGATAGGAACACCATGCTCCATTGCAGGAGTAATCATCCCTCTTGCCAAAAGAATAATATCTCTTTTGGGCAGTTTTTGCGGCTCAAAAGAAATTGCACTAATATTAGAGATTACGATAAACATGCAGACAAATTGACCAAGAAATTCCTATACAGAGGCTACCCAAATGGACTAACCAGACAAGCTTACAAGAGAGCCAAATACTTTCATAGAAAATCGTTTTTTGAGAACAAACCAGAAAAAATCAATGCTGACACCCAGCCCTTGATTTTTGTACCCAACTATGCAATGTTAGTAATAAAATCAAAAATATTATTACCAGAAACTGGCATTTGATCACTAACAAGAAGAAAAAGACTCTTCCAAAGCCAATGTTCTCATTTAGGCATAACCACACTATAAGGAACTGCCTGGTACATACCTATAGAGAAACCATGGCCGATAATCAACCATGCATTAATAATTCCCCCTTACCAACTGGCACTTTTGCATGCAGAGGATGCACTAACTGTGACAATATTCTAAAAGGACCCTCTATATCCAATAATGTAGTTACTTTGAAAATCAGTAATTTCATAAATTGCCGAACTAAAAACCTGATATACCTGATCATGTGCCCATGCCAACTAGGGTACGTGGGCAAGACATCTAGAGAAATTCGCACAAGAATATGTGAACACAAGTCAGCCATTAGAACCAACAAGAAAAGTGCCCCTCTTGTAGAACACTGGAACAAAGAACACCATATGATTGATGATCTTAAGTGGTGTGGCCTGGAGGTGGTTCAAATGAACCTCAGTGGGGGGGACATCACCTCGAAAAGAAAGAAGCGCGAACAATTTTATATGTCCAGTTTGAACACCTTTAGGAAGGGACTCAATAGTAAAGAGGACTGGGAGAGACTTATTTGATTAAAATCCTTGCCAATCTGTGTAACACACACATATATTATTAGAGGCACTTGCTATGCAGGGACCTTGCAGACAGATCCCAAATAATATGAGATAATGTCTGGTAGAAATATTTCTTCTTCTCCAGGTAATATTTAAGGTAGTCTTATTGGAGATGTATCAATTCACCTGCCAGGGGATTTATCAACCCACTAGTGCAGTTTTGTTTTGATTTGCGAGAGGAAAATAATCATTAACTATACACAACTTCCCTGTTATTGTAAATGACGTTTGGATTGTATCAAGAAAATGACTACTCTTATTTTTCTTAATTTCTTAATCTTTATTTGTGTGTTCGCATAAATATAATGACGCATTGCATAGATACCGCGATGTTGACGGACGGTCATGTTATGATGATGAGGTATATAAGCAGCATCAATAAAGTATTGTCACTATACAATATAAGATAAAGGTCTATTATCATTTTCTTCTCTCTCAAATATATGCTTGTATACTGCAAAACATATTGTGATGCTGATGTTAAATCGCGTCACCATTGTGATGAGAATGTTAATAAATAGTGTCAATAAAGTTTCCCTAAAGCACAATATAAAACAAACTGCGAAAAAAGTGAACGCCTCGCCAACACCACGTGATACTGAAGTGGTGTTCATGTGCTGATCGGGAGGCGTATTTAAAACAAGCTCTCCGCATTGCTCACGTGATACTGACGTGGTGTTCATTTGCTGATCGGGAGGCGTATTTAAAACAAGCTCTCGGCATTGCTGTGGCGGGGGGTGGGCGGGGGAGCGGCAGCCTTTGAAGTCTGATGCTGAGACTCAGACAAATGGTGGTGTGCGAGCAGCTTCCTTTCAAGTCTGATGGGGGTGGGCGGGGCAGCAAATGGCGAGCGCGTGCCCGTCGCACATGCACTGGCCGTAATCCACATTCCAAAGCCCTCTTGGTAGGATTTTCTGGTGCCCCTCTATATCTCTCGCCAACAATGCGCAAGCACATTGGCAGGCGAGACCTAAACAGCTCCGGTCGGAATACTTTAGTGTATCCTGACCCGGAAGCTATATACTGGTTGCAGGGAATCTGCGGTAATTGGAACATGGATGTGCCTTAATCTGTGAATGGTACACTCTGCGTAGCGACTTTCAGTAAAGTAGGACTTTGTCAGCAGCGGCAGCAATAACCACGCGCTGCGGTTAAGTGAATACGGCACCGGCTAAGTAGTCATGCCCACATTTGAAAGATTCGATAAACCATTTACATTTTTGCTTCAAATACGAATGGGGTACAAAAGGGGGTGGTGATGGACGGAGCATCTGAATCAATCAAACACTCACACCCAGTCAAAAGATCTGGGTTCAATCCATCACCGTTCTTTAGCCCACTCTGCCACCCCAGTTCAGATATGGCTATATGCAAATTAGTCTGACCCTGTGCCTCATGGGAACAGTCCAGCCCGAACTGCCAAGCCATGTCTTCTCTGGACCGGAAACAAGCTTCCGAGGACCGGTTTCTGGCATTCCAGCCGTCTTCAGCCCGGCTTGCTTGAATCCAGTGGCAAAGTGAGCAAGGGACTCACGTCTGAGCATACCCTGCCACACTCATGGCGGCCAAAAGCGGTACAAAAGGGGGTGTGGATGGTGATGGTGGTGTGGAGTGCAAAAAAACGATGGATTTAGGCCCAGATCCTTGTACTGGGGTGAATGTATGACATTGTTCTACATTCTGTCCATCAACTGTGTTTTTTGCAATTTTCACCCCGAGTGTGCTGGGTATACTCAGACGTGAGTCCCAGGCTATCCACACCACTGGAGTCAAGCTATCCAGGCTGATGAAGGCTGATAGCCAGAAACCGGTCCTTGGAGGCTTGATTCCGGTCTGGGAAAGACATGGCTTGGTAGTTCGGGCTGGACTGTTCCCATGAGGCACAGGGTCAGAGCTGATTTTGTGGAAATTAGCAATACTAATGTACATAAGCGGTGTTCATTTGCCTTCTCCCATCCCCCTCCCTGTAGGCACCATGAATACCGTGAAACGTTGACCGCACCATCCCCGCTAGTAAAAGCCCGTGCCCATATATACATGACAGCCATTTTAGGCACCATGTCCTTTTTGCCCGCTCATTGGAATCCCCGGCTTCCCTCCTGCGCGTATTTGAACACCCCCCCCACTCTCACATGCACAGACCATAAAACCCTCTCCCTCTGCGTGACCCTGCTCTGAAAAGTAACCCTCCTGCTTGACCCACGCACCCCCCCATTTCCTCTTGAAGAAGCACCCCTCGCCTCAGCTGACATAACCCCCCCCAGCTGTACCTGACTGCCCCCGCTCTCTCATGTACGGGTCATAAGACCTCTCTCTCTGTGCGACTCTGTCCCTGGGAATCACACCCCGTGCCTGACCATCACCTCCCTTCCTTTCATGAATACCCCTCTGTTGGTAAACTCTCCCTCCGCACTTGATTGTCCACGCGGCATGAATACCTCTCCTTTGATGACCCCTTCCCCCGAGTCCGATTGTCCACACAGGTCCGAGGCCATCGCCTAGCCGGGAGATACAGTTTTACTGCCCCTTATTGTATGGAGTCGCTCCTCTTCAAAGGACCCACTATTGATCATGGCCTCCCCACCCCCTGGGATACGATCAGGCGCACACATTCCAAAGGAATCAGCGGAACACTCAGCTGGGTGATAGCCCCCTCCCATTGTATGGGGTAAGGACCTCTACTGTGGCCACGTGTTGGATTACGCCAGAGCGGGGAGGGGTCGGGGATGTCTTTTCCTTGCTTCACAATGTCACTATTGTAATAAGGAATGTTTGTGATGTATAAAAGGCGATGCCTCAGAGAACTTGTTAGAACACCTCCCGATGACACCTTGTTTCGTGTCTGAAATGACAGGCTCTCCTCATGAGAAATAAACTCTGTTCTTGTATTCCTGCTTCCAGCGCCCGTCTCTTTATTTGGTAACTATTCAGGATGGGAACTAAGAGGTGTCTTGCGCCAGCAGCCTGGGCATCGATTGTAAACTGGGCTGACTTTTCCACAATTTGCATATAGCCATTGTCTAACCCAGGGTGGTGTGGAGTGCAAAAAAACGATGGATTTAGGCCCAGATCCTTGTACTGGGGTGAATGTATGACATTGTTCTACATTCTGTCCATCAACTGTGATTTTTGCAATTTTCACCCCGAGTGTGCTGGGTATACTCAGACTTGAGTCCCAGGCTCTCCACACCACTGGAGTCAAGCTATCCAGGCTGATGAAGGCTGATAGCCAGAAACCGGTCCTTGGATGCTTGATTCCGGTCTGGGAAAGACATGGCTTGGTAGTTCGGACTGGACTGTTACCATGAGGCACAGGGTCAGAGCTGATTTGCATATAGCCATTGTCTAACCCAGGGTGGTGTGGAGTGCAAAAAAACAATGGATTTAGGCCCAGATCCTTGTACTGGGGTGAATGTATGACATTGTTCTGCATTCTGTCCATCAACTGTGTTTTTTTCAAATACGAATGGCACATTCCACGTAGCAATAGGAAGTGAGGTAATGGCAGCACAGTAATGGCAGCACAATTTTCGCACTGCGCTCTATGCTACAACGGCATCAGCTAAGGAGTCGCGTTCATGTCGAAACACAGGAGAATTTAATTAACATCACAAAGTTGTTTTAAACAGGCTAGAAAGGGCTGAGTTTGAATTTTAAAACCGTGAGCAAGGGACTCACGTCTGAGCATACCCTGCCACACTCATGGCGGCCAAAAGCGGTACAAAAGGGGGTGGTGATGGTGATGGTGGTGTGGAGTGCAAAAAAACGATGGATTTAGGCCCAGATCCTTGTACTGGGGTGAATGTATGACATTGTTCTACATTCTGTCCATCAACTGTGTTTTTTGCAATTTTCACCCCGAGTGTGCTGGGTATACTCAGACGTGAGTCCCAGGCTCTCCACACCACTGGAGTCAAGCTATCCAGGCTGATGAAGGCTGATAGCCAGAAAGCGGTCCTTGGATGCTTGATTCCGGTCTGGGAAAGACATGGCTTGGTAGTTCGGACTGGACTGTTCCCATGAGGCACAGGGTCAGAGCTGATTTGCATATAGCCATTGTCTAACCCAGGGTGGTGTGGAGTGCAAAAAAACGATGGATTTAGGCCCAGATCCTTGTACTGGGGTGAATGTATGACATTGTTCTACATTCTGTCCATCAACTGTGATTTTTGCAATTTTCACCCCGAGTGTGCTGGGTATACTCAGACGTGAGTCCCAGGCTCTCCACACCACTGGAGTCAAGCTATCCAGGCTGATGAAGGCTGATAGCCAGAAACCGGTCCTTGGATGCTTGATTCCGGTCTGGGAAAGACATGGCTTGGTAGTTCGGACTGGACTGTTACCATGAGGCACAGGGTCAGAGCTGATTTGCATATAGCCATTGTCTAACCCAGGGTGGTGTGGAGTGCAAACAAACGATGGATTTAGGCCCAGATCCTTGTACTGGGGTGAATGTATGACATTGTTCTGCATTCTGTCCATCAACTGTGTTTTTTTCAAATACGAATGGCACATTCCACGTAGCAATAGGAAGTGAGGTAATGGCAGCACAGTAATGGCAGCACAATTTTCGCACTGCGCTCTATGCTACAACGGCATCAGCTAAGGAGTCGCGTTCATGTCGAAACACAGGAGAATTTAATTAACATCACAAAGTTGTTTTAAGCAGGCTAGAAAGGGCTGAGTTTGAATTTTAAAACCGTGAGCAAGGGACTCACGTCTGAGCATACCCTGCCACACTCATGGCGGCCAAAAGCGGTGCAAAAGGGGGTGGTGATGGTGATGGTGGTGTGGAGTGCAAAAAAACGATGGATTTAGGCCCAGATCCTTGTACTGGGGTGAATGTAAAACATTGTTTACATTCTGTCCATCAACTGTGTTTTTTGCAATTTTCACCCCGAGTGTGCTGGGTATACTCAGATGTGAGTCCCAGGCTCTCCAAACCACTGGAGTCAAGCTATCCAGGCTGATGAAGGCTGATAGCCAGAAACCGTCCTTCGATGCTTGATTCCGGTCTGGGAAAGACATGGCTTGGTAGTTCGGACTGGACTGTTCCCATGAGGCACAGGGTCAGAGCTGATTTGCATATAGCCATTGTCTAACCCAGGGTGGTGTGGAGTGCAAAAAAACGATGTATTTAGGCCCAGATCCTTGTACTGGGGTGAATGTATGACATTGTTCTACATTCTGTCCATCAACTGTGTTTTTTGCAATTTTCACCCCGATTGTGCTGGGTATACTCAGACGTGAGTCCCAGGCTCTCCACATCACTGGAGTCAAGCTATCCAGGCTGATGACGGCTGATAGCCAGAAACCGGTCCTTGGATGCTTGATTCCGGTCTGGGAAAGACATGGTTTGGTAGTTCGGACTGGACTGTTCCCATGAGGCACAGGGTCAGAGCCGATTTGCATATAGCCATTGTCTAACCCAGGGTGGTGTGGAGTGCAAAAAAACGATGGATTTAGGCCCAGATCCTTGTACTGGGGTGAAAGTATGACATTGTTCTGCATTCTGTCCATCAACTGTGTTTTTTTCAAATACGAATGGCACATTCCACGTAGCAATAGGAAGTGAGGTAATGGCAGCACAGTAATGGCAGCACAGTTTTCGCACTGCGCTCTATGCTACAACGGCATCAGCTAAGGAGTCGCGTTCATGTCGAAACTCAGGAAAATTTAATTAACATCACAAAGTTGTTTTAAGCAGACTAGAAAGGGCTGAGTTTGAATTTTAAAACCGCGACGAGCAGGGGCATTTATAATTGTGATCCCAGCATAATAGTACCGTTTCAACGCGTGCCTTTACAACGCGTCTTTAACAACGCAAGTCGTTACAACGACTTGCGTTGTTGGGCGCGGACAGTAAATAGTATAATTTACTATTCTAACACCAGTCCCCGTAGATAGTAGGGAAGGTGTTGGAATAGTAAATATACTATTCTTTATCCTTTAGCGCCCTCCAGCGCAAGCCGTGGTTACGACTTGCGTTGTAAAGGACGCGTCGTAAAAGCACTGTGGGGTAACATCCGCGTTGAAAAGGATGTTCCCCTAATAGCAGACGTCCGGTATTTTAGTGTTAGTTTTAAGATCAAAGACTAAACATTCGCGGATTCGCGGATCCAATGCCTATCTATTCCCGCATTCTCTTTTAAAGAGGCCCCGGGCTCGTTCTCAATATAGACACACCCACCGATATTGTATTTGATATGCGGGTAAGCGCTCACTCACCATTATGTGAGACACCAAATAGAACTAGATGCTGATACAATGATTGCATGACTAATGATAACTGCCTTATACAGCAAGGACTGAGACTATTAGAGGAGTTAGGACTGATTATGGCTGTATGTTAAATAACTATGCACAGCAGAAATTCGAAAATGTAACCATAAAGTGATATCTTCTTATAGGAGTCAAAACAAGGGGCCAGCCCAAGTGGACTTGTATTAACCCATCCATGGTATTATTTACCAAAATTTGGCACATCAGCCCAAACTGAGCACTCCAATCACCATACAACGGTTGGCGGAACTTAGCTCCTATCCCTTCGGTAAGATCCGGGACCTTTCCCTCTGAGATATGTAACCTCTGGGTTTAATACCAATAGTGATACTGAACATTAATTATTTTGTCTTTTTTCAGTATCCTAACGTTATAAACCAACGGTGGCACCCGTATACAAACCTGCAACGTGAATACCTTGAATTATAAGGTATGCTGTTTGGCTTTATTGAATAATATGTATGACACGTTGTTGCAATATACATAAATCACTTGAGGGCATTTGTAAAATATATATATATATTTTTTTACTTTTCTTTTAAATCAAGGTTTTTAATCGAAGAGGAGATCATCATTCCTCCCCACGATTTTAAATCGTAATGATTTTTATCGCCAGATGTTTTAGTCAAATTGAACTCTAAAATCATCTTCACTGTTGTTAGGTATGTCGCTACCATTTTCTTTTCTATTGGAGAGTAATTGATATTTTTACTTACATGTGAAAATGATGTAGTATTGTTTATATTGTTTTTAGAAGCTTCTGTGCTGGTGGTTATGTAGGGTTTACACCATTTTAAACTTTGAGGAGTAAAAAGAAATGAAGATTGTCAACTAGCAATGTGTGGTCAACATGTATCTGAAAATAATTGTATGTCTTTTGCCATTTAGAAAACTGTCCTAAAGAAGGTATTTACTCACCGAAACGCTGTGCCGCCAACTGTTTTCTCATAATGATGTATTTTTAATGAAATGTTTTTAAATGATATTGTATACACAATTGTATTTAATAAATATTTAATGCTCATATATGATTTTTTTTTTTTAATTGTAGTGTTGAGTTTATGATACTGTATACCTGTAATATCTTCTCAAATCGGTAACTCCCTGACCACCAGCATTGTTTAAGGCTGTGATTTACCATTATTGTTACTAGGGACTGATTTTTTCTACATGCTCCCTCTGTCCCTGATTGGATTATAAGGGGACCTCCCTTGTTTTTTCCTTATTTCTGGTTTGCCATGGCAAGTGAAGGCATATTTATACCTTGGAGGTGTTTAGGAATGTCAGTATTGACGCAGGCATAAGAACGTCATGAATGAAACCCAAAGGAATAGATGTTCATGCATAATAAATGAGTTCTTGGAGAAATCAATATCCAAGCAAGGGGAAGTCCTAAAGGCTTAAGAGTCTGGTTTTCCAAGAACTCGTTGTGACGTAGATGAACGGATGTAAGTAGCAATGCCTGTATTTGGTTAGCATGGAGAATGCCTAAATAAGCGCTGGATCTCTATGCCCAAATAAGGGCAATGTGAATTGTATCTCTATAAGGGCATAACCTGAGAAATTCATACGGAATCTAAATCGACACACAACACCATGGCTGTTGGGAGGGGAGTTTAACTGTACCCTGGACATCGGCCTGAATAGATCTCACCCCCCCCCCCCCCCTCGGCACAGTTCCCCACACTAAAACAGACAGAGCAATTTCGGAACTGGGCAACCCACTGGACGCCTGGCGAGAAAAGAACCCAAACATTAAAATGTACTCCTTTTACTCTGCCCCACATAATCTACAGGTGAGGCTAGATAGATTCCTCTGCTCTACAGCACTGCTCCCCCAAATACAGCACACTGACTACCTGGGCAGAGTCCTGTCAGACCATGACGCGCATACAGTAATCCTCAGGTGGAGACCACCCCACACCCCAGTACCCACGTGGAAGTTGCCTCAGGAGTGCCTCACTGATCAGGCATTCTGTCACACACACGGCAAACACATTCAGGACTACTTCTCACTAAATGCAGGCACAGCCACATCTAGATTAATAGAATGGGACACGTTCAAGATCAAAGCCAGGGGACACTGCATCCAACAAATAGTAGGAGTGCGAAAAACACTAGAGCAGTCACTACAAACTGCGGAAACGAGATTGGCGGGCCTAACAAAAAGCATGGATAAAGGGAAAGCTACCACTTAGTAAGTGGCGGCAGCTAATACATTCTATGCGGAGACGATGACAGACCTTCACAAATATAACTTCAGGGCGTATGCCGCCCAGGGACATCGTGAGGGAAATAGGGCAGGAACACTCCTAGCCTGGCTTGCGAAACAGGACACAGACATGAAACCAATCACCGACCTAATAGACGCGACAGGTACCCTTAAACAGTCCCAAGTAGATATACTACACATTTTCACGACTATTACACAGGAGTCTATCGGGCTCCACCGCCGTCATCACGACAAGTGTTGTCCCAGTTCTTCCACTCACTGCCTCTACCCAACATCCCATCCACGGACGGAAAGGAGTTAGAGACACATTAAATCCGTGGTAGTAACCCATGCTATCAGAGCACTGGCACAACATAAAGTGCCGGGAATGGATGGCTTTCCCCTCGAATACTATACCACCTTTTCGGTTCAGCTGACCCACGGTTGGTATCCATGTACAAGGACACGCTACAAAGAGGCGAGCTCCCAGGCTCACTCAGGAAATCTACCCTGGTGACATTCCTCAAACCACATAGGGATACCACACTCCCATCCTCATACAGACCAATAACCCTGCTCAATGCAGACTGTAAAATCTTAGGCAAAATGTTGGCGGATCGGTATATTCAAGTCCTCCCACAGTTGATCCTCCCAAACCAAAGCGGTTTTCTTCCTGGGCGAAACGCTTCACAGAATATATGCAGGCTCTTCCATATAGAGGATAGAGTAAAATATCAATTCCTGCGTGCGGCATGCCTAATTCTGGTCCTTGAGTAAGCCTTTGACACACTACTATGGCCATATCTATTCACAGTCCTCCGCAAAAAACGCGTTGGGCCGACCCTGTTGGCATACATACAACTTCTCTATAAGGGCCTTACGGCTAGGGTGAGAGTGGGGAAGTACATTTCAACCACATTCCCGGTGAAGTGGGGGACGAGACAGGGATGCCCCCTGTCTCCCCTCTTGTTTGCCCTGGCAGTGGAGCCCCTGGCCATTCGGTTGTGTCAGGGGGGCGAGGCCTGGGGCATTCCCATAGCGCAATACATTGCGTATCGCTATACTCCGACGACCTTTTGATTTATGTACGGGATATCACAAGCAACCTCACGCCGATATGGACAATATTACAAGGCTTTGCAGAGGCCTCGGGACTTAAAGTCAATTGGGACAAATCTAAAAAATTTTCACTAAGCCCCCACCTAGCTCTCTCGGGGATAATGATAGGACCCCAGACACTCGGTTGGATTGCTGCGGCACCCCGGTATCTAGGAGTGAGACTGTATCACTCGCCCGAGAACCTCTATGAGGGGAACCACCGCAAGACGTTGGTGGGGCTACGTACGGCGGTCGCCTTCTGGAAGTCCCTACCCTTAGCCCCCATAGGGCGTGTAGCCATGGTAAAGATGATTATGGTACCCAGATTGCTCTACTCCTTTACTACTCTCCCAGTAATACCACCTCGCTCCTACTTTAAAGAACTAGACACGTTACTCACAACAATTATATGGGGGGCTGGGAGACATAGGGTAGCCTGACAAACAAAGTACTTACCCACCACGCAAGGTGGTCTGGGAGCTCCCTCATTCGAAGCTTATTTCTTAGCAGCTCAACTTAAGTGGCTATCTCATTGGACAGCCGACCGCCACATAGAGGAGACGTGCTCCAACGACGACCATATACCTCTATCAGCTCTCCGGAGACTACTGATGCCAGGTACTAAACCTCTACGTACCCACCCCCTACAGGTATTAATAGCCCTGCAACGTCATGATGTGTATACACCGTATGTCAAGAGGTCAACTCCTCTACTCCCTGTTGCTCCCATTAGTAGGATTCCCCCAACGAGAGAAATATTACACATCCAGAGCCCTCTAAATATGGACGAATCACAAAGTGACAGAGGTAGAGTCCCTGTTCGAGGACAGGCAGCTCTCCCTCCAGGACAATTCTTGATACATAGACAATTCGTAGATAGCGCCCCACAATGCTGGGATCTCACTGAGGGGGAACCACCGACACACCTGGTACTACACACTATCCTGCGCATGGGTGCGGTGAGACATTTAGTCACTTGGCACTACAAAGCGATCTGGGGACTGATCACAGCTCTCTTGCAAGTCTTACGGCAGAAATGGGAGGACGAGATAGGACGGGTGTTCCATGACAGAGAATGGGAAAAGGCACTGGAGTACCCGAAAAAGGTTTCTAGGAATGCATGCTTCAAAAACATTCAATTCAATATTTTACATCATGCATATTTAATACCACACCAGCTCCACCGTTTTGACCCTGATACACATTTCGCATGCCCCAGATGCCAGACTCCCGAGGCGAATTTTAAACACATGTTCTGGTACTGTCTCACAATCCAACAGTATTGGGATAGGGTGCACCAGACACTCCGGGCGACAGTCAACCTCACGGCCATATCCCCATGGGAGGCGTGTGCCCTGGGAATCTTCCGCAGGCAGAAGGCAGAAAAGGTACAATGCCGATTTGCATCCTTAGCCATTCTTTTAGAAAAATGTGGAATAGCCATGCACTGGAGAGCCCCTGGCAGGACCCTCAGAAGCAGCCTGGGTAGGCGCCATGAAAAAGTGGGGAGCGGCAGAGGAAGAAACACTGAGGGGCGAGGAGGTGAAAGGGATACGTTAACATCCCATCTCTATGGAATGGGTACAACTCCTGTTCCAATTTTCTCAAGAGGCAACACCAGAAGAATCAACCACGGCCACACAATCTCAATCCCAAACTTCATCCCTGTGCCCCATAGCTCAAACAATACCCAACATGAGGCAGCCGTTTGATATATAAGACCATTTGTGGGCTTAGGCACTATCAGACAAACACCCCTGTCCCTGATGGGAGACTCAAACCTCCCCCCCCCGGCTCCTCTCTCCCCCGCCACAGACACCACAGTATACTTACAAGCAAACCAGAATCAGCCACATAACAGGCAGTTACCAAGATACAATCCGTAAGCTCTCCGACCTCCCCCTCCCCCGATCCCCCACCTCGGTTAACTGTTCTACTTCTTTCCCCCTGACACCCACGAAGTCGCCCTACCCGCATTGGGAACGCACTCATGGACACTATACGAGAAGGTTTACGGGGATAGTGCTGGGGACTGAACACCAACACCTCTGGGAAACCCACATAAGCCGGCACCAAGGAACCTACCATTGCACGTAATAGACCACCTGAAGGGTAGTCCCCATCTCAATCCGCTGTTTCTCACCTGCGATGTAAACTATATGATGGGATGGTTGTTCCGTGATGTAATGATACCATTCAATTGCCTGCACTCACCTGTCAACATGTGTTAATAATGACATGTAACTATGTACCATGAAATGTTAAACTCCCAATAAAGAAATTAAAACAAAAGAAAATACATGTGTACAATCTAAAGTAAACAAAATCCAATCAATAAAAATAACTCTGTTTTGTTGTATGTCATCGAAAATATTATTGTTGAACAAATCGTATTTAACAAATCATACAATTTCCTGTGTTCAATGAGTGACAATCAAATTGCACTTAAATTCATGTTTTACATTCCATGCCAAAATATATACAAAAGATAGCAGGCTTTGCAAACACAGCTTATGTCATAACATTAATATAAAGCCCGATGCATTTCGGGACTCTGTGGTCCCTTCCTCAGAGTCATATCTGCAATTAAACAAATTCAATATTAGACAATTGTGTACAATTACGAAATAAAGATTATCATATGGCCCAACAATTGCTCGATGCCCTCACATGCTTGAGTGTGTAATGAGCTCAACTCAAGGAATAGGAAAGATGTCTGGGTAAATAGACCGTGCACAGGAAACAAAAGTGAGAATACATTCTAACAAGAACAGCCTGGTGAATAAGGACAACCTTAATCAATAAAGTTTAGTGAGATTCATAGCGAGAAATAGAAGTAATCAAACCCTGTTGGCCGATTCACCCGAGACTGTGAAGAGGAGTACTGAGAAAAATACACTAGAGGGAACGTGTAAATATCATGCCTGTATTCTGACAGCTGTGACCTGCAGTGAAGAGAAACCGTATTGAAAGAGCGTGCCTGTGTACTAATTCTGTGTAAAGGAGAATACTGAAGATGGCATACATTGCGTGTATCAGTGTTGTCCTACAAACTTTGGATGAATGGTATCACAAGGAGAACCTTGTGATTCTGAAAATAGAACAATTGTATTTAAAAATCACAAAGTATAAAAGGCAAAGTTACATGAAGTGGATAGAGAAATGCTGATAAGCACTCACCAAATGCTGTAGCAGAGGCCGGCCCCCAAAGGGGGCCCCAAGGGCCGGCGCCTTAACGGCCGCCGAGGCCCACAAGAAACGAAACCGGTTGGCGCAGGTTAGCGCCACCAGGAATGGCCACGCGGCGAAGAGTGCCCGAGGCCCTCCCCCCCCAAAGAATAAAAGAGAAGGGGGACATAAGGCGTGCTCCCCCTGGGCAGCTCACCCTTTTTTATCAGGGAGCTGGGGGAGCGGCACCAACGAATTTTGAGTGCGGGAAGAAGTCCAGACGCCGCTCTGCTACTCTTGTGCCCGGTGCTTGAGGTTTACCCAGCTCACTGGACCTGATTTACTGAGAACCAGGCTTTTGGGGTCCAGGGCGCGGGACACGCAGTTCCACGACGTGCGCCCACCAGCAGAGGACCGCCACAGTCTCGGGGGCGACGCGACTCTGGCTGGCCTTTTCACGTCCCCAAGATAGGTGATCACCGGACTTCAACGGACCCGCAGGCCAGCAAGGCTGAAATACAGAGGACCGCCAGCGCAGTCCCCTCAGAAGCACCTGGAGCCAGAACGATGGTGCCCAGCGGGGGAGCCATCCGGGGGCAGGACACCTCGATACAGGGCGACCAAAGCGAGACAGCTGTAGCAGACCCGAAGGGCATGAAGGGGGCCGCGAGCTGCGGACGCCCAGATCCAGTCCACGCTCAACGGGTAAGAGATAGTTGTGCATCGTGGGCGTGCGGCCTCGGGGCGCTAGGGCAAAGATAGGGCCGGACATAGCACCATAAGTGCTAGCGCATTAGGGACACCGCCACCAGTATGGGGGCATATGTTAAACCCTGTGGGCAGCGGCACGTTTAGGTGCAATAAAAGCGGGTCTCTGGTTACTGAGACTCGAACAAATGCGCGCCTGGAAGGACTGGTCATTTAGGCTCTACCCGGAGCGCGCTGGGCGCGGGGAGAAGCGATAAGGAAGATACCGTGGCTGGGGGGCCATGTTCCCAGGCTTGCCAGTGAGTGAGCCGGGGGTTAAAGCGTCTGCTGCAGAAATCCAACAGTGTGGGGCAACACACAGGTTTGTAGAAATAATTAATTGTGAATACTTATGTAAAGGGCAGCGTGTGCAGAAAGTATTCCGGACAGGCAGCATGCAATGGTGGCTAAGTCCACCTCCCGGGTCATGGTGATTGACTGGGGGAGGAGGGCTAACTGGGACAGAGCGGCACGGGCAGGCTTGAGCGCCAGGGAAGCCTCAGACAGGGCGCTTAGGGCTGAGAGACCTTAACTTCTCGTTGCCGGTTTCCAAAGCAAGCGGGATAAATCAGTGAGTTGAACGGTTGCCCAAGTACCTCTCCTCAGTGCAGTGCGCTATGTACATATAGTGTGTTGTAAGCGCAAGTGCATACCATAGGCTTGAGGTACATTCGAGTGCAAGGAATTATGTGAACAGGCGCCCTGAAAGGAGTACGCCAGGCTGAGTTGCCTGTTTAAACATGCCTTGATATGTCTAATAACTGTTGACCTACACGAACCTCCATCGCCCCAACATATTCCTCGTACTGACTAGGACTGAGTTTCGGACTGCGGTAGGCAGAAAAGCAGAGGATATTTAACTCCTTAACGGCAGCTATTAAAGGTAGACAATGCACTGGGGGAGTAGTAGCGACGTTGAATTAAAGATGGCAGCCGGTTAGACGGGTAATAAGGGATGTAACTAATTGTCATGCCCGCCGAACGGCGCAGAAGAATGCCATACAAACAAACCATGTGTTTCCCCAAGCCAACGCAGGCTCTAAGGAGAACTTGCTGGGGTCTTCGATAGACAGCGGGAAAGCAGCGCGAGGCACTGTGCAAGGCTGCTCTGTAATCCAGGTTGCGGATAGACAGGGGAAGGCACAGTAGTCGGACCTAGGGAAGGATAGACACGAGGAACCGCCAGGGGCCTGCCAGTCCAACGGGGCACTGCTTAAGGTAGCGGAAAACACGAATGGCACGGACTAAATGCTAAAGTGCGTTAAAAAAAAAGGGGGGCGCTTGCGTAGTGCTCTAGGTAGAAAAGGTGAGAGATATCAATATGTTTAACTTTAAATATGATTGCCATGAGTTCGAAATGTCGGCAGAGGACGCACTGTGCCCAGACAAGTAATAGCTTAACTTGTGGCGACATGCGGTACATGCTAATTGTCACCCATCGAAGGAAAGGGGGTCAAGCCCCAGCAGTGCAGGGGCGTAACAAACACCCCCACAGCCCCCGCGGTGCGGGGGGCCCCCAGTCTTCAGTAGATGAAGGGGGCCCCCTCAGCTGAGCTCTTCGGTAGAGAGCTGTGTGTCTCTCTCCCTCTCCAAAGCAGCTGCAGCAGTCTGCAGCCTGCCCTGAGCTCCTCGCTGCTGACCTTTGACAGAAGAGAAACAAAGTATCAACATACATTGTTTCTCTTCAGTCAGAGCGAGCAGCAAGGCCCAGAAAAAGGATGGGGGTGGGGGCCCTGGTACTAATGTGCAGCCCAAGTTTTGTCAGTTGGTTTGAGAAGAAAGAACTTCACTGCAGAAAGCATGTCTAATTGTAGGCACTTGCTTCCACTTCAGTGAGTTCTGAGGTGAGTGTTGGAACCATCTGTGATAGTTTATGGAGAGTTGAACAGCTAGCATTATTTAGTATCTGCAGAGGTAGCAAGACGACTTTCACCACTGCTCCTTCAAAAACGAGGTTGTGTGAGAAAAAAATCTGAGAAAAAACGCAGTCACTTTATTCAGCATACTCTTGAAAATATCAGCAAGTTTATTCGACTCTTGATTGGTGGAGGTGTGACATCGGAAAAAAATTAGGTATTTTCATTTGCTGTTAGAAAAGATTAAAGGATCCATTCATTGGCTTTAGTTTGCAGTAAAAAAAATCACTTGCGAACAAGTGGAGAAGTAACTTAGCAGCAGTGATTAGTGCACACGAGTAAAAGATCGACGCACTCAATGGGCAGATGAACTACATGGTCAGACACATGAGATAAATCGAGGAATTGTGTTTTATAATTCCCTTTTATTTTGGTGCAACTTTACTTTGGTACACCTATTTAATGTTGTTTTTTTAAATGGGACAGTTCAAACTGTATTCAGAGAGATGAAAAAAGTCACCCCAGCCAGAACCTTTGAAAATTCTGTACGTGCTTTTGCCATTTCCCTGTTAATCATTACGGGGCTGATTTACAATAACTGGCGCATCCCTACATATCAGCTGGAATGCGCCAGTTATTGTGAGTCACGGCTGCGCCACCATGAATGCACCGCATTTACAATGCGGCGCATCATGGGGCAAAAATGGACAGATGTGTGACGCATCTGCTGCTGTAAAGGCGGCGCATTGCTGGAGTTGTGTAGCAAGCGCGACGCAGCTCCAGCAAAAGTGACGCAACGGCAGCGTAAAAGAGGTGCAAGGGGCTTGTAAATCTGCCCTTACATGCCTTATAATAGCAATGCCAAAGATGGACACTTGTGTGGTGATGAATGGGCACGTTGTCTTTATTACAACCTCTTATGTTATGTTATGCGTCCAGTTATTTGTTTTCATATCTATGAGCATGCTGTAAAATCAGTCAGAATATCATTGGCCAAGAAGAGGACTAGAAGTTCATGTCAGTAGCTCTGCCGCTGGCACATTCTTCTCCTGCCTGTCGTGAAATGGGGTTGAAGACCCGTTGTGGACTAATCTAGGACTCTAGTTTAATATTCCTGATTTATGCCCTTATACGGTTATATCAAATCATATCCGTATATAGGCATAATAATCATACCCATATTAAGACATAGCCAATGCAATCCAAATACGGCGAGGCTACTTCCACAGACTCCTAGAAAGCACAACATGTTCTTAGAGAAACCAAGCCTCCAGCAGCCCGGGACTTCCCCCTGCTTCTGTATTGATTTGTCCTAGAACTCCTGGAGTACTGAAAGAACTGCGAGTTCTTAGTGACGTCTTATGTCCAACCTTACGTCAAACTCAGCACCTACCAGGTATAAATATACCAGCATCTGCCCTAGCAAAACACACAGTGGTTTGGAGCAGATCGACTATCTACTTGCCCGACGCCCTGCTGTAGCAAGTGCTGAAAGGAAGCCGACCCTCCCGCTGACGCACTGAGAGAGACGCTGTCTTTTCTCTGGCCGAGAAATCCAGCTCCAGTGTTTCCCGGCTACCCTCGCGGGTTGTTGGGAGATCGAGTCCTGAGAGCGAGATACAAGACCTCCTACATTCTAAACAAGGTACGGAGCTGATTCTTGGCAGAAACTATTTTAACTTTAAACTGCTCCTCCCTTACTTCATCCCATGTACTAGGCTTAGGTTAGGTACATTGGGGTAGGTGTATCGTAGAAGCACCAGTTGAGTACGTTTAGTCATTATTTTATCATTGAATGTATTTTATCCATTCTAAACACTGTATGGCTTAGAAACCATACCATGCTTTTACAGTATTATTTTATAATACTCTTTTTACTGTACGCACTTTACTTTATGACAAGTATTGCGAAGACTGCTCAATAAATAACCTCTTTTATTGAAAACGCCCGTCTCTCTGTTTCTCTGCACTTCTGGTGAAACTAAGCATGCACAAATGACTGAGTAAAATAGCTATCTATTGTTTCCGCGACTCTGGAGATATCCTCCTTGTTATTGGGGAGCAAAGTTGTCTTGTTTATGTGGTTGTCAGAAACGAATCCCTTCTTGTGAATTCGAGAATGTTTCTAGTGACCTCTGAGCTAGCTGGCATTCATAATTAAGTCTAACATATTCAATAGAGACATAGTCGACCTCAGTCCTACGTCTAAACTATCGTTTATGTTATTCCAATGCGCAGAGCCTATTGGGAATATAGGAACTACACTACATGGCGCCCAACGTTAGGTAAGGCGATAATTTAACGCTAGATACTAGAGTAACTCAGTCGTGCTTTTCACACAGACCCCTTTCTCCGTAAAAACTCCAATAGACGTCTGGAATGGGTGAAAGGTTAATATCCGCCAGAACTAAGTAGAACGAGAATCCTCTTTATTCGTTTTTGGTTTGTTCAACGTTGAAGGATACAGTGTTCCAAAATATTGTGCACCTAATCTTTGTTTCCTTGAAACTTGCTCTGCTAAATTTTCATTAAACAATGTCGGATAACGGAACCGGTGGAGCTACAATAGATACGAACCAACCGGATTTAAACGTTGAAGAAGAAGAGGATGATGTAATAATCATCCCGATAAATGTAAGAAGAAGTGTAACTTTCAAACTTATAAATTACGGAGTATCATGGAGAGGTGGTACAGTTATCTTTGTGATAGAGGCACATGAATATCGGCAGACAGAGGCATTCTATTCATGGATAACTCTTTCAGCAGCAAATGCTGTAACACGGGAGTTCCACTATTACAAAACAGAGGAACCTCCAGCGGAATATATTCCTTTTGAGGACATTGAAATTCCACTAACTTACCAGGAGCATCAGCTCTGGTTTAATGGTGCCCTAAAACATCACAATGAAATCACCAGGCTTGGTCCACTATGTAAACCAGGAGCAACATGGCCGGTATTAGCTGGTTACACACCACATCCTGACATCGAGAGAATGTCAGACGGTGAACTATTGATTCAGTTAAAGCAATTAATCAAAATACATAGACAATTGGTCCAATATGTCATGCGGACTTTAACAGTCCAACCAGAAATAAAAATTCCACAGCACACCCCTCACCAGGGGAACACAAACAAAATTACACCAAAGACTATACAATCAGTCATTGGCAAACTACCCGCAAAACGGGAACAAATTCCGTTCTGGTTAGCCCAAAAGATTACTCAAATAGAGGCAGTATTCCCTGATAGTACACCTCATGAAAAACACAGAATTCTGACAACCTGTTTACCAATGGGGATCGCACCACATGTGGAGGACTGTGACACTTGGGGAACAGTCTTTGCTTCAATCTACAGAAAAACACATGGTGTTCCGTCAATAGCGGTAATACCAGACGTTCTGAGACAGATTCAAAATGAATACGGTCTAGAACCTGCTTTAAATTTAGGTATGAAATTACTGAAAGACTTTCAGCAAGTCTCGGCTATACTTCTAGCCAACATAAGAGGAGAAGCAGCATCTGTGGCGATCCGCCAAAAATTAAAGTAAACAGAATTAGCAGACCAGCCTTTTGAACTTGCCAGAATAATTGAAAAGTGCTATGAAGAATTAGGTAGAGATAGTTTAGGTGGGAAACCACTGAAACCACAACTACCAGAAAATCCTGAAAAATCTTTCATTAAAAATAATCTCACAACTCCAAAAAAGAAGTGGGAGGGTAATAAACAGACCACTCCCAGAGAAAAACAGTTTCAGTCCAGGGGAAGGTATCCCCAAAGGAGAGAAAGATCTCCAGAACGGGGGGGGGGGGGGCAGGTCTCCCCAACGAGAGCCCTCTGAAAAAAGATACAACATTAGAAATAGGGAGAATTTATGAAAACCTGATAGATATCAAGATAATGGTACACGTCCCTCTCGATCTTTTCAGACTTCCTCACAGAAATCGGAAAGAAGAGGACGGTCAGAACATAAAGAAGAGCGCGTCAAGTCCAAAGACAAGGAACCTGCTCAACAAAGTAAAAAATCACAGTTTACCAAGAAGAAGGTAGCCAGTATAAAAATAAAACATGCTGAGGATCCTGAGGACACAACTCAAGAACGGAGAATGGGCCCTGACAATGCTAGACAGTGCAGCAGAAGTGACCATAGTTCGCAAGATCCTGATGAATCTTCTGGAGACAGTGGACACGAATGAATACATTCAAGTGGAAACTGCAGACACCAGAGTCAGTGTATCCCATAAATTGTATGAAATAACATTGCGTATAAAGGGGGACATAACTAGGAAAATAAAAACTCTCTTTTGGGAGAATCTATCTGAAGGCTATGATATCCTTCTAGCTGAAAAAGACTGGCCACCAGAATTTGTTAGGGAGTGCCCACACGGCGAAGTAATGATTAGACCTAACTTCTCAAAACATGTTCCAATTCATAAAATACACACTTATGCCAGGAAATGGGCTGTAGCTCAGGCTCCAGCACTATATAAAAATCATGTAGGATGGGATGAGGACTCTCCTCACCATAAAATCCAGTTAAACAATCAACCGACTGCACAAAGGCAGTATCCTGTAAAGCAGGAAGCTAAAAAACAAGTCAGGGAGATCTTAGATCAACTTGCACCTCACAAATGAACAATCCTTTGTTTCCTGTCTCTAAATCAGACGATTCATATCGTCTAGTATTGGACTACAGACACCTAAACTCTTGTTGCAAAACATTTGCAGTACAACATTCTCACAGTGCAGCATTGATGAATAACATCGTGCAAAAAAAATATAAAACGACATTAGATATTTCAAATGGTTTCTTCTGTCAGAACATTGCACCAGAAAGCAGGTATTTGACCGCTTTCTCAAGTATGGGGGCTCAGGGGCAATTCTGTCGTCTCCCCCAGGGATTCAAGAATAGCCCAGGATTATTTTCAGCAAGGGTAACAGAGTTACTACAAATGTATGATGATGAGGCATTATCTTATGTTGATGACATCTGTCTTACAGACGATGACTTGGACAATACACTTGAAAAGAGTGAACACCATTATACTTGGGTTCACATCTGAAGGGTACAAATTCAACTTTAAAAAATCAAGAATTGCCCACCTCACTGTCTTATTTCTGGGATATGAGTTATCAAGTGAAGGCAAAAGCCTAGCAGACAACTTCTTAGAGAAGTGTGCAGTGCTCCAAGATCCAAAAACGCTGAGAAACTTACAATCAATTCTAAGTTTCCTGAATTTTGGAAAAACTTACGTTCCAAATTACAAAAAAAGGGTTTCAAACTTTTTCGACTTAAATAAACCTGATTTCAAACCAACTCAAGCACACACTGAAATTTTACATTCAGTACAAACAGACATGTTAGATAAAACAAAGCTACAAGAACGCTACAAAGAACGCAACCTTGTAATCCGAGTCATCCCAGGAAGATGCGGATTCACTTACCTGACCTCTAATGAGGGAGAAACAGTACCAATAGCCTACAAATCACACTTGTACACACAAGCTGAAATGAAATTCAGTTCTACTGAAAAAATTCTAACTGCGGTTGAAAACTGCTGTAGCAAAAGAAAGAGCCCTAGCCCAAGGGAAAAGCATATCTGTTTTAACAGCAGTACCAGCCCTTGAAGCAGTCACAAGACCGCACATTCCAAATGCTATAGCATTAAATCCAAAATGGATACAATGGGTTAATTCTCTTGCTGCAACAGACGTATTACACGCTTTTGACCCAAAGATGAAAAAACTAGAACATCTAGAATACGAACATGAATGTCCTCTGCCTACTGAAATTCTGCCTCTCGAACAGTACGTCTGTGTAATCTACACAGATGGATCTGCACAACACTGGGTTGTGGATAAACAAGTATACAATGTGGCATGCGCGATTGTAAAAGGTCGCTGGCGCATAGGTAAATTCAGACCTCTGGTCACTGAAACTCAATCTCTCAAAAACTGTACAGCTCAGCGAGCTGAACTACAGGCTTTAAAGATGGCGCTTGAAAATGCCGATCACGAATTCCCCACACTTATAGTGTGCGATTCACATTACTGCGTCCAGTCTTACAATGATTTCTAACAGACCTGGATTGAAAACGATTACAAAGATGAGACAGGGGTCACAATTAAGCACAAAAAGCTATGGGAACAAGTAGTTCTTTTACAGAAAGAACTACGAAAGACTCACGTGATACATACGCAGAGTCGTCGACGTGATGGCGTTCACGTTGCAGGGAATTCATTGGCTGACAAAGCCACAACGGCAGCTGTTCAACCGGCTTCCGTTGGTACAAAAAAGCGTTTTTAAAAAAAACGAATAGATGGAGAAACCATGCTGCCAGTAAAAGCCTCATTAAAAGGCGACTATGCAGCATTACCTCTAAATTATCCACTCAATAATATATACATAATTGATGCGAACTCCGTTCCTTTTGCTCAAATCCCTGGAGTGGGGGACAGAGTAATTCCAAACGGGAACCGGAGGGCTTACTTGATTCAAGAAGCACGCATGGGAATGGGTCTGCGCACCAAGAGATTTTAAAATCTCTAACAGAATTACAAACAAAGTACTGGTGGCCGTTCGATTACAATCTGGACAGCTGGGGACAGAGTATATGTCAAGAACGTTTTACACACACAGTAACCTATGATTATGTGCAAGCTGATTGTCTTACCGATGTTATGTTTAAAATAATAAAAATGGTCTTAAAAAAAAAAAGTACTGGTGGCCAGGAATGAGTGTGCACGTTTATGACTTTGCACTAGATTGTCAGGACTGCAATAGAGATCGCAGTTGTGAACCGGACCAGATATCTGTCTCAAGCACTTTAAGACCTGCCCAGACACCTCTATTAGACAGCATTAGGCTATCTACACGCAGGCGTCCGCACGGACAAAAGCGATCCCATAAATATTAAGACGAGATTCATTTGGATGTGGCCCCAGCGCTCGGCTGACGCCAGAACTGTTATTAAAGATCTGCGAGTCTTTATCGGCACATACGCAATTGGCACGCTACATTCTGACCAGGGTCCTGCGTTTACCTTTCGAGCTTACAAAGAGGCCATGGGCAGCTTGGGCATTGCATTGCGGTACTCTATCCCCTTCCATCCTGAGGTTAATGCGGTAGTGGAGAGAAAAAACCGTGACATAAAGCAATCTATAACAGCAAGGGTATTAGGTTCGGGTGATGGGTGGGTCAAACATCTAACAAGTGTCCAACGTAGTCTTAATAATCTGCCAAGACATTCTCTGGGTGGAATCACTCCGTATGAACTTCTATTTGGTACTAGAATGTTGATCAAAGACCTCGATAGTGACACTTTAGTGGTGGAACAAAAAACCTTTGATATCAAAGATCGTTTGGCTGATTTACAGGACTTAAATGAAACAAGAAGTGTAAGTAACACAAAGCAAAAGCCAACGACCACTGAAGAATAACCACCTGTCCCAGCAAGACCTGTCTGGATTCGAAAGATTGGGGATCTGGTCAGAGAAAAAATTGCAGTGAAGAAGGAATTTGGGCCTTCTTACAGAAAAGCAGTACCTGTCTTAGAAATCCTCGGAACAAGATCAGTAGTACTACCGCCCCTTGCTGGTAAAAAGGAGAACAGAGATGTATCAATCGACCTGGTAAAACCACAATCATGTGGCCAATAATAAGTAGTAGGCCCAGTGGACTCCCAAGATGTAGCAGAAGACCAAACCTAGCTACAATTCAAGAGGTTAAAACTGAGAGACTAATCACTTTTGATAAACCTGCAGTGAGAAAAGAAGGACTATGCAACAAAGCCATGGAACGTGTGCCTCTTGAAACCTAAATTGCAACAATTCATCAGGAAACACCTGTCTACAATGATGTAGCCTCTGACTATACAAATATGCCAAAGGAAAATTCCAATAGAAACATTAATGAAAATCCTGAAGCAATTCCAACAATTGGCAGAACTGCATCTGGCTACTTCATCAATTTCGTTGACTTTTCTGAGGATCCTAGTGAACATGAAGAAAAACAAGCCAACAAAACTTTCAAAGAAAAAACAACAGAACTCTTTCATCAACTTGGAGAAACCTATTTGATTTCACCATGGATAGAATTATGGATTGTGTTAGGTGTACTTTTCCTGCTGCTCTGGCTCATCTTAGTTTTGTGCTTGGGTAATATGATTGATGGAAAATACAGTAAAATGGACACAGCAGGTCAGAACGTCAACTTGGTTCTAAAGCCACACAAATCGTCTCACATTGAAAAACGAGAACTGTCATCAGGGAACATCACAGCCATTCCTATACCTGGTGGTGTAGCATGGGACGCAACTGATTATGACATTTATGGCCCTGTTGAACTTCTGAAGTATCCACATCAATTTTAAGTTTCTTTAAGTGACTTTGTCTCACCAAGTACTTTCTCTGATGATTGGGACTTTGAAACAATTAATAATATGATGTCAGATTCAGAAATGTCAGCCAAATTCACAGAACATGATTATTTAGAATGTTCTTCAAATTTTGAACAAATGTACTGTTTTAATCATTATGTTCATCACTATCTGCATAAATCTGCAAATACTAGAAATGTTTTTACTTATAATCAATGGGAACATTGTCCAACTCCGCCAAAAGGCAGTTCTAAAACATTTTTTGAGAAATTCCCATACTTCACAGGGTTTAACACCAGAGATCCAGAAACGTTTTATTTCAAAATGGTGAATAAGACAGGAATGAAAAATATGTTGACCAATACAAAACAGATATATTCTGCTGAATTTTATGCATAGTTATCTACATTTGGTTTTGATTTCTGGAAAGACAACATCGAAACAAAAACAATCTGGGGTTCAAAAGATTGGCAAGTGCAGGGTATAGAATCATTATTCAGGGCCTGCATGATCCCAGAACAAATAATATTCCTGAATGACACCATTCAACAAACAACCTGTCTTGGTCTAGCCAAGATACAAGATTTAAATAAACCGTCTATACCAAAGCCCATATCTAATAGTAATAGCACTACATATGAGGAGATAGACTTATCCCATATTTTAAACCAAAACAGAACAAATCTTGATTGGAAAAAATGGTTGATCTGGCCCACAGACACTAATAACTGTCAAGATCGATTCCTGAACAAAACACAGGGGTTTTAGCAAAACTGGCCAGACCCAAGATATTCCCAGAGACAACATCCAGGGATAGTAATGACATACAGCGTAGGAAAACTATGTCTCGAATGGCTACAGAAATCCACATTTCCTGAAATTAAGCAAAACTTGACCTTACTTAAAGAAGGTTCTGACTTGCAAGATTTCTTATTGGGACCTCGCAAACAGCGTCAGAAACGTTTCATATACGCCGGTATATATGCTGCTTACAACGAGGCTTGGAAAGTAACGCAAATTGAAACTGCTGAGAAAATACGAGAAATTGACCGTATTAATTTGGAAAAATCCCTATCTGTAGTAGACAATGGGTTAATGACTCTGTCCTCCAGAATTTATTCTTTGGACAGCATTGTATCATCTGCAATAGATATATTAGGACAGGATATGCTAATGTTACAACATGGCCAGTCCCAATTACGTTCTATTGTACAACTAGGCTGGACGTTGCAAAACCTCCGTTCACGATATGTGCCCTGGCGCCTGATTAACACGACGTCACTATTTTCTGTCTTTAACTTAACAGATAAACAAATCTCTTTGGCACAAAGAGGAGCAGTCTATACGGTGCTGAGCATTGAAAAACTTGAGAGATTACCACTGACAGTTTCCAAGAAGCCTGCCAGTGAGTGGATAATACATGGAACAATAACAATACCAATTACAACATTTCAGTTTCAATATTGCTTAAAGCACATACCAGCAGGCCTGTATGAAAGGTTGGGTAATGGGTACATCAAGTCAACCTGGAGCTTACCTTACACACATAAATGTAGAAATGGGGTAAATAAAGAAGTATTTCTTAGTGGGAAAAATTGTGAAAACTCACTGAGTGGTACACTCCTGTGTCAAGAAATTAACTTACATGGAGCCTGCAAAGGTTCATCTAATGACCTTTCTTGCCACCTACACGGCACACCAGCCTTACAGATAGAGCCCTTTTTCAGACAGCTTTCCAACGGTAGCTACGTTATGTTAAGTGACCACAGCTGCTGTGGCATGGTGCCAGGAACGGCCTATCTCGTCAGTGTTACATCCAGGGTCACTTGCTGTATGCAAGTATTGTATCCAAACATTAAGCCAGACAAGGAGGCAACAATATGGCCTTCATTGAATATCTCTTCTATTAGAATTGATACTTTAAGCAGAATGAAATCCATTCTTTTGCAAAAGACTGTGCCTTTGACCTTGTCTAAAGAAATGTATGGAATGCAAGTAGCAAGGACTTCTGCAAAGATACATGCATTATTATCAACAAATTGCCCAGTGCATTTCATAGAAATGCTTAGCCAAATCTTGAACATGTCTGATACCAGTGGCATCGCACATGTATTTAAGACAATTTTTTCGGGACTATTATCATCCTTTGAAGCAGTCCTGAGCATCTTCCCGAATTTCGTGCACTCTGTGTTCGGCGGCCTGCCTCTCATCTTGGGACTCGTAGCAGGAATCTTATTTTTGTTCCTTCTGCTTTGATATGGCAAGTCCAGTCACAGGCAATACCCAGGTTACCATGGAACAGACGCTCCTTGCGATGCGGTACCGAGATAGGATTTCCAAAGTACTCGGATTGGCTCGGCTGAGAGATCTGAATACCACCTGGTTTCTTTCATTCAGACCAATCTGGCAAGATTGTATCTTACCTGTTCTACGATGCCTGCTCTGCGGAGAAGAATGCTTGTTAGACGTCTGTCTCCCACTTCCATCAGCAGTACCAAAGGATGTCGATACTTTGCTTGGATCGGTAACAGCTCACGCAATGTGTTGTCCCCAGCGGCTACCTATTCTGATGACGGCATTCGTTGAGACCTCACAGCAACAAGCTGGCAGTGAGGTACAAGAGGAAAGCGGCACACAGGTACAACCTTCAGTAACCATTGCTGATCTAGACAACGATGACGGCAATGCATCGCATATATGCACTATTTCTACTTTTTCAGACATGGCCGAACTCTCACCTACTGTGGTAGACGAATTCTTTAACACCATATCTGAGCTAATGTTCTACCCTAACAACGAGAATAACTTTTAAAATAGAAGCACACAGCGTTCCGTGAACTCTGAATTTGGCCTCCGATTTTGATAAACAGAACTTCCAAACCTGTTTGACATTTTTTTTTCACTTCCTTTTTTAACACACAGAGATTATTTTTCCCCCGCTCCCAAAATATTTACCTTTTTTTGGCACATGATACTCTGCTTAAAGTAGAACTATTATTAGAGAACAAGATTTCTATTTTTGAAAACTTAGAGACAATATTTTCACTTAGCCTCTAGCACATGTACATTCTTGTATAAATATGTGATGAAATGGTCTCGACCTTCTTTTCTGTATTTAGAGCCATTTCATAAATGTAAATTTCATGAATCATTTAAAATACAATATATGCATTATTTTGAATGATACTACTGCTTAGAAAACGTACAGTACAATACTCATGTTTTTCGTGTACATACCGTTTCAAATACATTTCATGTATTTTGGGGTGGGATGGAAAACACATGCTTAGTTATGTTTTATTACTTAGTATTTAGTAATGATGGACATGATACGTCAAGTGGGTGTTGTGGACTAATCTAGGACTCTAGCTTAATATTCCTGATTTATGCCCTTATACGGTTATATCAAATCATATCCTTATATAGGCATAATAATCATACCCATACTAGGACATAGCCAATGCAGTCCACATACGGCGAGGCTACTTCCACAGACTCCTAGGAAGCACAACGTGTTCTTAGAGAAACCAAGCCTCCAGCAGCCCGGGACTTCCCCCTGCTTCTGTATTGATTTGTCCTAGAACTCCTGGAGTACTGAAAGAACTGCGAGTTCCTAGTGACGTCTTATGTCCAACCTTACGTCAAAACTCGCCACCTACCAGGTATAAATATACCAGCATCTGCCCTAGCAAAACACACAGTGGTTTGGAGCAGATCGACTATCTACTTGCCCGACGCCCTGCTGTAGCAAGTGCTGAAGGAAGCCGACCCTCCCGCTGATGCACTGAGAGAGACGCTGTATTTTCTCTGGCCGAGAAATCCAGCTCCAGTGTTTCCCGGCTACCCTCGCGGGTTGCTGGGAGATCGAGTCCTGAGAGAGAGATACAAGACCTCCTACATTCTAAACAAGGTACGGAGCTGATTAGACCCTTAGAGAATTCTTGGCTTAGATTCTTGGCAGAAACTATTTTAACTTTAAACTGCTCCTCCCTTACTTCTTCCCATGTACTAGGCTTAGGTTAGGTACATTGGGGTAGGCGTATCTTAGAAGCACCAGTTGAGTACGTTTAGTCATTATTTTATCATTGTATGTATTTTATCCATTTTAAACACCGTATGGCTTAGAAACCATACCATGCTTTTACAGTATTATTTTTTTTATTTTTTTAAAATCTTTTTTATTAGCAAAGTAAGTAAGAACAAATACAGCAAGTCCGATATAAGTATATATTCCATATTCTGTAGTTCTCAGATATTAGCAGTATCGATTCATTAGTCAAACATTTCCATTTTTGTATGTTTCCAATTATTCTCAATTAAACACCCCCCACCCTCATCTTCCCTCCCCCGGCACTCACAATTAGTCACATTAGTCATTCGTAGTACTTGACCCAATCTAGCATAGCCAATTCACAATTATTATCCTGTCGCAGGCCTACAGAGGACTATATACAGTTCGATGCATATATTGGCTCCATTCTTTGCACCTAGAACTACTCACTCCCTCCGTAGCATGGGTTGGCACCAATCATAGGGGGAGCTCCACATACTTCAAGCATATCACTCTACCCCCTAACTATTGGTAGTTGAAGAATTAGATGCAGTGTCGTCACCTGCCTCGAAGGACCCCAGTAGAGCATTCCAATCTAAAGACGTTAGGTTCTTCCTGAGTCCCCTACGCTCTTCACGCTACAATGTCGTACCCTCTGCCTTCCCCCAACGCACCACCTCTGCCCTCCACACCTCTGGGTCTGATGTTCTAGCCGACTTCCATTTCATTGTTATGGTACGTTTAGCAAGTAGCAGGGCTAGATCAGTGAAGCGTGTAGCTACGCTTTTTTTTCGTTCTACAGGTCCCAGCCCCAGTATGGTATACTCTGAGGTAGTGTATGGTTTGGAAGGAGCCAGTCGAAATAAAGCATCATGGACCGACTTCCAGTAGTACCCCAGTTTCGGGCAATTCCATATCATAAGTAGTAATCGCGCATCGTCCGCGCCGCACCGGGGGCATGTGTCAGCTGTGTTAGGGAACATTGCGTGCAGGCGGTGAGGTGTTAGGTACGCCCTATGCAGAATCATAAGCTGAATGAATTTAAATTTCGGGTTCCTCTACACTTTCTTCGGGAATTTGAGGATTCGCTCCCACTCCTTGTCCCTGACTGGTCTCTCTATATCACCTTCCCATTTGTCTCGCAAAGGCTGTAGCGAGGTTGCCCTTCCCTCTCTTATACCATTTGTTATCCATCTCGTCAGGTGACTGCCCGATCCCATGAGGTACTGCATTGTGAGTATCGGGTTCGTGAGTGGTTCTTCTCCGTTCGGCGCCCATGTCTGTACTATATACCGACGCACCCCGGGGTGTGGTGCGTGCCTCGAAAGTCCTCGAAGGACATAACCCGGCCATGTGCAAACAGATCCCCCACCTGTGTCTCTCCCGCATCGTGCCATGTAGTGAGCATCTGATTCGACAGCGGTCTCGACCCCACAGGGATTCCCAATAGTGGTATCGTGGGGGCATAAGAGGACGCAGGGGTCGTGTATTTCACCGCCCTCCTCCAGTAGTTGATTGCGAGTCTAAGCAGAGGGGGCGTCAACCTAGGAACCTCCACCCTTGGTAGTAACATGTATGTTCCCCCTAGACCAGTCCGCCTCTGACATGCCAATTTCATGCAAGTTGCGTCCCACCAGCCAGTTGGCCAGCCATTGCAATTGACAGGCATAGCTGTACGCCTGTAAGTCTGGGACCCCCATACCGCCCGCTGCGGTGGGAAGCTGCAGTTTAGTCAGGCTAATGCGTCTTCGCCCCGACCCCCACACCAGCTCCGTTAGCAAGGTATTCAACCATCTTAAACATAGAAGCAGGGACAATGAAAGGCAGGCTTGTGAAGTAGTAAATAAGACGGGGTAGTACTACCATCTTAGAGATGGTCACCCTGCCCGCCACTGATAATGGCAACGTGGTCCAGAATTGTACTTGCGATTTCAGCGTTGTGGATGCCCTTCCCAGATTGCCATCAATCATATCCCTCGTCCCTCTGTATATCTGTATCCCCAGGTACCGGAAGGTTGTCTCCGCCACCTGGAAAGTGTGTGGTGCGAAGGGTAGCTGGGTAGTCGGTCCAGAAGCGTTGAAGCAGAACCCATAGGACTTAGGCTCGCTAATGGTGAGGCCCAACAGTGCTCGGAAGTCCTCAAAGATTTCGGGGACAGTGTCCAGCTCAGCCCTCATATCTCGTAAGTATAGGATGATATCATCTGCATATGCCGACACCACATGGACTGTCTTGGCTCTTCTTATGCCTCTGTGGTGTGCCGAACTACGAAGCTTACAGAGCAATGGCTCTAGTGCCAGTATGAACAATAGCGGGGATAACGGGCATCCCTGTCTTGTTCCCTTTGCTATGTCCAGTTGTGCCGAGATGCATCTATTTGTGCGGACCCGGGCTGTTAGGCGGGTATACAACAACTGGACACAGGCAATATACTCGGGCGGTATCCCAAACTTCGCGAACGTCGCAAACATGAAATCCCATCTGAGGGAATCAAATGCCTGCTTCAGGTCTAGGGAAACACAGCCTTCCGTTCCCTCAGGTGCTTGTTCGCAGAGCATGAGTTGGCTGAGCCTCTGCATGTTCATGGCTGTACTCCTGCCAGGTACGAAGCCGCACTGGTTGGGGTGTATCAGTTGCGGAATATACTGGGCCAGTCTCATTGCAAGGATCTTACTCAATATTTTATAATCTGTATTTAGTAAGGACAGAGGCCTGTAGTTAGCTAGGTGCAAGCCGTTCCTGCCCGGCTTCAGGAGCGACACTATCATCACCTGCAGAGACGATTGCGGCAGACCCCGTGTCTGTAGCGCTTCTTGGTACACCACATGTAAGCGTGGGGCAAGTAGATCGATAAAGGCCCCATAGAACTCAGCCGGGAGGCCATCCGTCCCAGGGGTTTTATTCCGCGGGAGCGCGTGTATAGCCTGGCGTATCTCCGCAACCGTGATAGGGCCAGTTCCCTTCCCTGATGGTCCTCAAGCCATGGCAAGTCGAGCCCCGCCATAAACTCCTCAAACGCCGTTTCAGATAGTTGTTGGTGTGGGCCGTACAGCATCTCATAGTAGTCCCTGAAGGCAGTGTTAATGTCTATTTGTGTCGTGGCTGGCGACCCCCCTGGTCGGCAATCTCTATTATGGGCAAGTGTACTGGATCGTCTCGCACCATACGGGCCAGCAAGGGCCCCGATTTCTCTGCTTGCGCGTGTTGCCTGCATGTGTACTCCCTATAATCCAGCACTCGCAGTTCCTCTAGTAACTCAGCGTGTTGTATATGCGCCTCCTGCAGTGGCGTGAAGGGTAGGTTCGTACCTGCAGCTTCGCTTTCCAGCATAGCCAGGCGGCCCTCCACCTCCCGGAGTCTTTCCAGAACATTATGTCTCAAGCCCACCGTGTGCTCATCGCCTCCCCTCTGATGGACACCTTAAAGGCGTCCTATTCCACCTGCCGGGAGCTAGCCGAACCAGTGTTTATGTCAAAGTAACTTGTTATTGCGTCTGCAAGTGATGCTTGAAAGACAGTGTCTTCCAGCAGTTCTGTGGTAAGGCGCCACGTTGGTATAGGCGTTGGGACCCTACCCCACTGTAATGTAACTTCCACTGGGTTGTGGTCAGAGAAAGTCTTAACCATATGTTCCGCTATGGTCACCGCCCCCAGCAATGGTTTAGCACAGAAGACGCGGTCTATTCTGCTGCGCAGCCTATGGGGCAGGGAGTAGAAGGTATATTCTCTATCCAGCAAGTGTTTGCATCGCCATGCGTCAGCCAGATTCCATCCCTCCTCCCACTGCGCGAGCGCGTCAGCCTGCCTCCTAATCTCGGTGGCCTGTAGAGGTGGGTGTGATCTGTCTAGTGACTGCATTAAAGTCCCCACCTATGAGCCAATGATATTCTGCCCAGTCCCCCAACACTCTATTTATGGTAGTTAAAAAAATCCGACTGGCCTGAGTTCGGCGCATAAACTCTACCAATCACAACAGGGGAGCCATCCTACATCCCACGGATGAATACGTATCTACGTTCTGTGTCCAGCCTCTTTTCCACTAGCTTAAAGGGAACTGAGTTCCTGAGCCATACAGCCGCCCCCCTCGAGAACACAGAATAAGAGGTAGCAAACAACTCTCCCTTCCATTTTTTAAGCAGTTTTATGCTCTCTGCACTGTTCAGATGGGTTTCCTGGAGGCAAGCTACCATAACATTCCTCCGATTGAGTTGTGCCAAAAGTCTATGTCTCTTGTGGATGGACCCCATACCTCGTACGTTCCAGGTGCACATTTTGTAGGTGTTAAGAGTCCCCATTTCGGTCCGCGGCAGGTGTTTTCAACAGGCTCCGTACCAGAAAGGTTGTGCGTAGGATATGCAGTGACCCAAGTGCCAGCAAAACGTGTAACCCCTTAACTTTGAGGTCCCCAAGTGAAAAAACCCGAGGTCCAAACATTATTGCCCAACGTGGGCAAAAGTTAAACCGGAACATGTCTATGCGTTGGGGGAGTGGTATCCACTTACACCTGCCCGGGACCTGTTGGTGTTACTACAGCGTGCCCTAAGCTAGTGTGTCCCCATTCCCTGACAATCCACTCTCACCCCTGCGCAAATCTCATACATTACCAACCGGAGTCTTCTAAGGTTACAATCAGAAGTCATTCGCCACTTGGGCTGTGATGTTGGGAAAGAGCTGCAGGCTATCAGCTGAGCCCGACACCTCCGTGTGTGTGCCGGAGCAGCTGCCCATGTCCGTTTTGCCTCTTGCATCATGTGCAGCCAGCGCAGCCTCCGTCAGCTGTCCTATCTTCGTTTTCTCCCCAGATCGGGCCGACGTTGTCCCTCCACTCGCCGTTGACCCCTTCTCGTGTTCTTCATTCGTGGCAGCCCGCTGTTGCTTCCCCTGGCGCTAAGGTCCTCCACCCTGGTCCTCTTCAAACGGGTCTTGCGTATTCGGCGGCGACAGCGCCACTTCCATCCACTCCGCCGCCTCCTCAGGTGTGTCGAAGAAATATGATTTGTTTTCATGTATTATTTTGAGGCGAGCCGGAAACAGTAGTGCATATTTCAGGTTTCTATCCCGCAGTTTGCGCTTTACCCCCAGAAATGTCGACCTGGCTCTCTGCACCGCCGGGGTGAAGTCTGGGTATACTGAGATGGTCTTATCTTCATATCTCAGCAGTGCTTTTTCTCTCGCCACTCTCAGCACTGAGTCTCTGTCCTTGTAATGTAAAAGGCGTGCTATCAATGGTCGCGGTGGCGCTCCCGGCCTAGGTGGCTTCGCTGGCATCCTGTGCGCCCTCTCCACACTGTACAGCGGGGTAAGGTCTTGCAGTCCCACAATCTTCTTCAGCCAGTCCTCAATGAACTGCGTGGGGTTCCTCCCCTCACTGCGCTCCGATATTCCCAAAATTCTCACAATATTGCGGCGGGCCCGCCCTTCCGCTTCATCCATCTTGTCCCAGAGCAGCTTAATCTGTTTCTCCATATTCTCTATTTTTGTGGAGTGATCCGTCTGCTGCGGTATCAGGTCATCAAGCGCAATCTTATGTTCCAAGACCTTTTCTGCCAGCTTGTTGTGGTCTGCCCTGAGGAGCGACAAGCCAGTCGCCATGTTGTCCATACGCAGCTCTAGCGCCTCCCTGGATGCCTTCATTTCGGCCAGTATGAGGTCCAGCTTAACGTCTTGCGTGCACTTGCCCGTCGGCGGTATTATCTCCATGTTGGAGGAGGCCAGCGGATCCTCTGACCCAGTGGAGTGAATGTCCGCGTTTGTGGCTTGATCTTGCACCTTGGCCCTGTGTTTCCCCATGGCTCTCGTCTGCAAGATGGCGGTGGCAAAGTCCCACTTGTTTACTTGGTGCCAAGGTATGTAGAGCGTTCCTTCAGTTGCCTCTCACTCATGAACCACAGCATCTCCTACAGGTACTCGTATATGTGAGGGGCCAGGTGCACCACAGCTCTCTAGGATCACGGCCGACCCACTCGCCGGGCCCCGTTAGCGCCACTCTTCGGTGTTCGTCGGGCGTTCCGCTGCTCTCCCCACCAAGGTCCGACACGCCGCGACAGCCGGGAGATTCGTTGCCCGCTCCACACAGCACTCCTGGGATCTGTGCGGCATACAAGCAGGAGACCGCTGCCCTGCTCTTCACCTCTGGCACTATCTCTCGATCAGGGCACCCCAGCAATGGTTCCCAGAGGCTCGAATCGGATCCCACCTGTTTTTGCACCCTGTGTGGCACTAAGACAGAGCCCTGCACCGCGTTGGTGTTCCAATGCGCTTATCAATGTCCCAGCATCGGTCTCTGCACCGGCCGCAGGGAGATCTCTTCTGTCCCAGCAGCGCAATGGCGGCCGCCGTGGCAAGCTTAAGATGGCTCCCCTCTGTTCCAGTCTGTCTGCAGTGGCGCGTATCCCTTCCAGCCCGATTATGGAGCTCACACTCGGGTCTCGCACGTACCTTACAGCGACCAGTGGGGCACCGGGCTAGCCTCCAGTGACACCGCAGTTCTCCCACGAAATCCGCACGGTCGCAATCCTCCCGGGCGCCGGTGTACCGGGTACCGCGCTTATGCACCACTAGGATTTCTCTGGTGTCGGCTCAAGGAACACGTCCACTCCGCTCCGCACCCACACAGACCGTGCGGGTAGTTACAGTACCAGTGTAGCTTCACTCCGGTCGCTCCGCCGCCGCAGGACACTGCCCCGCTCTGCTGGTCCCTGCTTGCTGCAGCTCTGGCAGGTCTCGTCGAGTCCGGCTCTCCCACTAACTTTAGGTCATGGCTCGTGTCGGGGAACCAGGCCTCACCGGCGCCGTCCGTTGTGCTCGCTCCCGGGTGGGTTTTGGGATTCGTAGCTTGTTTCTGTTAGTTCGCCTCACTCACGGCGTTCTCGGGGTTCAAGTGGGTGTCCGGGGAATACGGAGAGTCAGGATAATCAGCTAGTGTTACGGGCAGTGGACGGAGCTACTTCAAAACGCGTCCGCCATGCTCGGCTTGTGGCCACGCCCCCCCGTATTATTTTATAATACTCTTTTTACTGTATGCACTTTATTTTATGACAAGTGTTGCGATTGTAGCAATTCACTTCTCTTGCATGAGAAAGAATACTGTTCGATAAATAACCTCTTTTATTGAAAACGCCCGTCTCTCTGTTTCTCTGCACTTCTGGTGAAACTAAGCATGCACAAATGACTGAGTAAAATAGCTATCTAGCTATCTATTGTTTCCGCGACTCTGGAGATATCCTCCTTGTTATTGGGGAGCAAAGTTGTCATGTTTATGCGGTTGTCAGAAACGAATCCCTTCTTGTGAATTCGAGAAAGTTTCTAATGACCTCTGAGCTAGCTGCCATTCATAATTAAGTCTAACATATTCAATAGAGACATAGTCGACCTCAGTCCTACGTCTAAACTATCGTTTATGTTATTCCAATGCGCAGAGCCTATTGGGAATATAGGAACTACACTACAGACCGTTAAATGGTCACAGATCTGGAATGAGTTGAGTCTGACAGCCGAGCTCTATGACAGTATTCTCAATTTGTAATTAAATAATGCTTATAATTTAATATTTTCCATTATTGGTTAGTAAATGCATGGATTAACTGCTAACCCTGGGTTTGCAGAGTAGGCTACTGCTTAGCATGTAGCACTTCAACGCCTTGTCAGGAGTCATAAGCACTGTATAAATGAAATTGGAATGCAATACAGTAATTATAGGAGGAAAGGTAATACAATTATTCCCCATAATTCCGAATGTAACTCTTTCATGGCATCTCCCCCTCCTTAGCTCTGCCAAAATAACTCTTTCCTCTAGGAGGTTAACGGCTTCCTACTATGAAAGACTGCCTTATGCCATATTCTCCTTCGGTCAGGTGTGCTGTGTGCTTTAATTTAGACGTTTTTATCTCTTCAGTAACTTTGCTTAAGCAATGTCTACGGTTGAGGAGCATCAAATGAAAGCACCATATATCATATAATCAGGACCACTGGAACTATGAGATTCTGCAGCCACAGTGTTTTCCACAAAAGAATGGATTTACCGCATTTGCCACACAATCCGTCATCAGATGCTTAATCAGCATCTTTTATCCCTAAAATGTTCCTAGTTCAAACAAATAAAAGGTTGCTAAAATGCAGCAACATGTGTTGCCATGTGGTGGTAGACCTTTTGCAAAAGTTGATTGATTACCTTTCAGTTTCTTTTTGCTGGAAATGAATGTTAAACTGGTACTAATGAGATTAAACCTTTTCCTGGATAGTGTTAAAGTGTTAAATAATCAATTATATCATCAAAGAGGCTGCTTTAGGCCACATAATTAGTTTTTCCTTGCCGTATACTTTGTGGAACCCTGCCACACAATTTGGTCTTCTTCTGCCGCGTAATTCCAGTGCACCTGCATATAATGACTCCAAGTTGTTTAATTTTTAAAGCTCAATGGTTGCCTGAACGTGTCCTGAGCTGGACTTTTAATCACAGTTTGCTAATAAAGGGAGGACTGCAGGCCAGAAAAACAGATTTTTGTGTGAAATCAAAGATGATTACTAGTAATGAGGAAAAAAAGAAGGCGTATGTTCTATAATTTGGACGAGGCAAGCTCATCTGGTGTGGGTGAGAATAAAGAGTGACTGAGAAGCAGAGTGAAGGCTTGTGGTGGAATATAAAGAGTAAACCTATTTTGAAGATAGACTGGGCTTTGAGCATTGTCATTTCGATGTACCAGCAAAAATTGATTCTTTCCATCACTAGCTGTCAGTGTTTTGATCTTACTCTTGCAAGTTTTATTTCATCCCTGTTTTTCCCTTTGTCACTGTTCTCATATTTCTTTCTTTCTCTTCCTACTCCCTTTTCTGGCCTACTCTCTGTTTCTCTGTGTCAAAGTTTGATGATGAAAAATAAATCCTGGTCCCCAAAAACGAGGGCAAGTGCCACCTCAAACCAGACATATATACAGCACTAGCACCTGGTACACAAATTAGTTATACAATCCCAAGATAAAGGCCATAGTCATAATCAAAACCTGGAGATATTGCCTATCTGCGTTACAAACTGGCAAGCTTCAAAATAAAGTAAATAGACTTTTCCTTATAGTACATAGAAGCAGAAAACATGTGCTAGCTACTGTATTTGTCTGAGCAGAGAAGAAAATGACAAGATTTCTTACTGAGTTAACTGGGGTGAAAAGTGAGCCCAGTTTGGTTGTGCCACAAATCAGAGGTCCACGGCTAATGGGGGCTGCTAAGGATCAAGACTTCGGTCTTGCTAAAATTAAGATTAAGGGTGTCATTGGCCATCCCACTGAAGATGATGATCATGCAAGATGGGAAGTTGCTAGAATCAGTACTTTGGGCTCTGCCAAAGCAAAGGAGAATCAGTTTTGCCATCAACATGAGCACAGAAGTTGAACCCACAGGATCTAATGACAGCCTAAAGATGGGCCACAATGGCACTGAAAAGAGAGGGTCTTTTTCGATCTCATAACATAACGTTCAAAATTCAGACCTAATCTGGGATAGAGATACCTCCTGAACCATGCTAGTCAAAAAAGATGTCATACATTTTCGAGTGTTGTGAATCATACCCATCATGCTAAAACAGGAGAGGAATGCTGAAAGTGCAACAAAGTCAAAAGTTCAGGAGAGAGTTAGTAAATTAAGGACAGTGACAATTCCATCATCCAGCATCAGTCCAATGATATCCAGAGCTGCTGTAAGCACCGTCTAAGTCCTATGGGTGGTGAAAAACAGGGTCTTAAAGAAATGAAATGAAATGAAATGAAAATGAATTTTATAAAGCGTGAAATAGTTGCCCGGAGGCGTCCAAGCGCTGAGATTGCAAGGTATTCTAAACAGCAGAATGAGTGACATAGAAGGGGAAGAGAACTTATTTATTGAACAAAAGAGTTTTCAGATGCTTCCTGAAGGAGGTCAGATCTGGATTGGACCTTAGTTGAAGGGGTAGGCTGTTCCACAGCCTAGCAGCATTGAGGGTAAAAGAACGGCCTCCTGCTATGGCCCGGCTAACTTTGGGCACGATAGCAAGGAACGCGCTGGCGGAACGTAACTGTCTGCTAGGGAGGTAAGGGGTGATTAAGGGATGATTGATCAGTGAGCCAGTTGCCCAGAATGACTGATGGGCAATACAAAGGGACTTGAAACTAATCCTGTCCCTAACAGGGAGCCAATGCAATCTTACTAATCCAGGTTTAGCAGAAGACCTACGGGGAATTTGAAGTAGGGTCCGGGCTGCACAATTTTGAATCACTTGCAGTTTCCGCAAGGTGAAATCAGGGGCTCCAAGATAAAGTGAGTTTCCAAAGTCCAACCTAGAGTGAATCAATCCCTGTACAACAATTTGTTTGGCTTGGAATGGTAACAGGGGGAGAATCCTCCTCAACATTCTGATAAGGCCAAAACAGGTAGCAGACAGCTTGACAGCCTGGTGGTCTAGCGTTAGGGACTTATCCAGCCAAATGCCCAAGCTCTTAATGGCATCCTTTGGAACTAGGGGGGGACCCAGACAGGCCGGCCAGATGGAGCCCAGCGAAGACGGGGCCGAGCGTCCCAGCAGCATAACCTCTGTCTTGTCCCCATTAAGTTTGAGACAAGACAGGGTCATCCAGCTGTTCACTTCGCTCAGGCAACCAGCCAGATCTACCGTGGCCGCAGGGCCCTCTGCTTGCGTCAAAGAGACCACTAACTGGGCATCGTCCGCGTAGGTAACGATCTTAATACCATACGGGCGGACGATACCCGCCAGCAGCCTCATATAGATGTTAAACAACGTCGGGCTGAGCGAGGAGCCCTGCGCGACTCCACAGCCCAGTGGTCTGCTGGTGGAGATGGTGTTTCCCTCAAAGACCTGGAAAGTTCTATTGGTTAGGAATGATCTAAGCCATTTCAACGCTCCCCCTTGAATCCCGATGTCATGGAGACGCTGCAATAAGATTTCATGATTCACAGTGTCAAAAGCGGCACTCAGATCGAGGAGGATGACTGCCACCGATCCTCCCCGATCCAAGATGCCTCTTGTTTCCTCTAGGACTGACAACAAGGCCGATTCTGTCCCATGTTTGGGGCGGAAGCCGGTTTGTGAAGGGTCAAGCAGTTGATTATTTTCTAGAAAATTAGTTAGAAAATAAGTGAGGACTCAAAAAAACTCAGGAGCGTTGAAAAATGATTGCTTTCTCCATGTTTTTAGCTGAGAAGAGGGGCACAGGAGTTAGGATGGATTCATATGGCATCAAGAGGATCAACATAGGGTTTTTGAACAGCGATACTACAATCGGCTCTCTTTAAATAAGGAACAATGCTTAAGGAATTGAAGGTTTAAGATTGCTGCCTGGGGAAGAAATCAGAATTTTGGCAGCCATATAAAGATTTTTGGGTGGACAAGTATCTTAGGGGTTTCCATAGGAAATAGAAAGTAATCTGTTTGTGACATTATCAAGGGAAATTGAGACGAAGGAATCTAGGTGAATAAGACAAATTGCAAGGAAGCATGGTTAGGCAATATTGAGTAAAACACTTAACTGTGGAACAGTGCATAGAGAGAGTTAAGAATAAATTCGATTTTAGAAATGAAAAAGTCCAAACATGGAATTACAATAGTTTTGGTGCTGGTAGGATTACTGAGCTCTTTACCAACTTAAAAAATTATCTTAGTAGAATTTGTGGTAGGTATGTTTGAAAATAATAAAAACTGCAAACTTTAAAGACCTCAAGCTAGTAATCAACGTAGAAGTCATATATATATATATACTAGTTATAGTTAGGTCAGCTGTTCTATAGGAAAACATTTTTTGGGGGAGTTGCTAATAACTATGGCCCCGCCCCGTTTGACGGATCTCCATGAAATTTTTCAAAAAGGTGCTACCTTTTGCCCAGTTTGGACATGGTAGGTTTTGGGGTGAATTTCAAGGGGGGGGGACAAGAAAAAAGGGGGGTCCCAAAACACAAAATCCCGATGCATTTTCCATAGACTTCTTTAAGAAGGGCTACAGGAAAAACTGCTGAACGGAAACTGACCAAATTTGGCAAAAATCTAGATCTTGGTGCGCAGATTGGTCATTTTAAGATTCAGTGTAATTCTATTCAGGGTTTGTTTTAGAACTTAAAGGTAAAAAATATTTGGATATCTGGATGGTTGGGTCCACGAGAGGCTTGAGAGACTCTCTCAGGAGCGCCAAATCAAAAATAGACCATTCTGATTAAAGTACCACAGTGGCATTGGGGAGAGCAGCAGCTGAAAGGCTCTGTCTTTACTGGTAGGCAGTGGTTAGATGGGGACCGGCCATAAGTCTTTCTGTCGGTGGTGGACAGGGGAGCAGTGGGCGGCAGTCACGGGTTCGTAGTGACATCCAAGAGGTGGTTTTAAAGGCAGGCGGAAAAGCATAACTACGGGTTTAGTAGGGGTGAGAGTAGAATTAATGGATGCATTAGTAGCAGTTACGACAGCAGTGGTCTGTGTTTGAAGGTGATTAACTGAGCAGGCTTCGCTTGGAGGTGGGTCATCAAGTAGGAGGATGTGTTTGGTGGGCCGGCAGGAGGCAGTGTTATGTAACTTTGCTGGAGGGCGCAGCAGCCGTATTTACTGATGTATGTAAACCGCCCAATGAGAGGGCGGATGTGACCAGTGGCGGAACCAGAATCCTTTTTTTATGGCTGCGGTGAGCCCCTGCAGCATGGCGGGTCGCTGGCCAGGAGAACTCTTGACTGATGCAGAGAATGTGGGGCCCCCTCCATGTACCTTGCAGGGGGGCCCCCTCAAGTTTCGTTACGCCACTGGTGGTTGGAAAATGGGAGCAAATTAAATATGCAAGGTGGGTTTCCTATAACAATCAGGAAGCTTTGCCAAGGGAAATTTCTAAATGGAACTGAAATGTGTGTCTCTACGTGCAAAAGTGCAAGTGCACTGGCTTCATACATTTTCCATTTGAAAGGGAGAAACCCATCAGTTCCCAATGGCCACAGTGGATAAAGTTGATCCTGGAAAAATGAGTGACTCGCTGCACTGTAGATGTTTACTGGATTAACCAGAATTAAAATAATCTACTGCATGTTTTGGGCAAAGTGCAAACCCAATTCAATGTGGATTATTCTTTACTTTCTTTTTTCTTGACGGTGTCACTGGTGGGAATGTCTGTTAAATCAGAGCACTCCTAATAGCAACTGACAGACATGATGGAGGAGTCCGACCTGTATAGCAAGAAGCCAACAGTGTGACCCAGGTGGCAGGCTAATTAAAAGATAGTTATACCTAGTTGTTTATTTGCTCAAAACGTAGAAGTTTGCTGCATTTGCTTTAAGTGCTTCACACTTCTACCTTTTAAGCAAATAAACAAAAGAGCTTTCCAAAAATGCATACATGTACTAGAGCCGGTTGGCAAAGTTTAAACAAATTTTTATTTTTATTATTGTCAACAGAATGGGTGCTTTAGAAAGCGATTTTTTTATTTGTTTGAAAGTAAGAAGTGTGCTGCATCCTTAAAATGCATCGCACTTCTGCTTTTCAAACAAATAAACAAAAGTGCTTTCCAAAGCTCGCACACTCTCCCTAATGATACATAAACAAAGTTGGTTTACCTTTGCCAAGATGCACTCACTTTCCAACATAAATAAAACAAGCATTGGCATAGCATATCGGTCTCGCTTTGGGGACCTTATAAGTATATAGTTATGGAGCATAATATCCTTGGCGCAATAACATCAACTGTTGCATGGCTAAAAACTTATAAGGTCCCAAAGGCGAGACCTATTGGTTATGCCAATGCTTGTTTGTTAAGACAAGGGAAGATTAAGTGATTTGCCCAGATTCACAGGACATTGAGCTGACACAGAAACTCGAACCTGTTTTAATATAGAAAAACAAAAAAATACACCCTTCTGCAAATATTATGGTAGGTATGCATATTTAAATAGCTCATAAAAAGTTACAAACATAGTATATCGTATAAGGTCCAGAGCTATGGCAGATCCATATTATTTGCTGCCCGGCCCCAGACCTAAAGAACCGGGAAGGCGCCACTATTGACTGGTGATCTGCCCCTGCCCTTGATGCTGGGTCAGCGACAACCTGGGGACCCACGCAGAGGGTCCCCACGCATGACAGTGGATCGGAGCGGTGCAGGCCACACGGAGCTGAGGCCTACTGCCAATGAGGGAGAGGCAGTGTATCGCTGATCCGGAAGAACCCGCCGGACCCCTCGGCCTCATTTGCTGCCTGCCAAGGAACTCACTGAATGGAAGAAGTAAGTGAGCCCGGCAGCGACAACATCAGGGCCCCGCAGCAGCTGGACATAATCAGCATAGCTGAGAGCAAAGAGGGGCCTGTGGGAGGAGCTCTACATGAGGTACGGGGCACCAGAGGACTCACGGGGCTCTCCAGAGGCTCATACCAGATGAACACCGTGTAGGCCAGCTTCTGGGGGTGGCGGACAGTGTGACCTATTCCGAGGGTGTGCCCCCGGCCCCAGCTGAGTGTGACATGCAGTGGGAAATGCCATAAGTGAGCGAACACCGGACCTTTTGTTTGAGCCCCAGAGCGGGAGGTGCAGCTGTGGCGGAGCCCTGAGGGCGGTGCGCGAACCCCAGGGTGGCGCAGAACTGACGAAGCATTGCCTCATCTATCCCCGGGAGAGAAATGCGATAGAGGGTACAACTGACTGCAGAGTCGGAAACGCCAGAGTAAGTTCTGTGGGGGCTGAGGAGCAGACACAGCCACAAGAGCGCCTGGCGCAGCGAGGGGAACTACATGTGGACGGGCTGAGATGGCTTCGGACTGATAGCTAGGACAAAGACCACTGAGGGAGAGCATTGCCCGTGATGGGGGACCACCATTTTGCCTCCCGTGGTGAGAGAATAAAGGGCCCCGGCTCTTAGCTTGCAGCGATAAAACTCCCCAAAGTGCTCCCAGGACTCACCAGCACTAACTTCTACAGGCCACCGGCGCACGACTACAGACATCTCATCCTATTGAACTGGAGGCAGCCTTTCGCGCGCGGATCTTGGGGTCCAGGCGAACTGAAATGGGTTTCACCACATAACGAACGGTGGAACCGGGGGTGCCCGGAGCGGAACCCTGCCCAACAAAGGGCGCATTGTGGTTGTGGTTCCAATGGATGTGCTCAGGACCAAGGGACTCCTCTAGCATCCCGTCTCTTGTAGGCTTCATACAGATACACCAATAACTACACCCAGAGCTAAAAAAGATAGGTCGGTGAAAGATATGCTGATAAAACAGACACTAATGAATATCACGGCGATAATAAATTTAGGATTGAAATGATTGGTCGAGTACGGATTGGTGTCATGAGCCCGAGTTAAACGGTTGGATTGCAGCTACAAATAGGCCAGGGCAGCTAAAAACAAGAAATTTGTGGAAAATGCGCATGGCTGGGATGTGAAAGTGTGATGCGCGACTTACAATTAAAAACTACACAGCCTTAAACAGCAAAGAGGAGTGCAATGTAAAACAAGCAGAAGCGCACACACGTGCCTCCTCCGCAGCAGGGGGAGGGTGGAGAGAGGAGGGGGCCTACACGATTTCCTTGTGGGAGCCAGCAGCAAGGCCCGATAATTCCTAACATATGGCGCCTCTGCTCGCTCCTGCAAGGGAATCGCCAAATGTGCACAGCAAAGGAAAGCAATGCAACGCGTGCACGTTTTTGCAGGCAAAGCTGTGCCGATTGCTAAAGGTCTCCATCCTGCGCACTGCGTAGGCGAGACCTAAAAAGAGAGGTCTCCCAGTGGCTCTGTGAGAGGGTGAAAATTATGAATTTCGCTCAGGACAGATGGTCTGATTAGAGTTAATTACAGCAGCAGGCGAGGCAGGGACACTGGTCTCTGCTGCCAGCTCTTCAACCTTATGGCGAGGGCATTGTAAACTATGAACACAGCCCTCCTTCTCCCTCCACCTGGCTCCCCTGCTCTGCTGTGAGGCAGGCCAGGATGGAGCCCCATGACTGATTGGGACGAGGAGGGAAAGCAGACAAATTTCACAAGAATGAAAGCACTAGCATGGCCTCTAGTCGCAGCGCTGATAAGATGAAGTATGTCAACAATTATTAAAACAAACAACTGAGTGGGAACCACAATGGGGGAGGCAGCAGTAACACAACTGGGGCATTAAGAGGAGGTGGGAGGAAGAATGCTATATTTGAATGTAAGCAGCTTGGGCATTGAAGCTGAACACAGACAAACAGTAACAGTGTAGGAAACCAATAAATAAATAGTCCCCCAAAGAACAGATAAAGCAATCTTAGCAGAATGAGACAGTACTAAGGGGCGGATTTACAAGCCCCTTGCGCCACTTTTGCGTCATTTTTAACATGGGAAAAATGACGCAAAAGTGATACAAGGCTCTCGTAAATCTGCCCCATAGTCCCTGGCCTGTGGGAGGTACAGAAGAGAGAAAGGAGGGACAAAGACGCAGGACTGACCATTAGCAAGCAAGGATTTTTAAAGGGCACTGGCATAGACAAATGAAAAGCAGTGGCAAGAAAGGGGAGGGGCTTGATGCATACAGACTGATTACAGCAGGTCTTGAATCCTCGACCTAAAAAGTGTGGGGGACAAAGAAAACCTCCCCACAAGGCAGAGAAAAAGCAGTAGATTTAAAACCACTCAACTCATTGATTTGTTCTCGTTCTGCTAAAATAGAACTCAACAGGGCCAAGATAGCACCTCCCATCTCCCAAGCCGGTTGATACGGACCCCATATTTCACCATATCAAACACGGCTGAGAGGTCTAGGAGAATGATGATTTTCCAATTATTATACAGAGAGAATCCTGATTTCATTAAAGATAACAGAGGCTAACATTATGCAATAATACTTGTATTGTTTCCCCACATGCAGACCTTTAAAAACATGTTACATCATAAATAAAACATTCCATAAGAACATTAGAACATTATATAACCTCATTGTAACTAGGCATCATCCTCTTAGAGTTGCGACAAAAGGAGGAGATTCTCACAGAGACGATGTGTCTGGAATGAATGGAAATACATTGGGTGATACCAATTGATAAGGAGTTAAGCACATCATGAATTATGTTAACAATAAAACAATATATATCTCTATGCAATCGTGTATATGTGAAACAATGTATATCTCTATACAACATGTTTACCCTTTTATCCACCAGGGTGTGGTGGGTGGGATAATGTTAGCCTCCGTTGTCTTTAATGAAATCAGGATTCTCTCTGTATGTTAATTGGAGAATCGTCACAAGACCGGAGGCTACGATTATGCATGTTTAAAGCTTTTTAATGTTATACTGCTTATGTGTTTCACAGGTTTAAGGTAGATGCATTCAACCAGTCTGGCGCTTTTATTATATCAGATTGTGAGCCTCCGGGCCAAAACAGTTTACTGGCCATTGCACCACGGGATGAGTGCACGCCAAATTTGGACCAATCTACCCCGGCGTCTAACATGAATGTTCTTACAAGTCTTGAAATTGTAGCTGAAGACACAGTCTTCTAGTGTTTTACAAACGATATTAGTAATTGGTTCTCACCATTCCATTTAACATCAACCATATTTTGTTCAGAAACTTTCATGCAATTTACAACACACTGTTTCTTGCAATCAGTAAAGCAAGGATAAAAAATACTTTCTGTCATAGTTTTGGCCCTTTTCTATATTTCAAAAGGTAAACAGACATAATATCGACTCCAAAATATCGACTGGACATAATATCGTGTTTTTAATATAGACTGGACAAAATATCGAATGGACAGAATATCGACTACAAAAATATCGTTTGTAAGGTAAGTGAAGTAATATCGACTGTAAAAAATATAGTTAGTTAAAATATCGAAGTGTATAATATAGATAGTAAAAAATATCGATTTTTTAATAATAGATAATTATTTATAGTGTATTTTTATGTTATAATATGTGTTAAAAGTGTGTATTTATGTTATAAATAATTATATTTAATTAATGTTCTTTTTATAATTATAGCGTAATTTAATTCTGTAGCGGGTTGTGGGTTTATAAAGGAATAGGGTGGAAAGTAATTTAATTATAATTAATTAAATATGTAAATTTAATTATTGATAGTAATTTGTAATTAATAGTTAATTAATTTAGATGTGTTAATTAATTTAATTGTAATTGGAAAACAATTAATATTAATTGATTAATTGGTAATTATGTAAATTTTTATAATGTAATTCTGTAGCGGGTTGTGGGTTTATAGGGGAACAGGGTGGGAAGTAATTTAATTATAATTAATTAAATATGTAAATTTATTTATTGATAGTAAATAGTAATTAATTGTTAATTAATTTATATTTGTTAATTAATTTAATTAAAATAGTTAATTAATTTATATTAATTTATTAATTGGTAATTATGTAAATTTTACTAATTTAATTTCTGTATTGGGAAGTGGGTTTATAGGGGTATAGGGTGGAAAGTAATTAAGTAATAATTAATTAAATAATACTACTAATTAAAAATTATTTATTTGGAAATAATTGTAAAATAATTTTACATTATAAAATAATTATTTGTTAATGTTTAATTAATTTGTATTAATATGTGATTAATTGAAAGATTTATTGTTAATTATTTATTTTAAATAATTATTATTACATATTCATTTTTAGATATTTGAATAATATATGAAATATTTATTTTCCCTAATGTTGTATTTTCTGGGGTGGGAATAGTAATTGTAACCCCTACTCTATCCAACACTTTCCCTACTGTTGCACCCACTGGAGTGGGAATAGTAATTTTAACCCCTACGCTATCCAACGCTTTCCTTACTCTTGCACTCTTTGGAGTGGGAATAGTAATTTTTACCCCTACGCTATCCAACGCTTTCCCTACTGTTGCACCCGCTGGAGTGGGAATAGTAATTTTAACCCCTACGCTATCCAACACTTTCCCTACTGTTGCACCCGCTGGAGTGGGAATAGTAATTTTAACCCCTACGCTATCCAACGCTTCCCTACTGTTGCACTGTTTGGAGTGGGAATAGTAATTTTCACCCCTACGCTATCCAACACTTTCCCTACTGTTGCACCCTCTGGAGTGGGAATAGTAATTTTAACCCCTACGCTATCCAACGCTTTCCCTACTGTAGCACTCTTTGGAGTGGGAATAGTAAGTTTAACCCCTACGCTATCCAACGCTTTCCCTACTGTTGCACCCACTGGAGTGGGAATAGTAATTTTAAACCCTACGCTATCCAACGCTTTCCCTACTGTAGCACTCTTTGGAGTGGGAATAGTAATTTTAAACTCTACGCTATCCAACGCTTTCCCTACTGTTGCACCCACTGGAGTGGGAATAGTAATTTTAACCACTACGCTATCCAATGCTTTCCCCACTGTTGCACCCACTGGAGTGGGAATAGTAATTTTTATTATTTTGTTATTGTATGTTAATAATATTGGCTATTATTTAATTATATTTTGTTACTATATATATATGTTTTAAGAAATATGATTAAATAATTTTTATTTTGTTACTTTCATTAATTATTTAATTAACATTAGTTAATTTAAGTATTCTTAAGTATATTTTAGTACTTAGTTTTTAATATTAATTTAATTTTATAGTGTTTTTAGTAAAGTCGATATTTTTTACAACTATATTTTTGTAAACGATATTTTAAACTCGATATTTTTGTACTTACCTGTTTGTAGATAGAAACTCGATATTTTGTTAGTCGATATTTTTTACACGATATTCTTGCAGGTCGATATTTTGGCAGTCTATATTTTTTCAGTGATCCATTTCAAAATGTACTCCTTCTGGAGAATAGTATCTGTTAGAGATCTCTAACGCCTTAACATCTGATACTCTTCTAAAGGATCTTAGGCAATGTAAGGTTGCCAACTTAATCGATAGTTGTTTTCTGGAGATATAAAGGTTATCAGGCCTTGTGTTTTGATGGCCATGGATAAACTCTGCTTTCAGGACAATTTATTGATTCCATCAGAAGTACTAAATTTTCTTGGCCAGGTCTGCAAGTATCTTTGACCTCGCGCCCCCTAATCGATTACTATAGAAGACAGCTGAAAAATTGTCTAGTTTGATAAGGACAACACTGTTTCTCAAGACGAATTTGAAGCTCATTAAAGCATTCAAACTTGCCATCATTTTTAAATATTTATGCAAAGTGGGAGTTCAAGTTCAAGTTCAAAAGCTTTTATTCGATTTGTACATACAAATCATACAAGCAAAACACAATTGAAATATTAAAAATCACGAATAATCTTTCCTGAAAAAGGGGAAAAAGCTGAAGTGCAGCAAGTAGAAAATAAACATGCCTCTATAGGTCGACATGATCTTATAAAATACACGACATTCTTACATGGACTACCTAGGAGTCAGTAGAAATTACTTACTAGGCCTTTACTGGGAACTGTATATATTAAAAATTGTTAAATAATAATCATTCAATACTGTGGAACACTGTATAAATACCTTAATACAGACATTGATATAAAATTCAAAGAGAAGTAAAACATATATATACAGACAGGGATAATAATATTAATTTCATCATAAATAAACCCTGGCAGCTGTATAGCACAAGTACAGACAGGTCAGTAAACAATTTTTAAAATACAATACTTTTCCTGGCAGCTGTACATTTTAAAATAAAAGTAGCCAAGAAGAAACAAATCTCCTCGTTCACTAGTAAGGATAAAATTATCAATGCTGTTTGTGTGGTACAGATGTTGTATTTGATAAAAATTGGTTTAAGGTATTTAAGCCTAAAATACTGGTAAAATTTACAAAAAAGTAAAAAATGGCAACTACTCTGACGCGAAGTACCGTCACATGGACAAGGTGTGTTTGAACTAGTCTTTGTGTTTGGAAAAGCAACCAAGTGGTGTACAATACCCAATCTGACCCGTGTTAAAACATACTGGTGAGAAGGGCGGGTCACAAACACAAGATAGGATTGCAATCCAGGAGCTAAATTTAAATCTTTGTAGAATTTCAAAGTAGCAAGATTTCCAACAGCTTTGTCTCGCTCAGCCTTACGAAATTTAAGGAACGTTATCTTGATTTCTTTTTTTGTAATAGATACAACCTTTTCCGGCTCACGGAACACATTAATGTTAAACAAAAGTAGATACCAATGGTGGATGTATCTTAACCATAATACCCGTGAGGAATGATCCAAACCTATACAATCAAGGATAATATCCTGAGTGAATCGAGTCTCCGACTTAGCCCAAATAGATCGCCACAATAAAAGTGGCCGAACTGCTGCTAAGTCAGAGATGTACTCGATCCCAACTTCGTCATGGATCAACTGTATGGAGGCGGAGGGAGGAACGCATAATAGCCTCCTTAAGAACTTGTTTTCCTCCTTCTGCAAGAGGATACCCTCACAGTGACCCCACACCCCTGCCCCATACAGAGCAGAGGAAACACAACATACATTATATATGTTCATCATATCATAGATACTTCGTGAGCCAAGTTTAGAGGCAAAACGAAAAATGCTACTGGTGGACCGTAACATTTTTATTTTTACGGCATCAAATTCCGCATTCCAGGACCCACTGTTACTATATGTTATTCCCAAATAACAAAAGGATTTAACAGAGGTCAGCTTTTCCTTATCTAGGAAGAAAGTATGTTTTACCTGCTTGGCTGCCTGACCACATGACATTACATATGTCTTAGTTTTATTCACACGAAGCTGCCTAGCTTGTATAAACTGCGTGAAATTATCAATAAGGCGCTGTAGGCCCAACTGTGTTCGAGATAAAAGAACAGCGTCATCCGCATAGAGTAACAGCGGAACAGGTTTACCGCCAATCAGGGGGGCATCTGCTAAAATGTTGGTCAGGGATCGGTCTACACCATTAATAAAAAGGGAAAATAAAAGCGGGGCTAAAACACAACCCTGACGAATGCCCCGAGACACTTTAAAGAACGGGGTACATTCGCCAAGGGTGCCATAGCGGACTTTACATGAGAGTTTTTCGTATAGTCTGGCTAAAAAATACACTATTTCCCTTGGTGCCCCTGCATCAAGCAGAACCTCCCAAAGAATACTATGGTTAACCAAATCAAATGCGCTGCTCAAATCAGCAAAACATAAAAAGAGGTTGCCACTTTTGGCCACAGTATATTTACTGATTAAAAGGTCCAGGTTTACGCATTGGTCCAGTGTACCCAGACCTTTGCGGAAACCATATTGGACTTTAGTTAAGATGTTAAAATCAGTTGCCCAGTCTTCTAGCCTCTTTAGCAAAATCCTGCTCATCACCTTTACAGAGGCATCCAATAGTGAAATTGGGCGATAATTAGAGGCCTCTGACTTATCGCCCTTCTTATGTAAAGGGATGATAATCGATTGACCCCAGGTAGAAGGGAATTCATTTTCAGCCGCACAATTAAAAATCCTTGTCAAAATGGGAGCCCATAACGCTGTTTCATCTTTATATAAATCCAGCGGGACCCCATCGGGGCCAGGTGCCTTGCCTCCTTTACTCAAAGAAATTGCTTCCTGACATTCTTCCAATGTTATAGCCAACGAAAGGGGCAACCATGGATTTGTATCTGGTGGTGGTAACTCAGATGTTGGCCCTTCAGGGTTAAATATTTTCGAGAAATGATTAACCCAGTCGCTACATGCCACATATGAGGTCAGTTCTGGAACATTTTCTCTACTGAGAAACGGACTATTTATCGTTTCCCAATAGAGTTTGCTGTTTTTAGTCTCAGCAGCCTCCCTCAGCTTGTCCCACGCCTCAGACTGTAAAACCCTTTTCCTTTTATTAATGGCTAATTTATAACTAGCCCTGAGGTGTTGTATCACAGTCTTAACGCGTGGTTTGGTGCCTAGCGCTTTCTTTAGATTGCGGAGGGCGACGATACATGTCTTGTCAAACCACCCCTGCTTTTGACTACTATTGGCTGACGGGGACTTAGTGAAGATACCCTCAATAATGATATTCAGAGATACAAAACATTCTATTAAATAGCCAGAATCACTGTCATCATCCAGACAATAACTAATTTGATTCTTGCATTGGGTGACAACCTCCTTCTGCTTAACTTTGGAATTTGTACTGGTCCATTTAACCCTAAGGCCCTTTGGTCTAGTAGGCACTATATCGGTTGTACATTTACCACCTGAAGCTGTTGAGGTGCCATGGCCCAAGAGGGTAACCCTTAAGCTGTTATGGTCACTGAGACTTTCCTCATTCACATATAAATCAGTGTAGTCTCCACTGCTAGACAACAAGATATGATCAATAAATGAACCTGCATCTCTGCCCGTGAATGTAGGACATATTATTGCCCGGTTGTTGACATTGCAGTTTAACAGGGTCATATCTAGCATGGCTAGCATGTTGTTTAGGGTGGAACCATAACTACAGTGTTGAAAATGAGGGGAATCCTCCTTCCCCCCCTGATCTCTCCAATGACTATTTAATGCTACATCAAAGCCACAGATATTCCCGTTAGATAGATGGCAAGGCTGCAAGTTAAAATCCCCAGCCCATACCACCTCAGCCTTTCTTTTCGAGATATCTAAAGCTTTAATGATTTCCTTTTCTAAAGGCAGTAAAATATCCCCCCTGGTGGCATCAAAAATGTTGTTATAAAAGTTAACAATAACTAAGTCAATGTTCTTTCTGCATTCCACCCTTATAACTTGGCTGTGTGTCCCCACGGTTGTACTATATTTAACCGTACAGTCACACAGCTTAGTTGACACTAACAATAAAAGGCCTCCCTTAGCCCTGCCCGAGCTGGATTTGGTTGCACTGAGACAAAAAGATACATACCCTTCAATATTAATAGGGTCTGGACACCAAGTTTCCTGTAATAAAATTAAATCAAAACCCTCGCCCAAAAAGCTGGTCCAAAAGGGTGTACCCAATTTACTAGCAAGACCGGCAATATTCCAGGAAATAAGGGAAATTCCTGCTGGTTTCCCAGCATTACCAGCAACAGATAACTCCTGCTGGTTTACTGGTGATAATGAAGCAGGACCCTCTTCCCGAAAGATGGTAACCGGACTTAGGCTGGGGCTAGCACTAGTTGTACATATATCCAGGCTACCCTGATTGCCTATGAGCTGGGAAGATCTTAATGAAGACAGTTCAATAGAATCGTAAGGTACGACTGGGGGCTTGGCAGAGGGAAAGGAATACTCCTTCTCAGAATTAGGGTTATTAAGATCCGATGCTTCTAGTGAGCTGAGTCAGTCTACCTCATCTAGCACGGCATATCTATTTGGGTGGGCGAATTGTGAGGACATGGGGTCTTGAGAGTGGGGCGGGTCCTGCCACGTTTGTTGCCAAGAATATTTATCCAATTGAGGTGGCTGAAAAGATTGCGGCCATTGGTAAACTGGCTGGGGTAAAGGTGGCGGGAAGTGAAAAGGGTGTTGCCAGTGGGCTTTTGCTTGATGCATAGGAAAAAGTGGGGCATTTGGGGGCTGCTGCTGTAAATTAACATGATGTGGAAAAAAAGGGGGCGGATAAGGTGGTTGCAACCAAGATTTAGCAGGTTGCTGTGGAAAATATCCAGGTCCACTATTGCTTTGAAAAGTGGGACAGGGGGTGTTAGGTCGTATGGGCTTTGATAGAAAATAAGACAGGGGAAGTGGGTTAATTTGGGTCGCAGGACCACTATTGGGTGCATTACACACGTAACTTGCTGCCCCTACATCCCTAAAATTAACAGTTATTACGTCCCCTACTATTGATTTCTTGCTTCTGCCCACCCAATCCCCTCTACGTACGGTAAGGATTTCACCGTTCATGTTGTTAGGTAGGGGTTTATGTAGATGGAGCCATTGAGCACATTTGTTCCTAAGCTCGGTAAACGATTCTTTTACTCCCTCCTTTAATGGGGGAACCGCCGTCAACACGACTACAAACGGGGAAACCTCTGGTGGTAGGTTTATGGACCTAAAACGTGTCTGCTTTGGTTTGGGCACTTCAGGTTTGTTTATAATAGGAGGTGCAAAAGTTGAGTTAGGTTTCCCTGCTACTTCTTTAGCTTGAATAGTGGGGGTAGCAGTATTAGTAACAACAGAAAGTTGGGTCGCCTGGACAGGAGTATTCCCTTTTGTAATGTGGACAGTCATTGGTTGAGCGGGAATATTCCCTGTTTGCGGCTTTGGGGGTATAACTGGGTTCCCATGGACTGCAGTACCTTGAGCCGTATTTGATACACCTTTGGGGGCCTGAGTACTCGTTGGACATTCAGTGGTTGATTCCAGGGTCCCTTGTGACTGGACAGACACTTGTACCTGCTTTTTTTTGTGGCCATTTAGATTGTATTAAAGAAGTAAGCCTATCCACTTTAGAAATTAAGGGCTTAATTTGAGCTGCTAAAGTGGCTTCTAGGTCTAGTTTTAAGTCTATTACCATGTTTTGCACCCAGCACGGGATACCTGATGTCAATTGTGGGGTAGGGGAGATCAAATTATGATTCCTTGCTTTACTTTTACCCTTCAATGTGGCCTTATGGGGTTTAGGAGCCCTTCCCCGTGGAGCAATGGGTACAGAAACTGTATCCACAACCTTATGCCCACTCAGACTCGGCTCCACTTTGTCAGGTGAATGACAAGTTTCGAGATCTGGCGTAGCCTCCAGGTCTTCAAAAGACGGGTCCGAGTCTGATGGGGCAACCGATAGATCTACAGTATTCGGTACAGTCGAAACATGATTAGTGGACAAAGTTATAGGTAATGAACAATTATTCACAATCTGCGGAACAGATTAAGAACCACCATATTATATAGTCCATAAATTTCAGTTGTGCTTTACATGTTTTGGGTCTTTTCCTGTGCCCTAATAGACAGGGTAGTGCCCCCTCAGGGATCTGCAGTGCTGTTACAGTGTGCAATGTGGTTTTGATCGTCCCCCAGTAATTACGTATTTTCGGGCATGTCCATAGCATGTGGAAAATGTGTGCCTCATCCTCTTGACATCTTGGGCAGCAGTGTGTAGTGGCAGGGAACATCCTGTGGAGCCTCTGGGGTGTGAGATATGCTCTATGGAAAATCATGGCCTGTACTTAACTTAACGTTTCTAGACACTCTCCTATGGTGGCCAAGGATGAGTTTCCATTCCTCATCCGTTATGGGTTCCCCTGTGTCCGCAGTCCAGATCTCCCTGAGTGTGGTAAAGGGCGACGCTACATGTTCCCTAATACCCACATATAGCCATCTCACCAGGTGTCCCCCCGTTCCCATATAATGCAGGAGGTGTACTAATTCATGTTGGTCTGGTTTTGTGCGTTGCGGAGCCCAAGCGCGCCGTATGTAGTGTGTCACCGAGGCATGTAAAAGGTATAATCGCGGTGGGGCTCCTGTGAGCTGTACAAATGAGGCATGATCCAGTAAAGTGTCGTCTCCGAACAGGTCTCCTACTCTATCCACCCCAGCCTCTGTCCAGGGACGCAGTCTGCGTTGTGTCAGGTTCCATTGCGGCATTGGGAGTCCCAGGAGGGGGATGTTATCCGCATAGGGAGTGGTCCCTGCTGTGTATTTCAGTGCCTTCCTCCAACAGGTCAGAGCCACATGCAGAAGGGGGTGGCAGTCTCTGGGGATCCTGGCAGTGGGTAGGAGGAGGGAATGGAGATCCCCGCATGCCAGCTTGTCCGTTGTGTAAGCGATCTCATGTAGGTCCCTGCCCGCCACCAATCGTGTCAACCATTGGAGTTGACTTGCATAGTAGTAACTCCGTAGGTCCGGTATGCCCAGGCCTCCCTGTCTGGTGTTCAATTGCAATTTTTTAAGGCTAATTCTTCTCCTCCTCGAACCCCAAACGAGGTTGATCAATAATGTATTTAGTGTGGTAAAAATTAGCTGTGGGAGTAGCACCGGCAGATTTACAAAATAGTACAGTATCCGGGGAAGTAGGACCATCTTCGAGACCGCCACTCGTCCCATTACAGATAGGGGCAGGGATGTCCAGAAGTTTGCACTACCTCGAAGGCCATTGATTGCCCTTCGGACGTTACCTTCAATCTGGTCTTCCGAGTTCCAGTACACATTTATCCCGAGATATTTAAACGTGGTCGGTGCCACCTGGATCTCACAGGCATCGAACCATATATGAGAAAGCTGCTGTCCTTCCCGGAAAAAGAAGCCTAGAGATTTTCCCGGGTTTATGGCTAAGCCAGATATAATCTCGAATCGTTCGAAAATAGTCGCCAGGTATGAATGGTCCCCACGTAGGTTCCGGAGAAACACCAATATGTCATCGGCATATATAGAGACCAAGTTATTGGTGTCTCTAACTGGTATGCCCTCCTCTGCAGCTCTAGTTCGGAGCGCAATCGCCAAGGGTTCCAGCGTCAGCACGAACAGCAACGTCGACAGCGGGCAGCGGTGTCGGGTGCCCCTATGAACGCCATAACTGTCCGAGGTGTACCTTCCCGTGCATGCCCTAGCTGTCGGGCTCGCATATAGCAAGCAAATCCATTTTATGAGGGCATCTGGAAAGCCGAATCGGCGTAGGACTTCGAACATAAAATCCCACGTCAGGGAATCAAATGCTTGTCGGAGGTCCAGGGCTATGCAGCCAGCATGTGGTAAGTCCTGGGGGGGTAGTTGTCATTAGGGCGTGGAGTCACCTCGAGTTTTGGGAGGTGCTCCTCTCCCCGGGAGGAAGCCACACTGGTCAGTGTGAATCAGGCTAGGGAGATTGTTTTGTATCCTCAGGGCGATAGCTTTACTAAGGATTTTATACTCCGTGGAGAGCATAGAGAGGGGTCTATAATTACTCACGTCCAGGATATCCCTTCCGGGTCTCGGAATAGATATCACCAAAGCCTGCATGGTTGTGGCAGGTAGGTGGCCAGCTTCGTAAGCAGTTTTATAAACTTTCTCCAGGAAGGGTATCAGTATGTCAGAGTATGTTTGATAAAACTCTCCAGGCAGTCCATCCATACCCTGAGTCTTACCCCGGTTAACTGTGTGGATTGCTACTTTTATTTCCTGCTGCGTTATGGGTCCAGCTAGGGCTGCCTGGACTTCCCGGGTTAAGGCTGGGATTGTTGATTCTCCCAGGAAGTCCATCATGTCGTCCCTGGCATCTACAGAGGGAGGAGCATAGAGTTTCTCTAGGTGGTTCTTAAACACAGTGTTGATTTCTAGTGTGTGTACCTGTTTGCCTGTTATATCTCGGATACTCGTTATCGTAGGGCTCTCAGGGGCGTCTCTGATCAGACGAGCAAGTACGGCACCGGATCTATCCGCTTCCGCCTGTTGACGTTTCAGATAGTTCCCATAGTCCATTACCCTTAGGGCTTCCAGGAGTTCTGCATGCTCAATGTTACATAACTGTAGGCCATCTTTACGATCAGGGTCCAGTCCTGCCGCAGTTTCAAGTTCCCTCAAGCGACTCTCCACTTCACAAAGTTTACCGTGAATTTCCTGTCTGGCTCCTACTAATCGGCTGATAGCGGCCCCCCTCACCACAGCCTTCATTGCATCCCACTGTCGCAGGGTTTCCGTTCTCTCACAGAACTGTGCACAGAGACCTAGAACCTGGGTGAGTCAGGGTGACCCACAACTCACCTATGTTTCAGAAATCCCCTTACCAAGCTAGCTACAGTATCTCATCGGCAGTGAATACTTCCCGATGTCTTAGACAATCCAGAACATGAACTTAGAATACCTCAGGTATCGTGGAACACATGAACACTCTTTCGTTATATTATCATTCCAAACCAAAACTGGGAGGCAATGAAAACACGTGCAAGTTTGAAATGTTTATTTTTCAATGCAACATTCTCAAACGCAGTATCTTGTATAATATCAACATACATATTATAAAAATCAGAGTCAGCAGCATAGTAAGCAAACTGTGATAACATATTATGATGCAAAAATCTATAGAATTCTGTATCACCTATATTTCGCGCACCCTAATTAGCATATTATATTATATCTAAGAAGGTCTCATCTGGGCTTTAGCTGGGCGAACCCATACCTCAAATTCTCAGTAGGAGGAGATCACATCAACAGCTACCAGCTCTCAGCATGTCCAGCATCAAGTGTGTTCTCTCATTCCCTGTAACTGTATCTTGAACTCACGTAAAGCCAGAGTTGGCACAAACATTATTTGTGTTATGACTAACGTAGTGCGAGGATCAGGCCTACAGTAACCTTGTGTTAGAGTGTGCAGTTCTCAGTGTGCAGACAGTTGTACCAAGTGTTCCAGGCACGACTGATACCAGTACAATAATATATTATTCTGAAATAAATCACATCTTTCGTCTAGGTTAAAAGCTGAAATAACAATTAGGTGTTGTGTGCAAACCGAAGCAGAAAGAAAATATGGCGTTTAAACATTTAATAAGCACATGCTAACTTAACACAATCTATGGAAACGTAATAACCATATGACACCACACTATCAAGTTCGAGGACGTAGAGTCCCAGTTTTCATTGAAGTAGTCAGTCAAGGTGTCGGAGAGGTGTGTGCGGAATGGGCCATCCTCAAGTAGTGGGGGGTTGAGTCTCCAGGTAGGAACTGGTGAGGGTATCTTTCCCCAGTGTAGGTCAAGTGTTAGTGGCCTGTGGTCTGAAAATGTTTTAGCAAGATAGTCCGAGGAGATACACTTGGTCGTTAAGGAGTTAGAGCAGACAAATATGTCTAGTCGGGTGTGCAGGTTGTGCACAGGAGAGTAGTATGAGTATTCTTTGTGTGTTGGATGTAGTGTACGCCAGATATCGGTCATTCCCCATCCCTGAAGTGAGGAAAATTGAATTTTATATGACCAGGTATGTCCCCTATCGTGTACCCCAACGTTCCATGTATGTGCATGACCTCCATGCATTTTCCCTCCATGGCCGAAAATGAAGACGCATATGCATTTGCGTCCAACGTTAACATGTCATCTACCAAGTCCTCCATGAAAGCAACATTAATTTGGTTTCTAGACCCATGTTGCCAACGTCTTTACATGGTGCACTATTAAATAACGCGAAGTACACGTTTTCCACGTTTTCCTGGCTCAGCCGAGCTAGGCCCTGAATTGAGGCTCCAAAGTCTCTTCTGTCTCTGAAAGCTGCAGTTTAGGTATGCATCCCTGACCTCTGCCTTACTTCCTGTTCAGCGAAGCGGTGCCCGGCTCGGCCTGGCCTGCCTGCCAAGACAGTATCTTGCCTACAGTTATCTGCTCAGCCTCCTCGAAAACACATTCCAGTCTAGTGAAATAGGTAAACATATTCCCGGCTGCAGAGCGAAGGGCCCGGCCTTCCTGTCTCCTTGCAAGCGATTTACAGCACCCGCTACCATGGTAGGCCCATGGCCCCCGCGCATTGCACCAAGACACGTATGCACTCCCTAGCATTCAGTGATGTATGGCCCCTGCCCGAGAGACCTTTTGCTTCAGATAATACATCCTCCAAACATGAGATACCAGATAGATACCAGATAGGCTATAGGTGCAGGTCGTTCTGACATCCCAGACACCAAGACTCTTCTACTAGAGCTAAAGTCAAGCCCCCCCAAGCTCTCCCCAGTTACACGTCTTTACCACGTCATGTCAGTTGCGCACGCACTTAGGGTAAAGGTTTCTGCTGACCCTGCAGAATCTTTCTATGCATCCACCCACCTATGACACTTTTGTGACGTTTCTAGCACACACCTCCCTGTACGCCTATTACACGCCTTCTTTTACGCCCATATGTTCTTATCTTCTTCTTTTCACTTGTCACGCCTACTGTATTCAATGCAATTATACTGTTTTACTATATATAATGTGTGATGTTAATAAAATGTTGAATATCCCTTCCTGAACCTTAGTGGTGATGGAACCCGATGTCCCGCGTCTCGAGATGCTTAATTAAAGCCCGTATGACTCAGATACCACGGACTCAGCCTCTCATTTTATTGAGCTATCCTTTATTGTCATTTAATGTATAGAAAAATAGTCCCGGTAATTTTATTTACCACATAATCTGGTGCCCGAATAGGGACCCCTCCCCTTCCCCACGCGCCGGCGATGTAACGCAGGCCTGACCCCTTCTACAGCCGTGACGGACTCCGGTGTACACCTGCGGGTTTTCCTGCTAACTCCCTCAGGCCCACGGAGGAGACGGAGACTGCGGTCCAGCATCCAGACGAGGCGGTGAGGAATGCGGAGAGTCCCGACCAGAGCCCAAGCCGAGAGAGCACGGTCCGAGGTATCCAGAGGCCCACCTGTTCCGAAGCGCATGCGTAGTGCGTAGTAGCAGCCAGACGTCGTAGCAGTCCAGTCCAGTCCAGTATCGAGTTTCCGAGGCCTTCAGTTTTGCTTCCCGGTGAGTACCGTTGTTAGGAACGCATCTAGACGGGTTCATTGATTTGTGCCCGGTCAAGACGGGTCTGGGTACACAGACCCGGTCCAGACGTGTTCACTTAGGTGGATGCGGTATGACGTGTCTCTTTATGGGACCGGTATGTCTGTACTGTTTTAGCAGTGCATCTAGTGATCCAGAATTCTAGTATTGTTTCTCGAGATTTTCAGCATTGTGTTTTATGTACTAGGTAATATCTGTTCGAAATGTTTTGATGTGTTTTATGTCGTGGTATGAATGACTGTTTGCAATTCCATACTGTGGTTATTGTGTTCACGTTCAAGTAAGTGCCAAGATGCCACTGTTCTCGAAATTACGTCAGATAGGAACTAGGAAAGGGATACTCGAAGAAGCAGTTCCCGTCCCGCCTAGGGACACACCCGGACATTTTATGTACCATAAACATGGCTTAGATGCCATACTGTACTTAGACTTATGGGTTGAATACACAAAGGATCTGGAAGAGAAGTATAGATGGCCTGTTTCAGGGACATGGGATGCTGAATGCATCATGAGAGTAGAGGAAGCATTATGGAAAAAGAAAGCCAGACAATCCCAGAAAGATGCTATAGAATTGTGGCGTAAAGAAGCGCATAGAAGAACAGAGAAACAAATTAGGAAAGCAGAGAAAAGTAGAGAAGAATCAGAAAAAGCCCGAGAAAGAGAACTTCTAGAAGAAGGTGAACGAGTTAGAGCAGAACAATTAGACCGACAAAGAAATGCCCTTATTCAAGGCATGTATCCTCTTCTCGCCGAGGGCTTACCCAAGGCGACCCCGGAAGTACCCAGTAATTTGCCGCCACCACTGGTTCCAACTAAACTCCGTCATAAACAGACCGCAGCTGTTATTTTCCTTTCATCTTACTTAGATGACAATGTCCCAGATTATGCAAACAGAACTCCGAATATTAATTCTCACATCCCTGTTCAAGACACGGTTCCGCCCACAGTTTCCCCTATCACTGGTCCTGCCACGGGTCCTGGTAATCCTTTTACTCCACCTGCAACCCAGGGCCAACCGACATTACCTACCCCTACTTTACCAGTTACAGTACCACCAGCACAGCCAGTATTAGATGACGATCACACTTCAGTAGGAGATCTCCCTATCACTCCGCCTCAAGTTAAACGAACCACACTCAGAGAAGCAGCATTACAACGCACACCGAAAGTAACTACATACGCAGCCCTTAAACAGTACCTTACTGATTGCAGATATGATCCAATACCAGGCGAAGACCAGATGATATTATATTCAATACGTATATGACGTGTTAAGAATTATTTGACTATTTTACCAGACATGAAGGAACATCTAGACAACATATATCATTTTATTAGAACAGGAGAAAGACCAGAAAGTATTCACGAAGCCATGGCACACAGGAAAGTGGAGATTCAAAATATGATCTTACAGTTTCTGATAAATTGTTTAATAAGGGAACAAGACCAGCCAGGTAAAGATAAAGACAAGATGAAAACTCTGATAAAATGGAGAGACAACATAGCTGATGGTAAACATAGTAAACAAGGTTGTATAGAATCTATGTACAGAAAGATTCGTAAAGAAATTCTAGACATACACGCAAGGGAAAAAACAGCAAGAGAAGCCGAGAAAGCGGATGGTGACGTCTCAGAAGACAGTGATATAGAAACTGAGGACCCAGACAGAATAGCATATGTAGGTAGGGCGAACCCCTTTGACAGACCCATACGCCCAGAATGCAAGAAACGTTTTCTTCCTCCCATACCAGAACAATGTTCTCTTGAGCATCTATTCCAAGCCACCGATAAAGTATTGAAACAGCGAATAGGTTACAGTGAACTTACTACTATGCGTGAACAGGAACTAGCCCGGTCAGCAGTCCAATGGGCTGGCAATACTAGTGTATATAAAGATGACGTAGTAGCCCAAACATTTCTGAATCTTTCCCCAGACGAACAGCGACTAGCTGGTATGTACATGATTCAACACCTCATTACATTGTATGAAAGTCAGCATTCTGATCCAGGTCCCTTACATAATGTATTGGAAGAGTTACTCCTAAAGAGATGGAGAGGCCTAGGTACCGATTTAATTAATGTCATTCTAGAACAGCGACACAAGTACAGAACTTTCCTGACTCCACATTTTGTTCCTGTTCCACCCCCAGTAAGGAAAACATTTTATATAGACAGACAGAATCCTTTAAGAGAAGTTCATCCTGTTCAGACAACGGGGGGTGCGCTTCATCGAGTATTTGTTTACACCCCCTTAACGAAAATGGAATTATTGGAAATGAAAAAATTAGTACAGTGCCATGATAAAGATCCAGCAGGGTTTCACCGCGAATTAAAAGACATGCTCCGCATGGGGGAGTATACGTATCCCGATATACTTAAAATGTTAAAAGTACTGTTGCCTGCCGGCATTTACGAAAAACTGAAAGAGAAAGAATGGGAGGTGGGAGAGAAAAAGATTGATTGGACAGTATTAGAAAACGAAGAAAATACACGAGTCCCTGGTACTGGTCTCGGGGATCACGCCAGAGCATTGCCCGAGTTATTAGTACAGGTTTTGCCAAGATTACTAGCAACTAAAAAGGAAGACTGGGATGCAATCTCAGCCTGCAAACAGAAACAAGACGAAGACACTAGTGATTTTTACTCCAGATTCGAGAAATGTTTTATTATTAATAGCGGTCTGAAAACAAGTAGTGAATCATATCCACATCTTTTTGTGACCAAATTAGTAGAGAATTCCTTACCACAGGTTAAAAATAGAGTATTGAAAGTCGAGAGTACATGGCAAGCTAATACTCCTTCCCAAATGTTACAAATGTTACAGTATCACCAGAATCGAATCAGAGAAGAACACGAACATGAACAGAGACGTATTAAAGATACGAAAATGAAAGTATTAGTTGCCCAGTCCATCCCAGCTGACAGCCAGAAGAGGGGTACACAGACCAGTCATTCTGCAGCTCCCGTTAAAGGGAATTGCAACTATTGCAAGCAGCCAGGTCACTATATAAATAAATGTACCGTTCTAAAATACAATATTGCTACAGGCAGGACGAAAGAAAGACCGCGTCCACCTAGACAAGAACAAGTTCCGCAAAATATTCCGCAGAACACGCGATCTCCTCAGAACACACAACAGACAGTAGCAGTACCCCAACCCCAGCCCATAGCTGCCACGCAACATGTTACACAGCAAATGTACCAGTATGCTCAGTCCGATTATCCCGATTATCAGCAATACTCATGAAACAGCCTAGAGAGGGAGGTTGGCTTGCCCCTTATCGAGGTTCCTGTAGATCAAGAGGGTCCCTATGTACATAGTCAAGTATTAGGGAAAGACAGAAAATTTTTGATTTACACAGGGGCGAGCAGAACTACCATCAGTCATGACGAGGTTCCAGGGGCACCCCTCTCAGGCTCACAGAATGTTTCCCTGGGTTTTTCAGGAAAGCCTATTGTTAACGAAGTGTCAAAGCCAGTTTCCCTAGAAGTTGGTCCGTTATCTCGTACTACAGACTTGTTACTTACGAAATCATGTCCAGAAAACTTGCTTGGTATTAAAACATTGAAAGCACTGGGAGCAGTGATTTGTTGTTCTCCGGAAGGAGTGAGATTGTTTTTACGTGATTTTAAAGGACATTATGTGTTAAGAGATTTTGATCCACGATTGCAGAATGTACCACAGCATTTATGGGCACAAGGTCCGACTGATGTAGGTTGCATGCATATTACACCATATCGTGTTACTCTGAAACAAGGAGTTGTACTACCCCGAATTCGACAATACAAGTTACCGTCTGAGGCTGTAGCGGCCTTACTGAAAATTATTGACGAGCTCATTGCTCAAGGAGTGGTTGTAGAAACTGACTCCAATGTATGTAATTCTCCAATCATCCCGATTCTTAAACGAACTGACCCAAATGCACCTCCAGTCTACAGACTGGTGATCGACCTTCGAGAATTGAACAAATGCATCATACCCCAGTACCCGGTAGTCCCAGACATCTCTTCCCTATTGACTGCCATTGATTCAGAAGCAGCGTTCTTTACTGTCATTGACCTCAAGAACGCCTTCTTTAGTGTCCCCATTCATCCGGAAAGCCAGTACCTTTTCGGATTCTGTTTAAATGGCCGTAGCTTCAAATTTGCACGTGCACCTCAAGGGTTCACAGAAAGCCCTAGTATTTACAGTCAAGCACTGAAATGACAACTAGACAGTATTCACATGCCAACTGACACTGCCCTGCTCCAGTATGTCGATGATCTATTGATCACAGCCCGAACTGAACGAGATTGCGAATGTGCATCACTGACAGTCTTGTATTTTCTGGCCGAAAAGGGGCATAAAGTATCCCCTTCGAAGCTCCAATTCTGTGCCCAGCAAGTGGTATACCTTGGACACTTGCTGTCCAAGAGGGGTAGACAGCTGACACCTGACCGTATCCAGTTAATTGCACATTTGCCACAACCCAAGACACAAAAGGAAGTACGGGCCTTCATTGGCCTCGCTTCTTACTGTAGACAATGGATTCCCCAGTATGCATATCTAGCCAAGCCACTTATACAGTTGACAACACAGGAGGCAGCGATATCGACTGTCCTCCCTTGGACTCAGGAACATACACTTGCTTTTGACGAATTGAAGAAAGCCCTATGTCAAGCACCTGTTTTAGCGACACCATGTTACAGCAAACCTTTTACACTTTTTGTTACTGAACGCGATGGTACAGCATTGTCTGTCCTCACACAAGATCAAGCAGGAAAACACAAGCCCTGTGCTTATTTTTCTTGTACATAGGATCCAGTAGCCCAGGCTTTGCCTGCGTGCCTCAAATCAGTTGCAGCAACAGCTCTCGCTATCAGACAAAGCGATTCCATAGTATTAGGACATCCTCTGACAGTACAGGTTCCACACTCCGTGGAAGTTCTTTTAAACAGAACACAGACTCAACACTTGACCATAGCACGATTGACAGGATATGAACTGACACTGTTTCAGCCGCATATAGAAATTAGACGTTGCAACATACTGAACCCAGCTACACTGTTACCCTCAATTACAGCAGATCCCGTACCACATGACTGTGTGGACGTCATTAATACCGTAACCAAGCCAAGACAAGACTTGACCGACATTGCATTGACTGACCCAGACCTGACACTTTATGTGGATGGTTCATGTATGAGAACAAGTACAGGAGAGTTAGTGGCCGCATATGCAGTGACCACTGAAACTGAAGTCATAGAAACACATCGTATTGACACACTGTCTGCTCAAGCAGCAGAGCTCATCGCTCTGACCCAAGCCTGCATATGAGCCAAGAACCTGAAAGTAAACATATACACAGATTCACGTTATGCATTCGGAGTCGTTCACGACTTCGGTGTTCTCTGGCAAGGGAGAGGTTTCTGACCTCCCACGGTGCCAAGATACAGCATGGTCCCCTCATCCAAGCTCTGTTAGAAGCAATACACTTGCCTACAGCCATTGCCATCATGAAGTGCAAAGCACATACGAAAGTCACTGATTTTATTTCCCAGGGTAACGACCTGGCAGATCGAACAGCCAAGCTTACAGCTCAGACTCATACAGACATTCCAGTTGACACGACAAAGACAGAGGTACCATCACTGACACATTGCATGACAGTCAGGGATCCCACACAAGATGTACTCGACATACAGACACATGCTACTCCAGACGAAATCAAGAAATGGACTGAACAAGGAGGGGTCCAGACAGATCAGGGATGGATGACAAAGGGAAAAGCCACATGGTTTCTCCCCGACTCAATGGTTCAAGTTATCATCAATACAGCACATAGTCCAGCACATTTAGGAGAAAAAGCCATGTTAGACAGCCTTCAGAATATATGGTTCAACAAGCATTTACGAGCAGCAGCAAAACAGAAAGTGCGTACCTGCATGATCTGTTGTCAGTTCAATCCAGGCAAGGGCATTCCTGTGGAACAAGGTGGATTTCATCCTCCTGACCATCCTTTTGAAGTCCTCCAGATGGATTATATCCAGATGGACAGATGTCGTGGATTCAAGTACGTCCTCGTAGTTGTATGTGCCCTTTCCAGATGGACAGAAGCATATCCAGTCCCAGATTACACTGCCGTGACCACTGCCAAACAGTTGGTCCGTGAATTTTTCCCGCGATATGGTTTGCCCCGTGTCGTGTATTCAGATAATGGACAGCCATTCTCATCCGATCTTATGAAACAGGTATCACTCCTGTTAGGATACCAGTGGAAATTCCACTGCGTACGACACCCCGAGGCAGCTGGCCTCGTCGAGAGACACAATCAGACTCTGAAAACACGTTTAGCGAAGGTCTGTGCAGAAAAAGGCGTAGATTGGATGGTAGCCCTGCCGGTTGCCCTCTTTTACATGCGTATGGTAGCCCATTCTCGAACTGGTTTGTCCCCCTATGAAATTGTTTTCGGTCGTCCCCCAAACATGTGGGGTACGCCTATGCCTCGTAAAATAACGGATGTCGACAGTAATATGCTGACAGATTATCTGGCTTCCTTGATGTTAGCACTACAATCTTGTCGTTCACAGGTCGCGGCTGCCTTCCCGGACAATACCCAGGTGAAACCGCATGAAATCGTTCCAGGAGACCTGGTCTGCGTAAGAAATTTTGACCGCTCAAGCCCTCTGGAGCCCCGCTGGAAGGAGCCAAAACTGGTGTTGATGACCACGCGGACCGCTGTGAAGATTGAAGGAAGAAAAGGGTGGCTCCACTCCAGCCACATTAAGCGATTTCATGGACCGTGTCCAAAGACTTTTTTCAAGGACTGCCCCGATACAGACTCTAAACTCCCCCTGTTAGAAAAAACTCCGCAACAGGAATACAAAACCAAGTTGAGGTCTAGTAAGTCAGACAGCGTTTAATTGTTTAAGTCCCCCTGGGTGAAGCGGTTAGACAGGTTTCTGACATGTATGAGATAGACCCAAATAGAGAGAGAGATAGACAGAAAGTCAAGAAAATGAAATACTGTAAACATCTGCATAGCAGATGCATTATTACGTTGCTTTTTATGTTTTTTCTGAGTTTTACGATTATATGTATAAGCTGGACATTACATGTTTTCTTTCCTCCTCTTGGTTCACATATACATCCTTCTTTCAATGACACTGTAGAGCACACTTTCAGTGACCTGCCCCCACACGAACTTTCCTATCGACTTGCACTGCGCAACAACACTTTTATCCGTATGTTACACCGTTCACACCAGACCAGCAATGTCACCAATTGCTGGGTATGTGGCCGACTCCCTCCCTATCAGAAATACAAGGGAGCTCTGCCCCTCTTTCCTTCTCCGTTTTCACACAATGGCTCGTGCGGAGCATGGTTTACTTTAATGTCTTCATTAGATAGTAAGTCCAAAGTTTCCCAAGGCGATTGGATATGGGGAAACTAGAATACAGTTATGAATAGAGCATGTTTTCCAGACAAGGAAGGTCTTCCCCAAAGGACAGGAACCGATCTAGAAAATGAAGTGTATGGATTAGGGAATTTTACACTTAATCTCATGATTCTGAACGTCCAGTCCGAGACTAATGTGAACTTGCCATCTATTACAGTTTTACCAGTGAAAGGTGAATTATGCGTTAGAAAGAATGGTTCAGTACACCTAGGACACAGTGAGTGTAATACTGTGGTCGAATTCAGTGATAAAGGAAAGTCTACTTTCAAAGCTTCCCGCCATTCCTATTTTATTTGTGGGTCAACAGCTTATGTACGTCTGCCCTTAGATTGGGATGGAACATGTTATATTGCATTCCTACTACCACCAGTTTTCCTAGCCCCATCCGATTATCATCGAAATTCACGTCTTGTGCATGTAAGGCATAAAAGGGAGATCAAGACCCCAATTGTCGATCAGACCGAGACAACATGGGAGCAATACACAGATTTCAATAAAGGATTCTTTTTCTTTGTAGGGCCTGTCCAAAATAGTAAACTGATACGCAAATTAACCAGAACCCTTGAAGCAGTAGTGAATGAAACCACTTTTGCCCTAGGTAACTTGACCGAAGAGCAGTCTGCTATGAGACTTGTTGTTCTTCAAAACCGCCTTTTCCTTGACGTCATCCTGGCCGATAGGGGCGGGGCTTGTAGAGTGATCGGATCCGGTTGTTGCATTTTCATTCCTAATAATGCACCGTCAGTATACAAAGCCATCACAAGGCTTCATGAGATAGCTCATCAGATGCACCAGAATCCAGGCACCTGGACTTGGTCCGGCTGGCTCTGGAGTGTGATATCCGCCTGGGGATGGAAAGTACTGTCATTCCTAGGAATAATACTGCTCATAGTATTCAGTTGTTGTCTTTGTCTACAATGTGGGCCAGCAATTTGCGGCTTGTGCGCCACAGCTTGTATTCCCCGTCCACGTCCACGTTCCCGTGCTCGAATGAGAAAAGACGAGCAAATGATGTTATATGAACAGATAGATGGTCTCATGAAAATAGATATATCCTGAAGGGAACGTAGGGGACAAGGAGGGAATGAGGAAAATTGAATTTTATATGACCAGGTATGTCCCCTATCGTGTACCCCAACGTTCCATGTATGTGCATGACCTCCATGCATTTTCCCTCCATGGCCGAAAATGAAGACGCATATGCATTTGCGTCCAACGTTAACATGTCATCTACCAAGTCCTCCATGAAAGCAACATTAATTTGGTTTCTAGACCCATGTTGCCAACGTCTTTACATGGTGCACTATTAAATAACGCGAAGTACACGTTTTCCACGTTTTCCTGGCTCAGCCGAGCTAGGCCCTGAATTGAGGCTCCAAAGTCTCTTCTGTCTCTGAAAGCTGCAGTTTAGGTATGCATCCCTGACCTCTGCCTTACTTCCTGCTCAGCGAAGCGGTGCCCGGCTCGGCCTGGCCTGCCTGCCAAGACAGTATTTTGCCTACAGTTAACTGCTCAGCCTCCTCGAAAACACATTCCAGTCTAGTGAAATAGGTAAACATATTCCCGGCTGCAGAGCGAAGGGCCCGGCCTTCCTGTCTCCTTGCAAGCGATTTACAGCACCCGTTACCATGGTAGGCCCATGGCCCCCGCGCATTGCACCAAGACACGTATGCACTCCCTAGCATTCAGTGATGTATGGCCCCTGCCCGAGAGACCTTTTGCTTCAGATAATACATCCTCCAAACATGAGATACCAGATAGATACCAGATAGGCTATAGGTGCAGGTCGTTCTGACATCCCAGACACTAAGACTCTTCTACTAGAGCTAAAGTCAAGCCCCCCCAAGCTCACCCCAGTTACACGTCTTTACCACGTCATGTCAGTTGCGCACGCACTTAGGGTAAAGGTTTCTGCTGACCCTGCAGAATCTTTCTATGCATCCACCCACCTATGACACTTTTGTGACGTTTCTAGCACACACCTCCGTGTACGCCTATTACACGCCTTCTTTTACGCCCATATGTTCTTATCTTCTTCTTGTCACTTGTCACGCCTACTGTATTCAATGCAATTATACTGTTTTACTATATATAATGTGTGATGTTAATAAAATGTTGAATATCCCTTCCTGAACCTTAGTGGTGATGGAACCCGATGTCCCGTGTCTCGAGATGCTTAATTAAAGCCCGTATGACTCAGATACCACGGACTCTGCCTCTCATTTTATTGAGCTATCCTTTATTGTCATTTAATGTATAGAAAAATAGTCCCGGTAATTTTATTTACCACAGAAGCCATGTCCCAAACGACTCAGACAGCTTGTATATCCCTGTCGCCTGAAGGGGGGGTGCGATCTGTCCAGGTCCACATCTAGTATCATGTTCCAATCACCACCCAGCAACCAGGGGACATCCACCCAGTCCGCCAATGCCCGGCCCACTGCAATAAGGAATCTATCCTGATCAAAATTCGGGGCGTAAATGCTACCCAAGACTACCACTGCCCCATCCAGAGTGCCCCTCACCAGTACATAGCGTCCTTGCTCATTCGTTCATCTTTCTAGCTCCACGAACGGAGTACCGTGTCGTACTCATATCGTGGCCCCCCTGGAAAAGGCAGAGTATGTTGTGGAGAATATAGTTCCTCTCCATTTCTTCCGTAGTAGGAGTGCCTCGGACTGTGTTAAGTGCGATTCCTGTAGGAATACTATGTGAGCCCTTTGGCGAATCAAGAAAGCGTGTACTCTGTGTCTTTTCTGGACTGCCCCTAGCCCTCGCACATTCCAGGTAACCAGCCTATATTTCCCTCTCTTGTCAGCCATATCCCAATGTAGGTGTCGTAATGAGTGTCCTTTTATGTTGCAATATGTATTTCTGCAGTGTCAACCAGAGGACGGTTCCCTCCCCATCCCAAACCACAACTCTGGAGGCGCAGCCTCTGAACCCTGCTGTGCCAAACAATAAACTTTAAAACATAGCTAAACAAATTGCGGTGCATACGCTTGTGGGGGGTCGGCTAAGCATGAGCCGTGTCCAAAGGGCCATACTCGTTCTCGCCGTCGGCTCAACGGCGCCGCCGGGAGAGTCATTTTGGAGCTGTCTAGTACTGGTAGCCGCGTTTTGCGGAGGGGGGAAAAGAGAAAGGGGGGAAGATGGGGGGGTCACTTCCCTATACATATAATAGTCTACATCCGTGTATCTTAGGAGTGTGGGAAGTATGCGGTTCTCATCCTATGAACAATATATAGAAAGAGCTTCCTCCCTCCCCATTTTGGAACCATAAGTTGCACACCATCAATAGAGAAACACATATATGTACCTTGTTTGTAGGTCCCCTCTTATCCCACTACCTTGCTGTACCAACAGGTTATACATAAAAGGATACCAGTTTGACCTGAGGCTTCAGGTCCTGTCCATATGAGGAGTTATTCTTGAGCATTGTCTAGAAGTTCTTCTGCCATTCCGGGCGTTACAGTCGGGAATAACACCATACTATTGTCCGAGTCCAAATGTACAGTGCTGTCTTCAGTGTCCGTGTTGATTGTCTCTCGCTCCTCTCTGAAGGAACCCACCGTTGCAACAGCATCTTCCTGTCCTTGCTTCTGTTGGTGGGCAGTAGGTTTACGCCGTCTTGAGTCTTTACGTCGGGCGCTGGACCTGTCCTCCTCGCGAACTGAGCCTTCTCTAGATCCATTGGCCGGTGATCCTTGCGCCGAGTCCAGATGCTCATCGATATCCATCACTTCGATCCACTCTTCCACGTCCGTGGGGCTTTCAAAAAAGTGAGTTTTGTTGTCGTGGATCACCTTCAGGCGCGCAGGAAATAACAAGGCGTAGCGGAGTTTGGCCTTCTGGAGCCTCTTTTTAACCTCGTAGTAGGAGGACCGCTGTTTCTGCACCTGGTTGGTGTAGTCCGGATACAGTGATATACGTTTGTTCTTGTACTCTATGATTGATTTTATTCGGGCTTGACTTAGTAGCACGTCCCTGACCCGGTAATTCAAAATCTTAACGATCAGTGGTCGCGGTGGCTGTCCCGGTCTCGGTCGGCCAGTAGGGATCCTATGAGCTCTTTCTACGCAGAAGAATGGCGACAGCCCCTCGGAGGCGACATTATCTCGGAACCACTGTTCCATGAATTCCGTCGCGTGGGATCCCTCACTGCGTTCCGGAAGACCAATGACGCGGATGTTGTTGCGTTGATTGCGCCTTTTGGCATCCTCTACGCGTTCCATCAGGGATTTCATCTGGGGTTGGATTTGTTGGATGGAGTCCGTGTGTTCCGCTACCGCCGGGGCAAGGTCCGCCAGCGTCAGTCCCTGGTCTTTGACTTTATCCGCCAGCTTCTCTTGATCAGCTTTAAGTAAGGAGAGGTTAGTGGTGAGGGTGCCCATCTGTGTCTCCATCGCAGCCCTGGAGTCTCTGATCTCTTTGAGTATTAGATCTAGTTTGTCATCTTGCTGGGTGGCTGAGAGGGTGGAGGTCAATGTCAGTGGGTCCGCATCTAGAGTGGGCCCCGCGGGTGCCCCATCCTTGCCCTCCGCGGCCTTCGTGCCCTTCCGTACCATGATGAGCGCCGGAAGGCATGTGTATTGTCGGGATCGCGTTGTGGGGCGAGCCTCTGTCGCCCGCTGTGTGCCTGTCCCACAAGTGCTTGCCCCGCTGGTCGCCTGTATCCCTGATTCCCTCGGTGTATTCTCTCTCAGGACCCCAGCGCTTCCTTGGGGATCGTCTCCCACCTGCCCAGGGCAATTGCAGTTGTCCCCACCACGTCCTCAACCCTAGCCAGGGTCTGCGCTGGTTTTCGGCGTCCTAGTCTCAGCAAGAGCAATGGGGAGGAGGGGGGGCGAGACAAAAGGAGGGGGCGAAAAGGCCGATATCGCCAGGCTGCGTCGTCTACAGTACCTCCGTGCCTTCCCCACTCATCGGCTCCAGTCGGGGGGCTTCAGTGTTTGGATCGGTTGCAGGGCCTTCCTCCAGCAGCTTCCACCGTCGGGCGGCAGGCCGTGCCCCCCAACGGTCCCACTCCGGCATCCAGAAGCCGGCGGCAGAGGTGTCGGGCCCCCGGCTCGTGTTTCCGCTTTCCCGCTATTAAGCGGACGGGCATCTAGAGTTGTGCTGCCAGGCGGGCTTTTGTTTGCTGCGGCAAGCCACCCTCAGCGTCTCGAGCCCAGTCTGCACCCGAGGCCCCGGCCTGCAGTGTCGGACCAGGCCTCGGGCTCCTCCTCCTCCCCGGGCACTGGGATCTGCAACTCCTCGGCTTCACTCACCCACGCCTATGCGGTCGGAGTTACAACAACAGGGATCGGCCACCGGCACAGAAGGCCCCGCTCACCGCAGTCTGTCTCGTCCTGTGCCCCGGGCACAATCCACACTCGAGGCCCCGGCTTATGTCGCGGCGCTAGGCCTCAGGTTCTCATACGCCATTCTCCTGGGCCCTCCGCCTCCAAACCTCCAAAACTTGCAGCGAGGCGGGTGGGGGACCTCAACAGCAAGACGCTGTCATCGGTGTGTCCAAGCGACCCCTCGCGTCTGCACCCGAGGTCCCGGGCTGCAGCCTGGGACCAGGCCCCCGGCTCCTCTTCCTCCCCGGGCACTGGGATCTTCAATTCCCTGACTTCGCTCCCCCACGCCTAAACAGGCGGGGTTCTGGCAATAGGGGCCGGTCTCCGGCGCAGGACGTCCTTCTGCACCGCAGTCTATCTCGTCCAGCGCCCCGGGCTCAATCCACACTCGAGGCCCCGGCTTGTGGCGTGGCGCTAGGCCTCAGGGTCCCACACGCCGTACTCCAGGATCCCTTGCCGCCAAACCTCCAAAACTTTCAGCGAGGCGGGCGGGGAACCTTAACAGCAGGATGCGGTCGTCTGTGTGTTAAAACGACCCCTCGTCGCGGCCAGCAGGATACTTAATCTCCCGGCGGCACCGGAGCTCTAACAGACTCCGTCCGCCATGTTGGCCTGCTAGCCACGCCCCCCATCGAGCCATGTCTTTAGCGATTTTCTAAAGAGATGATGACTGGATTGAGATCTTAGAGATAGGGGCAGCGAGTTCCAGAGTTTGCCAGCCAGATAGGAGAATCTCCTGGCCACTACCCCCCTCAACGGCCTTTTTTATTTTTGGGATGACCACCAATTTGTCTGTGGCAGAGCTTATATCACTCCATGGGGAGTACCAAGTAAACAGATTTTGAAGGTATAAAGGGCCCGAGCAATGCAAGGCTTTGTGGGCCAAACAGAGCGCTTTGAAGTTCACTCTGTCCATAACCGGCAACCAGTGTAACTCCTGAATCTTTTTGGAGACAGAAATTAATTTAGGCAGCTCCAGAAGTAGCTGTGTTGCCGAGTTCTGTAGAGATTGTAATTTTAACTGAAACACTCTATTTATCCTTAAATAAAGAACATTACAGTAATTTATCCTTGAGATGATCAGCGCTACCACCACCAGTTTTTGTATTATCCTGGGAATAAATAGGAAAAACTTTTTTAGTATCTTGATTAGATAAAAACAGGAAGATTTGATGCAGTTTATCTGACTTGAGAAATTTAAATGCTCATCAAAAAGACTCCTAAGTTTTTTGCCTTCTGAACTGGGGAAGGGATTGGTCTAAGATCAACCGGCCACCAAGTGTTGTTCCAGGACAGAGTTTTCTTTCCAAACAGGATGGCATTGTTTTTTTCTGCGTTCAGCTTTAAACAATTTCTTTGCATACAGGTAGAAAACTGAGTCAGACAGCTGTTAAAATTGCTTGCTGCTGTGGTACCCTCGTCCTGGATTGATACGATAATTTGTGTATCATCAGCATAGGAGATGGCAGTTAGGCCGAATGATTGAATCAGTTGAACCAAAGGAGAGATGTAAATATTAAAAAGTGTGGGGTACCCCACAAGGCAGGGAAAAAGCAGTAGGTTTAAAACCACTCAACTCAATGATTTGTTCTCTGTCTGCTAAAATAGAACTCAACAGGGCCAATGCAGGCCCTCCTATCCGGAACCCCTGACGTAAATAATTAATTTACTATCTTAATTTCTATGCAGGTAAGTACTTAATCAATAATAACTCAGATCGGAAGAAAAAAACAGAGTCCGTGGTGTTAGAGTTCTTAGGGGTTTTATTCCTTAAAAAGGAATGGTCAAGACCAGGATATCATATTCTGACCACCACAGGGGTGTCAGAAGGGATAGAGCAACATTTTATTGACAATACATAGCTTATATACTTATTTTATGTCATAAGAAGTAATGCAGTAGGCGTAACAGCTGAGAGAAGACAAGATAACAGTATCCACGTGTTACTAGTACGTAATCAAGAGGCGTGGACTAGGCGTGAACTGGAGGTGTGTGCTAGAAACGTCACAGATAGGTGTCACAGGTGGGTGGCACTAAGCAGAAATGTGGCAATGTCAGCAGAAATTGGAAACTGGGATGCGCGCGCAGCTGCATGACGTGTGAATGACGTGAAGCTGGAGGGTGCAGGGGACTTGACATTCGAACTGACGGAAAGAGACAGAAGTCTGGCATGTCAGATCAACTTGTACTTTTATCATATCTGATATCTGATGTTGTAGGAACTAAGCTATCTGGGCGGAAAGGTCTCTGGGGCAGAAGTTATTCTATACTGACTGAGAGTGCATGTATAAGCGCCTAAGTGTCTGCAGGAGAAGCGTGGGGGCATGGGCCTTCCATGGGAGCATGGTAACAGAGGCTATGAATTACTTGAATTACTTGCACAGAGACAGGCCGGCCCTTTGGCTCTGCAGCTGGGAGGATGTTTACTTAAACTAGTAGGCAGGAATGTATTTTCGAGGAGCAGATCAGATAATTCGAAGGTTGAAGTCAGTCTTGGCAGAAAGCAGGCTGAGCCGAGCGCGAGGGGCCGCGCTGGAAGTAAGTCAGAGTTCACGGGTACAGAGGCAGCCTGGGCTGAGGCCCTCGGAGTCAGAAGCCAGGAAAGAGGCTCGGTGGCAGAAATTCAGGGCCTACTCAGCTAGAGCTGAAAAACGTAGAAGTACACCACAAAAAGACGTTGGCATGGCATACTTAGGAACGGACTATTCAACCCATTCAGGGTGGGTCTGAAAGAGGACATGTTAACGTTGGACGCAAATGTGTTTGCGTCTTCATAGCTGACACAGGAGGGAAGTTACATGTACTTTAAGCTGATACATGGAGTCGGTGGGGTACACGATAGGGAACATAACATGACCAAAATTTATATTTCCTCATTCCCTCCTTGTTCCCTACGGACCCTTCATGAAATCTCGATCCTCATGAATCGATCAGTTTGTTCTTGCAGCATCATTTGCTCATCTTTCTTTCTTTGACGGTTTGAGAGGAAACTGGAATGTTCAATGCAGGATGTGGCACACAGTCCACAAATCGCTGGCCCACACTGTAGGCACAGGCAGCAACTGAATACTATGACTAGGCCAATGCCTAGGAAGGATAGGATCTTCCATCCCCAAGCAGTTAACGTTGTCCAGAACCAACCGGACCAAGTCCAGGTGCCTGGATTCTGATGTATCAGATTTGCAATTTTATGAAGACGGGTGATAGCTTTGTATACAGATGGCGCGTTTTCTGGGATGAAAACACAGCAACTTGACCCGATGACCTTACAAGCTCCACCTCGATCTGCCAAGATGACGTCAATCACAAGACGATTTTGAAGGACAACAATCCGCATAGCAGACTGTTCCTCTGTTATGTTACCTAAAGCGGAAGCGGTTTCATGTACTACTGCTTCAAGTGTTCTAGTTAATTTACGTATTATTTTACTATTTTGGACGGGGCCTACAAAGAAAAAGAATCCCTTATTAAAATCTGTGTATTGCTCCCATGCCGTTTCAGTATAATCGACAAGCGGGAGGTCTCTTCGGAATCTATTGCTTACTAGATTTGGATTACGATGATAATCAGGGGGAGCTAAGAAAACAGGGGGCAGAAGGAAAGCAAGATAACAGGTACCATCCCAATCTGGAGGTAGACTTATGTATGCGGTATGGCCACAAACAAAATATGTATGTCGTCTAGCTCGGAATGAGGACTTACCCTTATCAGTGAATTCGACTACAGTAGTGCATTTACTATGACCTAAGTGTACTGAACCCTTCTTTCTAACACAGAGATGACCGGTAACTGGTAATACTGACATGGCAGGAAGGGCGGGTGCAGCTTCGGATTCAATAGCAAGAATCATAAGGTTTTCTGTGTAATTGCCTAACCCATATACTTCATTTTCTAGATCAGTTCCTACGGAGACAGGTTGACCTTCACTATCAGGGTAACAGGCGTAGAATAGGACTGAATTCAGGTTTCCCCAAATCCATTCCCCTTCGGGGGTAACGGCAATATCGGGACCTAAAGATTTAAGTATTTTATTAAGTATTTTAAACCATGCACCACAGGAGCCATTGTGCGAGAATGGATACGGAAAAAGAGGCAGAGCTCCCTGGTATTTCTGATGGGGAGGGAGTCGGCCACATACCCAGCAATTGGTAGCATTGCTGGTCTGATGAGAGTGATGTAACATACTAATGAATGTATTGTTGCGCAGCGCAAGTCTGTAAGAAAGTTCATGTGGAGGCAATTCGCTAAAAGAATGTTCAGCAGATACATTGTAAGCAGATTGTTCACTCTTGAAAATAGGCCAGTAGATAGGTAGCAGAATACTAGCAACGATAATTAAAATACTCAGAATAAACATGATTAATAGTGTCACTATACAGTGACTACGAAGTGATTTACAATATGCACGTTTTTTGAATCGTCTCTCTCTCTCTCTATCTCGATCTAGGGGATACATGTCAGAAACTATTTAACCGATTCACCTAGGGGAGGACTTAAACAATTAAACTGTCTGACTTGCTAGATCGGAGTTTCGACCTGTACTCCTCTTGGGGAGTTTTTTCTCGTTCGGTAACTGTAAAGTCTTTTAGCTCAACACAGTCTTTGGTGGGGGTGGACGAGTCTCGGTCTGGTTTCAGTTCATGAAATTTTTTCACATGACTCGTATGGACCCACCCCTTTCTCCCTTCGATCTTCACGGCGGTCCTCGTGGTGAGAAGGACGGTCTTCGGGGATTTCCAGCGGGGCTCCAGCGGACTCTTCCTCTCGAAATTTCGCACCAATACTAGGTCCCCCGGACGGACATCATGCGGCTTTACATCAGTGTTGTCAGGGAAGGCTGCGGCAACCTGTGAACGACATGATTGGAGTGCAGACATCAAGGAGGCAAGGTAATCTGTCAACATATTACAATCAACATCAGTTATTTTCTTCGGAATGGGCGTCCCCCACATATTCGGTGGTCTGCCAAAAACCACTTCGTACGGGGATAGCCCTGATCTCGAGTGGGCAACCATTCTCATATAGAACAGTGCCACTGGCAGGGCGACTATCCAGTCGACCCCTTTCTCCTGACATATTTTTGCAAGGCGTATTTTTAGTGTCTGGTTATGCCTTTCTACAAGGCCTGCGGCTTCGGGATGTCGGACACAATGGAATTTCCACTGGTATCCTAGCAGTAAAGAAACTTGCTTCATTAACTCGGACGAGAATGGCTGTCCGTTATCTGAGTACACGACACGGGGCAAACCGTACCGTGGGAAGAATTCACGAACCAGCTGCTTGGCAGTGGTCGGAGCAGTATAGTCTGAGACTGGGTATGCTTCGGTCCAACGGGAAAGTGCACAAACGACTACAAGGACATACTTGAATCCTCGACAACGGTTCATCTGGATATAATCCATCTGGAGGACTTCAAACGGGTGATCGGGAGGATGAAATCCACCTTGCTCTACAGGGACGCTTTTACCTGGGTTGAACTGACAACAGATCATGCAAGTACGCACTTTCTGTTTTGCGGCTGCTCGTAAGTGTTTATTACTCCAGAGATTTTGTAAACTGTCTAACATCGCTTTTTCTCCTAGATGTGCCGGACTATGTGCTGTATTTATTATGACTTGAACCATAGAGTCAGGGAGAAACCATGTAGATTTTCCCTTCGTCATCCAACCTTGATCTGTCTGGATCCCTCCTAGTTCAGTCCACTTCTTTATTTCATCTGCGGTGGCATGTGTCTGAATATCAATTACGTCTAGAGCGGGATCCTTAACTGCCATACACTTTGTCGGTACTATTGTCTTTGTCACATCAGTTGTCTGGGTGTGAGTCAGTGCTGTATGTTTTGCTGTCTGGTCTGCCAGGTCATTACCCTGGGAAACAGAATCTGTAACTTTAGTATGTGCTTTACACTTCATAACAGATATGCCTGAAGGCAGATGTATTGCTTCTAACAGTGCTTGAATGAGGGGGCCGTGTTGGATCTTGGCACCATGGGAGGTCAAAAAACCTCTTTCTTGCCATAACATGCCGAAGTCGTGTACGACTCCGAACGCATAACGGGAATCAGTATATATGTTGACATTTCTGTTCTTGGCTAGTATACAGGCTCGGGTCAGAGCAATAAGCTCTGCCGCTTGAGCGGACAGTGTGTCAATACGATGTGTTTCTTTAACTTCGGTTTCAGTGGTTACTGCATACGCGGCCACTAATTCTCCTGTATTAGTTCTCATGCATGAACCGTCCACATAAAGTGTCAGGTCTGGATTTGTCAGTGGGACATCTGTTAAATCTCGTCTAGGTTTTGTTACTGCATTAATGATTTCTATACAATCATGCGGGGCTGGATCTGTCACAATTGAGGGTAACAATGTTGCGGGGTTCAGAATGCTGCAGCGTCTGATTTCTATGTGTGGCTGGAATAGCGTCAATTCGTAACCTGTCAGTCGTGCTATAGTCAAGTGCTGAGTCTGGGTTCTATTTAACAGAACCTCTACAGAGTGTGGAACTTGTACTGTTAATTGATGTCCTAAAACAATTGAATCGCTCTGTCTGATGGCTAATGCTGTTGCTGCTACTGACTTCAAGCACGCAGGGAGTGCCTGGGCTACTGAATCCAATGTACTTGAGAAATAAGCGCAAGGCTTATGTGAACCTGCTTGATCTTGAGTGAGGACAGACAACGCTGTACCATCACGTTCTGTAACAAAAAGTGTAAACGGTTTGCTGTAACATGGTGTCGCTAAAACTGGTGCTTGGCATAAGGCTTTCTTTAATTCTTCAAAAGCTTGTGTGTGTTCCTGAGTCCAAGGGAGGACAGTCGAAGTCGCTGCCTCCTGTGTCGTTAACTGGATGAGTGGTTTAGCCAGAAATGCATATTGTGGAATCCATTGTCTGCAGTATGAGGTGAGGCCTATGAAGGCCCGCACTTCCTTTTGTGTCTGGGGTTGTGGCATATTTACAATTAACTGAATGCGATCGGGAGTGAGCTGTCTCCCCACTTTGGACAGCAAGTGACCCAAGTACACAACTTGCTGAACACAGAATTGTAGCTTCGAGGGGGACACCTTGTGTCCCTTGTCGGCCAGAAAGTGTAAAACTGTCAGTGATGCTTGTTCGCATTCGGGCTCACTTCGTGCGGTGATCAGCAGATCATCGACGTAGTGCAATAAAGCGGTGTTAACTGGCATTTGAATACAATCTAGTTGTCTTTTCAGTGCTTGACTGTAGATGCTGGGGCTTTCTGTGAATCCTTGAGGTGCGCGGGAAAATTTGAAACTTCGTCCATTTAAACTGAATCCGAAGAGATATTGGCTGTCTGGGTCAATAGGTACACTAAAGAAGGCGTTCTTGAGGTCAATTACAGTAAAGAACGTTGCTTCAGAATCAATAGCAGTCAATAGAGAAGAGATATCGGGGACCACAGGGTACTGTGGTACAATGCATTTATTCAATTCTCTTAGATCAATCACCAGCCGATATACTGGCGGTGCATTGGGGTCGGTACGTTTAAGAATCGGAATGATGGGTGAATTACAGACATTGGAGTCGGTCTCTACGACCACTCCTTGGGCAATGAGCTCTTCAATGATTTTCAGTAAAGCCACTACAGCATCGGGTGGTAACTTGTATTATCTGATTCTGGGTAAAACAACACCTGTCTTGAGTGTAACACGGTATGGGGTGATATGCATGCAACCTACATCAGTTGGGCCTTTTGCCCACAAGTAATCTGGCACATTTTTCAATCTGACATCAAACTCTCGCAAAACATAATGACCCTTGAAATCCCGCAGAAAGAGTCTAACTCCCTCCGGGGAACAGCATATTATAGCTCCTAGAGCCTTCAGAGTTTTTATTCCTAACAGATTTTCTGGGCATGATTTCGTGAGCAACAAGTCTGTAATACGTGATAATGGACCCACAGCCAGGGGAACGGGTTGCGTTACTTCATTTACAATAGGCTGTCCTGAAAAACCAAGGGAAACATTCTGTGAGCCTGAGAGGGGTGCCCCTGGGACTTCATCATGGCTGATTGTGGTGCGACTTGCCCCTGTGTCAATTAAAAACTTTCTGTCTTTTCCCAATACGTGACTGTGTACATAAGGACCTTCTTGATCTACAGGAATTTCAATAAGAGGCAAGCCACCTTCCCTCTCTAGGCTGTTTCATGTATATCGGGGGTAATCTGGGTATGCAGACTGGGCATACTGGTACATCTGTTGCGAAACTTGCTGAGTCGCGGCAATGGGCTGTGGCTGTGATACCGCTACTGTCTGTGCTGTGTGTGATGGGGCATGCATAGGCTGTGTATTCTGCATGAGTTGTTCGTTCTGTGAGGTCTGTTGATGCCCATGTTCATGTCTAGGCGGATGCGGTCTTTCTTTAGTTTTACCTGTTGCTATATTATGTTTCAGGACTGGGCATTCATGTACATAATGACCTGGCTGCTTGCAGTAATTGCATGTCCCTTTAACGGGAGCGGTAGTGTGACTTGTCTGGGTCCCACCCTTTCTCTGACCGTCGGCTGGGACCGTCTGAGCTACTAACATTTTCATCTTTGTGTCTTTCATGCGTTTCTGTTCCTGATCTTGTTCTTCTCTAATTCTGTTCTGATGGTATTGGAGCATCTGTAACATCTGGGATGGCGTATTTGCCTGCCAAGTACTTTCAACTTTGTACACTCGATTCTTAACTAATGGTAGGGAATTCTCGACTAATTTTGATACAAAAAGATGCGGATATGACTCGCTACTTGGTTTGAGACCACTATTAATAATGAAACATTTCTCGAATCTTGAATAGAAATCACTAGTATCTTCATCATGTTTCTGTTTACAGGACGAGATGGCGTCCCAATCTTCCTTTCTAGTTGTCAATAATCTTGGCAGGACCTGTACTATCAAACTGGGTAATGCTTTAGTTTTCTCCCCAAGGCCTACCCCTGGGACACGTTTACTCTCTTCGTCTTCTATTTCTGCCCATGCAATCTTTTTGTCCCCCACCTCCCATTCCTTCTCCCTTAATTTCTCGTAGATGCCCGTGGGCAGTAGTACCTTCAACATTTTCGTGATATCCTCATACGTGTAATCCCCCATTAGTAACATGTCTTTAAGCTCTCTGTGAAAACCTGCCGGGTCTTTATCATGACACGGGACTAGTTTCTTCATTTCTAACAGTTCTAACTTGGTCAGAGGCGTGTGAACATACACGCGTTTCAAGAGATGATCTTCACCCATAACAGGGTGCACTTCTCGTAAGGGGTTCTGACTTTCAATGCCACCCAGGCGTTGCATGTGATACATTTTCCTTTCTGGAGGCGGGGCGGGAACATATTCAGAGCTTACAAAAGTGTTATATTTATGTCGTTGTTCCAGAATTATTTGTATTAACTTGGTACTTAGGCCTCTCCATCTATCCATGAGTAGTGCTTCTAGTGTTTCGTGTAAGGGACCTGGATCAGAATGATGGTTTCTGTACTTGATGAGGAGGTGCTGAATCATGTATATACCTGCTAATTTCTGCTCATCTGGGGAGAGGTTCAGAAACGTCTGTGCTACGGTGTCATTATTATATATGTCTGGATTTTCGGCCCATAATATGGCGGACCGGGCTAGTTCTTGTTCATCCATAGAATTGAGTACATGGTACCCCATTCGGTCTCGAAGCCTTTTATCAGTCTCCTGAAACTGATGTTCAGAAGAATTCGGGTTTGTTAAGGCAGAGAGAAAGACTCTCTTGTTTTCTGGACGGATACCCTTCCTAAGGTAAGTTCCCTTACCTACATACGCTATAGTATCTGTAGTCTTTTCTGGTTCTTCACGTTCCTCTTCCTCCTCGGAGGAAGCCTTTTCTTTCTCTTTTTGGTGTACTGCTATCACTGCTTTTCTAATTTTCTTGTACATACTGGCTATGCAAGCCCCCTTATCATGTTTTCCTTCAGCTATATTTTGACCCCACTTGTTTAATGCATCTAATTCACTCTGATCTGTCCCAGGCCTGTCTCGTTCTCTTATTAGACAGTTTATGAAAAATCGTAGTATCTGTGCTTGAACGTCAACTTTCTGACGCTCCATGGCTTCCTGAATACTGTCAGGGTCTTTCCCTGTCTGAACAAACTCATATATTCTATCTAGGCGGTCTTTCATTCCTGCATAGCACAGCAGGATATCAGTGGCGGATCTTAACCGTAGTGATGCCAACATCATTATATCATCTTTTCCGGGTACTGGATCATATCTGCAAACTGAAAGGTTTTCTTTGAGTGCGTCAAGGCGAGGTGACTTGAACACAAAAGGATTCCGCAAATCCGCGAGCTGTAACCTACGTGTTAACGGTGGTGTGTGTAGACCCCCGGCCGCACCCCCTGAGGTGGAAGCTTGGGCATTATCTCTCGGTGGAGTCTGTATCTGAACTTGAACTTGTCTTTTAGTAGGATCAGGTAGACGTTGTTTCGGTAGGTCAATTTTGGGTGCGGGAAGTGGTGGGGCTGGCGGAACGGGGGAAGTCTGTCGTGGTACTGGCGGAATACGATCTGGGGGCGGGTTACCACCCCCGTCCCTGTCAGTAGGCAAGGCACGAACAGGCAGATTGGTGTAAGCCGGTGCTACATCCTCTAGATAAGAATTTAGGAATATATCTTTAGTCGTTCTGTGCATTACTTTAGTTGGGATCAATGGTGACGGTAGGTTTTTCGGTATTTCTGATAAGGCCTCAGGTGTACCCTCGGCCGCAAGATACATGCCGTTTACGAGATTGTTTCGTGCACGGTCTATTTGTTCTGTTTTGACTCGGATCCCTTCAGTAACTAATTCGTTTTCTTGGGCTTTTTCTGATTCTTTAAGTCTGTCTTCTCTACGGAGTGTTTTCTCAGCACGCTTATGTGCTTCCTTACGCCAAAATTCTATGGCGTCTTTCTGAGATTGTCTAGCTTTCTTTTTCCATAATGCTTCTTCTACCTTCATGATGCACTCGGCATCCCATGTTCCGGTAGCGGGCCATCTGTGTCTTTCGTCTAGGTGTTTAGTATAGTCGGCCCATAAATCTAGATATAATATGGCATCTATGCCATGCTTGTGGTACATAAAGTTACCTGGAGTGTCCCTAGGGGGGATAGGAATTTCTTCCTCTAATATCCCTTTCCTAGTTCCTATCTGCTTTAACTTGTTGAAAAACGGCATTTTGCTTACTTAGTACTGAACGCTCAATCCTTGGTTTACTTAATACTGGGTACAGCTAGTTATACAAGAACACAATAATACACATTAAAACAGTCACTCACACGACGACGTTAATCACATGACAAAACATTTAAAGGCACATATAACTACCCCCCTACACTAGATGTACTGCTAAACAGCACAGATACACTGCTGAGCACAGTGCAAGAACTGAAAACATCGGATATACTGCTAAACAGTACAGATACACTGTCTAAAACAGTGCAGACCGGACTTGTGTACCCAAACCCGTCTAGATACGTCCCAGCAATGGTACTCACCGGGAAGCACGGAAAACAGAAGGCCTCGGAAAACTCGACTGGACTAGACTCGACACTTCGGAAAACTTCGGAAAAACTTCGGAAACCTGGTGGGCCTCTTGACACCTCGGACCTTGCTTCTTTCGGCTAGGCTCTGGTCGGGATCCTCCGCACTCCTCACCGCCTCGTCTGGGTACTGATCGCAGTCTTCGTCACCTCCGTGGACCAGAGGGAGATGCAGGAAATCCTGCCGGTACGCGTAAGTTCCTTCTAGCTGATGGCAGGGGACAGAGCTTGCAATGCACCTACCGGCGCGTGAGGTGGGGGAGGGGTCCCTGTTCGGGCGCCAAAATGACGTAAATAATTAATTTACTATCTTAATTTCTATGCAGGTAAGTACTTAATCAATAATAACTCAGATCGGAAGAAAAAAACAGAGTCCGTGGTGTTAGAGTTCTTAGGGGTTTTATTCCTTAAAAAGGAATGGTCAAGACCAGGATATCATATTCTGACCACCACAGGGGTGTCAGAAGGGATAGAGCAACATTTTATTGACAATACATAGCTTATATACTTATTTTATGTCATAAGAAGTAATGCAGTAGGCGTAACAGCTGAGAGAAGACAAGATAACAGTATCCACGTGTTACTAGTACGTAATCAAGAGGCGTGGACTAGGCGTGAACTGGAGGTGTGTGCTAGAAACGTCACAGATAGGTGTCACAGGTGGGTGGCACTAAGCAGAAATGTGGCAATGTCAGCAGAAATTGGAAACTGGGATGCGCGCGCAGCTGCATGACGTGTGAATGACGTGAAGCTGGAGGGTGCAGGGGACTTGACATTCGAACTGACGGAAAGAGACAGAAGTCTGGCATGTCAGATCAACTTGTACTTTTATCATATCTGATATCTGATGTTGTAGGAACTAAGCTATCTGGGCGGAAAGGTCTCTGGGGCAGAAGTTATTCTATACTGACTGAGAGTGCATGTATAAGCGCCTAAGTGTCTGCAGGAGAAGCGTGGGGGCATGGGCCTTCCATGGGAGCATGGTAACAGAGGCTATGAATTACTTGAATTACTTGCACAGAGACAGGCCGGCCCTTTGGCTCTGCAGCTGGGAGGATGTTTACTTAAACTAGTAGGCAGGAATGTATTTTCGAGGAGCAGATCAGATAATTCGAAGGTTGAAGTCAGTCTTGGCAGAAAGCAGGCTGAGCCGAGCGCGAGGGGCCGCGCTGGAAGTAAGTCAGAGTTCACGGGTACAGAGGCAGCCTGGGCTGAGGCCCTCGGAGTCAGAAGCCAGGAAAGAGGCTCGGTGGCAGAAATTCAGGGCCTACTCAGCTAGAGCTGAAAAACGTAGAAGTACACCACAAAAAGACGTTGGCATGGCATACTTAGGAACGGACTATTCAACCCATTCAGGGTGGGTCTGAAAGAGGACATGTTAACGTTGGACGCAAATGTGTTTGCGTCTTCATAGCTGACACAGGAGGGAAGTTACATGTACTTTAAGCTGATACATGGAGTCGGTGGGGTACACGATAGGGAACATAACATGACCAAAATTTATATTTCCTCACCCCGCAAGCTGGTTGATAAGGACCCCATAGTTCACTGTATCAAACGTGGCTGAGAGGTCTAGGAGAATCAAGACTGCCCTAACTCCATCATCCACAAGCCTGCGGATCTCCTCAGTGGCAACCACTAGGGCAGATTCTGTGCTGTGCTTTGGCCTAAAGCCATGTTGGGAGGGGTTCAGGATTTTAGTAGCGGCAAGATAGATGGTAAGCTCATTGTTTACAGCCTTTTCCAAGATTTTTTCAGGGAAAGGTAGGTGAAATATTGAGCATTAGTTCTTAGTCATAGTGGTGTCTAATGTAGGTTTCTTAAAAATAGGAAGGACCGATGCCTTCGACCAGGCCATCGGATAATAACCTTGCCTTAGGATAGTGTTCAATAGGATCATCAGATGGGTAGCAATCACATCAGGAACAAGATGCAGAATGAGAGGTGGACATGGATCTGAAGAGAATCCCAATTTAGTGGCCTCAATTAATCTAGTAACTTTATCCGCCGTTGTTTGAAAGTTGGTTATTAGTAGTGGCAAATGTATATCTGCCACTGGCAATAATCACAATAACACAATATAGGGCTCAGTACAGGTCTTAGTAAATTATTCACATGCTCAACCCTTGGTAGCTTGGCTGTGAGCAGGTAGGCTTAACTTCAAAGACAGGCAAGTAAAGCATTTAAAAACATCAATTCAGTAAATAATTAAAACAACACACACAAAAAATCCAACAACAATTTATATAAATGGGGAATATTTGTATCTTTAAAATGACACCGAAATGAAAAAGATCCAATGTAGGGAACCGAAGATATGAATTTTTAGAGATCAGGGGCCAGATGTAGGTGGCCATTTACCGGCCGGTAACGGCCGATTTCGGCCGTTACCGACCGGTAAATGCAAATTGAGATGTAGGGCCCTGTATTTTACAGAATCGGTAAATTTACCGATCGGTAAATTTACCGATTCTGTAAAATACCGATTCGGTATTGTATCAGATTCGGTAAAATTGATATGTAGGTGGGACTCTCCTGAGTCCCACAAGCATTACAGAATCGGTATTTTACCATCAAATTCTATTTGATGGTAAAATACCGATTCCGGTGTGCATGCACATGTGTGCATGCACACCTGTGCCATATGACAGGCAGACCTGCCCTTAGGGCAGGTATGCCTGCCACATGGCACCCGAACCTTTTTTGGGGGTGCTAGAGGGTGTCAAAGTGACACCCCCTGCACCCTTGTCAAAATCGGTATTTACCGATTCGGTAAATACCGACCGGTAATGCCCCATTCATTCCTATGGGCTTCAAAGCCCATAGGAATGAATGGAGCATTACCGGTCGGTATTTACCGAATCGGTAAATACCGATTTTTACCGATTCGGTAAAAGGGAACATCTGGATTCCCTACATACCCACCCCTCACATTTACCGATTGTTAATTACCGAATCGGTAAAATTCGGTAATTTTCGGTAATTAACAATCGGTAAATGTTACTTACCTACATCTGGCCCTTGGTACTTTATAGCGCGTAGAAACCTATAGCACCTACTGGGACATCTGGTCACGCTAGACCGGGACAAAGTCACAGTTTCAGGCCGACCATGATGGAGCTCTGCACAGCTACTCCTCACGGTAGGTCCTGGGGAAAGTTTTTAACTTCTGACTTATAAACGTTCCTGGAGCTTTTCTTCCTGGGGTTCCTCGAAGCTCTCAGACAGTCTGGATTCAGTGAGGGTTCGCTGGCTTGCCTTGCGACGAGCTCCTGGTCAAACTTATGGAAGTCAGACATCCGGAGCTTTCCAGCGGTATAAACCAGGGATCTAGGCTGGCTTGCAGTTGAAGTTCGGTGGCTTGGCTCTCGCGATTGGTCCCGGGGCACCTCTCATATGTTTGGACATAAAAACTTTTACAGAGCTTTTTCTTGCAGGGTCCCTCAATGCTCTTCACCAGGCCGGATTCAGTGAGGATTCCCTGGCATGGGTTTCAACTTACTCCTGATCAAACTCTGGACGTCAAATCTCCGGAGGTTTTCAGCGAGAGGAACCTGGATGACAGGCCGTCTCACGGTTGAGGATCACCAGCTTGACTGGCCAGGTCGAGTCGGTCCATTTATGTAGCTTTTTTCCAAAGTTGCTCCAAACGTCTGGAACTTCTTCCTGAAGTTCCTTGGAGGACTCCAAAGTGTACAAAACTTCTCCAAGGGTCCGGAAGCTCTAGGATGGTCTTTGAAAGTTTGGGACGCAAGCAGAAGACCTTCTTGTTAGCTTTGGCACAGCTGTTCAGTCTTTCATATTTTCTTCTTGTTGTCGGTTCTAATCTGAGGAAGCCAGGTTCAGGGTTACCCCTAAATACTAAATTTAGGGGCGTTACTGGTACCTGGGAGGTTAGAACCAATGAGTCCCTTCCTTGGGGTGGGTAGAGGGGCATATGCCTCACTCTGGTTAGCTGGGTCCCCCATCTGCAAGATGGCAGGGATTGAGAGTTGTGCTTCACCTCGCCTTCCCCACCTGAGGGGTGGAGTTGGCTGTCTTCCTCACTAGGTTTTCCCGCAAGTTCTCCAGCCGAAATGGGGGTCGGAACCAGTGAGGACCAGTTGCTGAAAACAGCAAGTGGCCTGAGGCAGCTCACAAAAGTGGCAAGCCTTTGAAGCTTCCCCTTTGTGAACCCTGTTCATCCTGGGAGAGGAGGCTTGGCACCTCATCCCAGGATGTGCATTGTTTCAGACCCCCTAGAGCAGCAGGCTCTTGACCCAGGGGTCCAGAAACATGTCTGGTGGTGGCAGCTGGGAAGCAGCCACTCAGCCCAGACACTAGTGTTGGTCATTTTTCAGGGGGCATCTCTAAGATGCTCTCTGTGTGCATTTTTCATTAACTCCCACACTGGCATCAGTGTGGATTTAATGTGCTGAGAAGTATGATACCAAACTTTTCAGTTTTTAGTGTAGCCATTATGGTGCTGTGGAGTTCGTAATGACAAACTCCCAGCACCATATACTCTTAATGGCAGCACTGCACTTACAGGGTTTAAGAATGGACTTAGACACTGCAGGGGTACAGGGCTCATGCACCTGTACCCTCACCACTGGTATTGTGCACCCAGCTAGAGGGGTGGCTGATCTATGCCCGGGCAGTGGGTTGTGGGCATGGCACACAGGGATGTGTGCCATGTCGACTCTTCACTTTGTTCTGCACCAAAACATGCAGCCTGCAAAGGCAGTGTGGGAGTGTAAGGGTACAGGGCCTCTTGGCTGGGCACAATAAGTGCTGCAGCCCTTAGAAGTCTTCTTTGGTCACAGTGTTCTGGATACCTGTGGTACCATTTACCAGGGGATGACCTGTGGCCAAATGCAAATTGGGTTTAGGCTTCAATGCAGTTTTAGGGAAAGAACATAGGCCCTGGGTACCTGATTGGCAGGATCCCAAGGCACACTCAGTCAAAGCACATCAGCAATTCAGCAAAAAGTGGGGGCAACCTTACAGAAAGAGGGCACTTTCTCACAAACGCCCTCCCAAACGAAAACGGATGAGTCTTCATTTTCTAAGTGGAAGAACTGGAAAGTCCTTCTGCATTGGCATCAGGTGTGGAGAATGCTGTCTTTTCTTTTGCTCCTGGTGCCACTACCCTGCAGTTAATTCAAAGGTACTCAGAAATTTGGATTCCCCCCACTTTATCTATCAACTCATCTGCTCTTGGAATAGGGTAAGCATCTGTCTTGGCAACAGAGTTGAGCCCTCTATAGTCCACACTGAACCTCATTTCCTTCGTTCCACCCCAGGAATGAGGGTTGGCGAACAGAACCACTGGGCTGGCCCAGGGGCTCTCAGAGAGTTCAATAACCCCTAACTCCAGCATCACGCTGACTTCAGCTTTGATGCTTTCCTTGACTTGGTCAGACTGTCGATAGAACTCTTTTTTGACAGGTGAACTGTCACCAGTGTCCACATCATGGGTACACCAGTTTGTCTGACCAGGGGTCAAGGAAAAGAGGTTAGCATATTGTTGCAAGATGTGCTTGCAATCAGTCTAGTTTTGGGCAGTGAAGGTGTCTGAAAAGAAAACTCCTGTGTTTTAGGTAAGCAGACATGAAGTTTGACCCTCTGTCTGAAACCAACTCCTTTTAGAAACCTTACCCTGGTGAAGGTACCAATGAGTGCCTTGCCTACTGCAGGAGATGTAGAAGTCCTAAGGGGAATTTCCTCAAGGTACCTAGTGGCATGATCCATTACCACTAGTATGAATTTCTTTCCTGATGCAGTGGGTGGTTGGTTCAAGTGTACCCACTATGTCCTCGCCTACTTTTTCAAAGGGAACTCCTACCACAGGCAGTGGTGTCAAGGGGGCCTTTGATGGTGTACCTGTTTTGCCACTGGCTTGACAGGTGACACAGGAGCTGACAAACTCCTTGATTTTCTGAGACATCTGGGACCAGCAAAAGGGGCTAACTAGCCTTTCCCAGGTTTTGGTTTGGCCCAGATGCTCAGCTAGGGGAATGTCATTAGCTAATGTTACTAGGAACTCTCTGTACCTCTGAGGCACTACCACTCTCCTAGTAGCTCCAGGTTTGGGGTCTCTGGCCTCAGTGTACAGTAGTCCCTCGTCCCAATAAACTCTGTGGGTACCACTGACATCTCCTTTTTCCTGGTTAGCAGCTGGCTGCCTGAGGCTTTCAAGAGCTGGACAGACCTGCTGTCCAAGACACAGCTCTTTCCTGGAGGGTCCCCTGAGCTTAAGAGTTCATCCTGGTGAGGGTTGAGCTCCAGGGGCTCAGTTCCCTCTGGGGTGCCCAAGTCCTCTCCCTGAGGAGTGGGGTCCTGATCTTTTTGCTGTACAGAAGCTGGTTTCACAGTCTTCTTACCTTTTCTCTTGGAAGGTTGGGCCATACTTTCAAGTTCCAACACTTCTTTTTCACCCTGTTTCCTGCTCTGTGCTCTTATTTTTACACACACCATCTCAGGGATACCCAGCATTGCTGCATGGGATTTTTAGTTCAATCTCAACCCATGCTGAGGTTTCCAGGTCATTACCAAGCATACATGCAGCTGGAAGCTTTTGAGAGACCACTACCTGTTTCAGGCCTGCAAACCTCCCCCCCCCCAGTCTAATGTCACCATAGCCATTGCATGGTTAGTGGTAACACTGTCAGCATTGGTGACTGGGTAAGTTCTCCAAAGCAGGTATGGCTCTGTGGAAACCAGTGTATCGCTCACCATAGTGACACTGCCACCTGTATCCCTCAGAGCTTCTATCCTAGTTCCATTGACCCAATGGTATTGCAAATACTTCTTTAAGTTGGGTGGCCACACAGCAAAAGTGTCAAACTCAACTTCCCCTTCAGAGACTAGAACTGCATCAGTCGGCAACCCGATTTGCCCTTGGCACACTGCTGATCCCATCTGGAGACTGGCTACACCAGGAGTAGCTGTTGTAGGACTAGGGGCCTTCTTGGTAGGACAAGTAGCATCTCCAGTCAAGTGTCCCAACTTCTTACAGTTTTGAAGACTCTGGTTTTTTATCTTGGGTATTCTCAGTTTCTCACCAACTTTCCCCTGGGGAGGTTTTGGACCCACTTTCTTCTGGTCACCCCCAGTGGGTGTTTTTGTCACCCTTGTCTTGACCCAGTGGTCTGCCTTCTGTCCCAATTTTTGGGGAGAAATTAGACCTAGGTCTACCAAATGCTGATGTAACTTTTCATTAGTGCAATTAATTAAAATATGGTTTTTCATAAACAAATTGTAAAGTCCATTGAAATCATGCACATTTTGTCCAGTTAACCAACCATCTAGTGTCTTTACTGAGTAGTCTACAAAGTCAATTCAGGATTGGTTTTGGGTTTTGTGAGCCCCCCTGAATCGAATTCTGTATCCCTCAGTTGTGAGCCCAAAACCCTCAATCAGAGTTTTCTTTATGAGGTCATGGAACCCAGTATCTACCCCAGAATGGGTCAGGAGAAGGTCTCTGCAGTTACCAGAGAACAGCTCCCAAAGGTGTGCCCCCCAGTCTGATTTCTTCACCTTTCTCATTTCACAAGCCCTCTCAAAGGATGTGAACCCTTTTGTGATATCATCACTCTCATCATATTTAGGGACAATTCCTTTGGGGATTTTAGGATCATAAGATTGCTCTTTATCCTTATTAAGTAAATTGCTGCCACCATTGATGGGGATTTGCCCCATCTCTGCTCTCTCTTTCTCTAGAGCCAGGAGCCTGGTCTCTAGATCCAATCTTTTGGTCAACCTTGCTAGAAGGTTGCCCTCCTCATTGACACTGTTCTCAATGTCCTCAGTAGTGCCCGCTCCACCCGTGTGGCCTCTAGGCACTGGGAGGTTGATTCTTGGAGTCAAGGGCACGTGGGCCCTTTTCTCCCTATAAAGTGAGGGGAGTTTGAAGGCACCCTCATACTCAGCCAACAGCTCCCGGAGCTTTTGTTTAGTGGGATGGGACCCCATGGATATATTTTTAATTTTTCATAGGGACAAGTGTAGGTAGATAGTGTGGTCGAGTTCCTCAACCTGGTACTCTATGTCATTGTGGTTATCTTCACTAATAGCTGGGTTTTTGTTTTGAGACATTGTTAAAAAAACTTCTGACCCCTCTAATTCCTAACTAAAGGGACTTTTGGTTTTCTAAAACTCTAAAGGGACTTAAGCAAGGCCTTAGCAAGACTTTTTGTAATTTTTAAAAAAATTGCCAATTTAAAAATCAGAATTCTAAAGACAATTTAAGAGTTCTGTTGTGTGATCTGGTGGTAACGAAGTAGTCTAACAAATGCAAAGTTGTATATCCCACCGCTGGTCCACCAATGTAGGAAGCTGGCTCTGTATATACTATACCAAAGCGAGGTATAGTGTGCACAGAGTCCAGTGGAACCCCAAAGGTAGGCAGAGGTAAAGTTAGATCGCACCTTACTCTCTATTTGTGGTAGTGTGGTCAGAACAGTAAGGCTTTAACGGAGGACAGTGTTAAGCATTTGTTGTACACAATAAGGGGCATATTCTCAAGGACTTATCGCTGAGTTATCAGCCCTTTATCGCAGCCTAAGTGACGATCAATGTATCTCCCCATTCACAAGCTGGAGCTAACAGCCCGTATCACCAGTTTACCTGCAATAGCAGCGGCTAAAAACATCGCCACCAATGACTCCGGCAACTAACGCTAATGAGATGCAGAGTAGGCGTTCCCGTGCAAAAAGCAGCAACAGCACCACTCCGTAACCTTCTCAACGACCAGCCAGATCGGCAATAAGATCCCAAAACACGCGATAAGGTGCGTTAGCAGCAGGAAATTAACACCTGCTCTGACCTGGTGTAAAGTCGGACGACAGCCTGCACCACAAAAGGGAGCCCAGCCCAGAGCCACACCTGAAGGGCAACAGATGCCATGGAGCTACTGATCATGCATGCCGGACATCTGAGAGGGCCACAACACCTATGACCACCACCCCCAGGATTCCCCCCCCCCCTCGGATCCCACACCCCCCCGGCAAAGACATGTCACATCAACTTCACAAAATAATGTACCAAAGAATCTGCATGATTTTGCACAATCACAACAGGTAACATGCATGTGTTGTCACAAAAATGAGCATCACACAATCACCTTTGAATTACCAAATGAAAATGTATTCAAACAATCACAGGAGAACATTAATGAAGACACATGGTGGCTCTCCTTGGGACAATCTGTAATTCACAGCCTGCAAGACAAAAATCCAGATAAGATGGTATGTCATGTTCTCATCAAAGGACAGAGTGAGAGTGGAGGAGAGAAAGAGAAACAGAGAGAGAGGAAGACCGAAAGAGAGGTAGGGAGAGAAAAAGACTGAACGAGAGGGAGGGAGAGAGAAATACAGAAAGAGAGCAAGGTAAAAACGGAAGAGAGGGAGGGAAAGACGGAAAGAGAGGGGGGGGGAGAAAGACTGAAAGAGAGGGAGGGAGAGAAAGACGGGAAGAGAGGGAGGGAAAGAAAGACGGGTAGAGAGGGAGAGAGAGAAAGACAGGAATAGAGGGAGAGAGAGAGACACAGAGAAAAGAAGAGAGGGACAGGGAGAGAGAGTGCTGACACTGCCCAACCAGGCATCACTGCTCACCTGCTGCCACTGGTGTGTCTCCAACCACGTGCTGTAGTGCAGTTCACCAGGTCCCTCATCTGAAACTGAGTCCAGATACATAAATGACAAAGTACATACAAGTGCACACGCCATCATCGCCTTTCCACCCCTGCGCACCCATACAGCTGCACCCCAGTCCCTCGCACCGCCCAGCGGTGCATGCCTGCCCCTGCATACCCATGCAGCTGCACCCCAGCCCCTCCCACCCACCAGCGGTGCATGCCCGCCCCTATGCACCCAGGACTCACTGTTCACCTTCCGCCACCGGCGCATCACAAAGAAGGCTCACCACATGTCGTGCAAGCCCCAAGCCTGGGGCCCGCGAGCATGGCAGCCTCCGCATCATGATGCCCCCTGCCCTGCTGGCCACCAGGTCTCACATTTGATTCTGGGTCTTGATATCGATATGACAGAGGACAAACCAGTGCACATAGCATCATCGCAGGCTGCACACCCGCTTAGCCCTTGAGGTGCCACTAACCCGCGAGGCAATGCCACGTGGCGGTAGGCACGCACTGCCCGCTGGCTCATGCCTACACTGCGGTCTAGCTGGGCACATACATTTTCAGCAGTCCGGACCGCCAGGACGGGGCATCATCGCAGGCGACACACCTGCTCAGCACCTAAGGTGCCTCTACCTCAGGGCACCGAAAGTCACCGTCCCGTAGCGGTGTGCCTGTGCCGGCTGCAGTGTGCCTGGTGCCACCAAGTCATGGAGCCTCTATGATTGAACATTGATGTGCGGTTGCCATCAAGTAACCTCCGGACCTGGGGAATGTGCTGTGGTAGGGCCATAGGCCCTCATGCATAAATAATAACCACACTGATACACCCAGATAGAGAGTGGAAATGGTGTCCAGCATGTGCACCCGGGCCTTTTAATTGGCAGGGTCACGTGTCCTGTGATGCATGTGCTGGATGGGTGTGGTGTGGGTGTAAACCAGCCGTGAGGGAGTGTCTGTGGCATGCTGACAACTAGACCTGTGATCAGCAGCTGACTACAGGCAAGACCTAGGACATGTAGCGTTGCCCCCTCCCCCATGAGCGTAAGAGGAGTGTGCTGGCCTGGCGTGTGCCAGTCCAGCATAAGGGTGCGAACAATGACCCCAGGGCCCTGGGCGTGGCTCCGTACTGGTCTGGACAAGGAAGTAACTAATGTGTGTGTCCCTGTTGTAGTGCCGGCACCACCCGGACCGCATTCGGCAATGTGTCACCCTCTGACCCAAGTCCAACAACATGAGCAACATAGACGTAAGGGGGATTCACTGACCCTACATTCATCCATACTTCCACACTTTAAAGATCAGAAACATGACACTTCTGTGTGACAATTAATGTTTAATGCACATTCAATGGAGTGTTGCAGCTGGAGCAGTACAGGACCATGCAAACCCGACATACCAATCAAGGCCCTTGGAGGGCCAGCCAGAGTCCTTCAGAGAATGACAAGTCCAAAGGAAGAGGAAGTGTTCAGTCCACAGTCTGAGTGCTGTGTCATTGGCGATCGCACAGAATATGGCAGTGCATTTCGAGGTCTAAGGTTAGTGTCGCAGAGTGTATCGGGGGACAGTGGAAGGTGATGATGCAGAGGGCAGAACCAAGGAGATGAATGCTACTGCGTCCTTCTTACCACTAAGGCAGAATCATCCGCATCTTCATCATCTGCTGTTTCATGTGCTTCACATGTGATGGGTGGTGTTCTGTCTCTAGCACTCTGTGGCAGTGATACCTCAGGGGCCGGAGGTGGAATGTCTGCTGCAATGTGTGGCACTGACACTTCAGAGGGTGGAGATGTGGATAGTAGTGGTAGCAGCAGCATGCATCAGCGCCAGGCCTTGTGGCAGCAATGCCATTAGAATGGTCCTGAGGTCATTGAGAAACCCAACTACCTCTCGCTGGTGTGCAGCCGTGGCAGCCGCTCTTTCCGCCTGCGTCCTCTCCATGGACTCCATTGACTCCATTGACCTCCGCATGTGTCCCAACTCCCATGTGACATCGCTAGAGCCATTCTGACAGGACAGTTGTTCTAGTCTCTGAGTCAGGGCTCCTGCGATTTCAGCCATGGTCCATTGAAGGGCATGGAGCGGACTGTGGGTGTCCGTTAGGGACCGTGAGTGATCCCTGATGGAACTCAGACACCCGCGTATGGCATCTAGTTTGGCTGCCATGCGGTCAAAGCCCAACCGCACCTGTTCAGCCAGATTCTCCTGGCACCCCAACACAAGGCGTTGGCAGGCCATGTGTTCTTCATGAGGGTCCTCGGAGGCAGCTGTGGTGGTGGGTGCTGCCTGCTGTGTGGTCTGTGTAGGGGGTGGGGTCTCCTCGTAGCAGTTGGGCTGCCCTGCTCCTGGATCTGGGCTGTGGAGCCTCTCCACGAGCTGTTGGAAGGCATAGGAGTCAAAGCTGTGGGGGTCCTCCTCGTCATCAGAGGAGAGAATCGGGCTGCTCTGCAGGAGGTTTTGATTCTCCCTCTGCAATTTGAAGGGGAGTAGCAGTTTAAAATTGTGTTCACATGTATGTTGTCTCATTGTACATGTTTTCATACAGTCTGCATGACTGAATCCCTATCCGATTACTTAAAAGATTCCAATCCTGCCTTAGCTCCTGATCTCAAATCAAGTATTTCTAACCTCAATGATTGGGTGAGCAAAGCTATTGACTCACTTGCCCCTCAAAGATTGATTAAAACCTTTAGATCTTCTCCTTCAGCCCCCTGGTACTCAGAGGAACTGAGACAAAAAAAGTCCGCCTGTAAAATACTGGAACGCTGCTGGAGACTGACTTTTTCGGCAGAAAGTAAAATTGAGTACCGGACGGCTCTTAAAGAATATCGCAAACTTATCATAAAACATAAAAGAGGTTTTTTATCAGATAGAATTGATAAGGCTAGTAATTCCACCAGAGAGATATTCAAAATTGTTAAATCTTTCACTGATCCGCAGGCTTTGACTCATCGCCAGCCTGGGTCTCAGTCTCTCTGTAACCAACTCTCCGAATTCTTCAAAGAGAAAATAGCACTCATTTATGCATCCTTTTCATAAATTGGATAATTCTGATATCTGGGAAGAACCGCTAGCAGATCAAACCCCAGCATCAGTACTTACTGAATTCTCTGAAATCTCAGAAGAAATTTCCCTTCGGGAACTACTTAACAGCAAATCCGGTACCCCCAGCGACCCCTGGCCAGCGAAACAATACAAAGCCCTGGCAGGACTCCTCAATCCCTACCTTAATTCCATCTGGAATGCCTCCCTGAGATCGGGTACTTATCCAGAGGCATGGAAGCATGCATTTCTAGTCCCTATCCTGAAAAAAGCTAATGCGGATCCAGAGATCCCGGGAAACTATAGGCCAATTTCCCTTCTCTCCGCACCGGCCAAGATCTTGGAAAAGCTGGCCCATCAACAACTTGCTAGCTTTATCGAGTCCAAGGGCCTTCTCCATGACTCTCAGTATGGATTTCGCTCTGGCTACAGCACAGAGTCGACCCTGATTGAAATGGCCGACTCCGTGCGGTGGACACTTGACGGGGGATCTAAGGCGGTGTTAGTGCTGCTGGATTTGTCAGCAGCATTTGACACCGTCCTGTTTTCCAATCAACCTTCCCCCCTAGCCTCCAATTTCTGGTGGCCGGAAGATTTGAGCATTGCCCCTCTTCCTAAAGACTCGGTTAGAAACCTTGGCGTCAGGTGGGACAACTGCTTGTCCTTTGCTAATCAAGTACAAACAGTTTCTGCCGGTTGTTTCAGTAAAATTAAAATAATTAAAAAGTTTATCAACTACCTGCCTAGCAACACTCGTAAAACCATAGTCCATGCGCACATAACTTCACACCTAGACTATGCTAATGGACTCTACTTAGGGCTGACAGCAGGACTGTGCCACAGACTCCAGACGGTTCAAAATGCCGCTGCCCGTTTGGTCGGTGGCATCTCACTAAGACAACATATTTCCCCCTACTTGCGGAAACTGCACTGGCTTCCCATCTCTAAAAGAATTGAGTTTAAAGCCATGACTTTGGCCTTTCAGACTACCAAAGGCTTAGGACCAGCCTATCTTATAAAGAGACTTTGTCCCTATAGTCATTCTAGAGCCTTGCGCTCTAACACTAAATCTCTTCTTGTCACCCCTAGATTTAAAAAAGCCCGATCAGGAGGTAAAACATTCGAAGTGTGTGCCACCCGTCGCTGGAACAAACTTCCGTTTCACCTCCGCACGACCCAGTCGGAACTTGAATTCCGCAGATCCCTTAAGACCTGGCTTTTCTGCTAGTAAGATTTAGTTCTGGGACAACTGCTGTCTTCCAATAGCGCCGGGACACCCCATTGGGGTAGCTGTGCGCTCTATAAAATACACAAATAAAATAATTGTGGCTGTTTGGGAGGAGCTGCCTATTGGATGCTGGACAGTGGACATTTCGACAACATAATGGATGTGTGTTTGTACTTGTACATTATCAACTCACATTTCCCTGAAATGCCAAATGTGATTGGCCAGTTACTACACACAAGCGGCACCAGTTGTATCCTTTGTTCTGTTGTGGACATATTGCGGTTTGTACCACATTGTTGTCAATGTTGATGTGCTCTGCATGTTGTGTGTGTGTGTGCTGCATTTCGGGAAGTCGCCCCTGCAGCTCTGATCTTGCTGCCTCTTCTCCCTTTCATGCGGTGTGCCTTTGACTTCTGTGCTTATACAGTGCTGAGATGTTGCATACTTGGGTACATTGGTCTCTAGGTGGGAGTTGGGGGCTGCAGCATGGTTTGTCGACAAATGTGCTCTACTTAATTGTACACGTGTGCCATTGTGCCCATCTCCCCCTGTCCCCCCAGTCCCTGGTCGTTACTCACCCTGGTGCTGTTGTGTCCGGTCATGTTGAGCAGTGTCCGGTCCCCCAACTACTGCCACCGTCTCCCCACTGAAGACTGTGGACGCCATTTCCTCCATCTCGTCCAACTCCTCCTGTGGCGCAGGACTCCCACCTCCAGTCTGCATTGCTGCCTTCCGGTTGTTGGCGAGTTTCAACTAGATTTTGTGCTTGACGTCATTCCAGCGCCTCTTCACCTCTTCCATTGTCCTCTTCAGCACTCCGACTGCATTCGCCTTGTCCACGATGGACTGCCATAGTCATTTTTTGTTGCCAATGACACAGTGGAGGTGACATTTCCAATACAACAAGGGGGCCCCTGATAATTGATAAAGGTGGAGACGCAGGGGAATGAAGCAACCAATAAACACAGAAAAGTCTCCACCCAAAAATAAATAAGAAGCGTGCCTAAAAGGTCACTCAAAATACAGTCTCCCTCCCAGGAGGCAAAACAGTCAACAGACAATTATTATTATATGGAATAAATCGAAGGATAGAAATTTTAATGAATATTCATATATACAATACATAAAATATTGAATACACAATAATATCAATCATAATAATGCAATCCCCACATTCATTCATTCAAAAACACGAGCAGACATACCGCATATATTCCACACGACAGACATCCTGACCCAAATGGACCCAATCAAACAACTCCAAGTAACAAAAATAAACAAGGGTGTCAAACCACATAGGATCAAGGCATTCATAGAATTTCAAATTAATGAGAATTTCTCTTGAGGCAGGATAGGTATATTCCCTGCAAAGCTAAACAACAAAGACCAAATAAATGGCAAGGTACTTCCTAATGGTAAATAAGGGTCCAAAAGATAACAGCAATAAATATATAACAAAGGGCGAAATCCAAATAGGCTTAGTATAAAGCACAGGTATGTGGTAAGATCCACCGGGTTCTTAGGTTGGTGGAAACAGTGCCGACGTACGTTTCGGTGACAGGCCTATAACGGGTCTCACCTTCCTCAGGGCATAGATCCTCAAGAGACACAGTGGGGAGCAATCTGGAAATATTATATACATGTACGTTAAAAAATTAGGTAATTTAGAGGCCATCAATGGCTCACAAATATTGTCTAAGAAAAGGATATTGATGCAACAAGAGTGGGAGGGAGACAACAACTGAACAATAAGTAAGAATAGGGAGGCATTTAAAAAATGGGACCAAAGTGCCAGGAGGAGAAAAGGAATTGAACAGGGACTTTCACCCAAGCTGATGGTTGAGCATATATACATGGTGGTCTGAAGTATAGAGGCCAGCCAATAGGCAAGGAATGAAAATAAAAAACAAAGATTTAACCCAGAGATACAGAAATGTGAGCAGGAAAAAGCAAAGAGTCAAAAAAATATATATAATAAAGGGTGCACCGCCCAACTAAAACTCAGTCATACCTGAGAACTGGTGAAGCGTAAATGAGTACACAGAATATAAAGACCAACAGACGGAGCCTGTAAAAAATATATAAAATTGATAGAAAACAACAAGACCTCAATACTATCGTACAGAGACATAAGAAATCATAAATCCCATCAGGTTATGGGCAATACTCACCTCAAAGGAATCAAGTCGCACTCATACAGAGCGGCGAGAGAGTGGCAACAATTCAAGGTGAAGGGAGGATATTAGGGGATCGTGGGAAAATATGGCAGGACAGGGGTCTCTAGGAGAAAAAATAAAACAAGACAATACAGTAAAGTTCTAAGCGCAAATTACGGGACAGAATCTGTGAAAAAACAACAATGCGGGTAGGAACCGAAGTCATGCGATGATTGAGAGGGCCAGGGTAGGTTTATTAGAATCACGGCATGGGTTAATAAACAAAGAACGATAGTGATTAAAGAAATCTAGACAGCTATCAAATCAAAACAGGGAGATACAGAGAGATTATGAGTGCGAAATAACAAAACAGGATATGCAAAAATATCAGTAATCGGAGTCCTGCAAAAATTCTGGGGGCCAAGGCAGCATCATAAGCATAACGGTAATCATTGACAAACGAAGGCTGATGGAGGCTAAAGATGAAATACAAGGAATTGATTACCAGAGGTTAGACAACAGGTAAATAGATACGTCTGCCATTGGGCCAAATCTTCGGAGAGTAAAATCTAAGATGTTCAGTTAGAAAGTGCAACGGGCAGATTCTAAGTAAAAAACAAAGTACTGTCTTAGGATACCAGGCGAGATAATAATGAGCAACAAGGCAGGCTCGGCAACCGTAAAAGTCTCCGGGAGAGGAGGGCGGCTCACCTGCAGTATAGCAGACTCCATCGTGATGCAATGTCCGTGTGTGGGTCCGGATGCGGCGGAAGAGTAAGCACAATCCGGAAGCAAAATATATGCTAAGACCAATCAGCGCGAGCCCGCCTCCACGTGACGTAATCATGGAAGGGTATCATAGGAGATCATCAACAAATGTTTTCTCTACTGGATGGCGGCTAAAAGAGTCAAGGAAAGGAAAGGGCTTACGCAGATTGTAAAAACAGGGATCGCCAAAAAAATGTATTATATTCATTTACTAGATGGCGAACGCAAAAAAGAGCTAAATCCGCCAAGGAACGGAGGGAACTAACACAGGTAGAAGAAACACTACCGGAAAGCGAATAACGTCTGGCAAAGCATAGTTAAACGCAAAAAAGCAATAGGGCGACAAATAGAGTCAACGATACTGAAATAATAAATGCGGATAAAGGGCATCAAGTTAGCAAATCGCATTCTCCCAGGGAATATGTTCATTCAGGCCCATATCTTTCGTTTTCAAAGTGAAAATCCCAAAAAATTCTCTCTTTCTACGAATAGAAAGGGTGTCATCTCTTTTGTTGCAATGGATTTTTTCCAAAATAATCCAACGCAAATCGGATTCGGTGTGTTTCCTGTCAAGCCAATGGGAAACCAATGGTGCAGTAAGTTTCTGAGTCCTAATATTGGACTTATGTTCCCCCATTCGAAACCTGACTTCTCCAACATACGTTAAGCCACACGGGCACAGGACAGCGTAAATGACATTTGTAGTCCTACAATTAGTCATTTGTTTCAATTTTACCACATGCTCATTGACTGTCACCTGATCGGTGACCATGGCATTAGAGCATGCCTGGCAGGAACCGCAACGGTGGTTACCAAGAACAGGATTGCCTCCTGTGATAGATTTCTGTATGTGTGACTTATTCCTCTCATCTTTACCCCGGACCAGGTAATTCTTAAGGTTTTTATTCCTTTTGAAGGCAAAGATGGGTTTGTCTAAGTTGCCAATGTGGTTTCCAAGGTTTAAAAGGTGCCATTGAGAGTTGATGATTTGTATGTGTTTGAGGACACAGGCAATTTGATCTAAAGGTTCTCTCGCATGTGGTTGGAACATGCTGTCACGGTTAAAGTTTCTGGCTCGTTTAAAAGAATGTTTGATAATTCTGTCAGGGTATCCTCTCAGAGACAGTTTCTTCTTTAAGGTTTCAGAGTGGACAATAAAATCTTTAATCGAGGTACAGTTCCTGCGCAGTCGCAGGAACTGGCTAAATGGGATGCCGTCCTTCTGGGGTCTAGGGTGGAAACTACTGTAATGAAGTAGTGTATTTTTTGCCATTGACTTGGTAAAGAGGGACACAGTGAGTTGATGGTCTTGATGTCCAATCCAGACATCCAAAAATTCCAATTTGGTGTTGCTCGAATGTGCAGTAAATTTCAAGTTAGAGTCAGCCAGGTTGATCCATAAGATAAATTCACTAAGAATTTCTTGATCTCCCTTCCAGACGAAAAAAATATTGTCAATAAATCTTGACCAGAGGGTGGCATTCTTGCTGAACGGTGCCAATTCGTTATAGATATTAAGGGACTCGAAGTAACCCATGTAAAGGCATGCTACCCTCGGAGCGCATGCCGCCCCCATGCTAACTCCGATGACCTGTTGGTAGAAGTCACCTTCAAATTAAAAAAAGTTTTCATTTAGGACCAGATCTAGGCATTGTAAAATAAATGCCGAATTTTGGAGTCTGGTTTCATTCTCAAGAAGTCCCTCTGCTAGAGCGCGCAGTTTTCCCCAGGTCACCCGAGTTTACCAATTCTTTTACACGCACTGGGCCCTTGGCGTGAAAAAACCTTTTATTACCATACTAATTTTGTTTGGGTGAACTGGGTGAGGATTTCTCCTCCTGCACGCTGCTAAGAGTAATCAAGTTTGGATTTACCTCTGCTTACCATGTACCCGACTTACCACAGGCACAATTCTTACGACGGACCTGGAGCTATAAGGGAAAATAGTAGACAGGCCTAACATCAGATACTCTTTATAATCAGAAAAATACTTTCCACAATTCTGTAAAATGACCACAGACACCTGATGAAGTTTAACACTTTATATGAGAATTCAAAGAGAAGATGCCAAGATAATAAGCGATACACAGAATAATATATCAAACATTAAAATCAACACCAATAGGTAACTTTGCATCAAAAATAAGACCATTAGGATATATGGGAAACTAAAGGTAGAAGTTTTTAGAACAAAACTAGTCACTGCAATTTTATACTAGAACATAGGAATGGGGATGAGACCTAGAACATGTACTTAACCTAAGTGTTTTAAGCTATTCTTGCTAAGTTCACTGCAATCCACTAAAGGAAAGGGAAAAACGGGAACATGCTATGGTTTTATAAAATCAATGAATTTCTAGAGGAGAGGGGGAGAGAAGGAACCAACTAAAATTCAGACACATATAATTGCAATGGCAATAGAGCAATAACACCGGTAAGAATGCTTTAACAGATCAGATAAGAGAGAGAGAGAGAGAGAGAGATAGAGATACGCAAACCCACAATCAATAATTACCTAGTTCAGATTCAAGACCAACCCTGGCCACGGGTCAGTTGGGAAGACGGGGACAGGGACCCTCAGAAAAGGAATGCCAGAATGCGAGCAGGTACAGCTCACGGACAGTAAGGACAGGATACCCCTCAGGTTCAGGTCAAGGACTGGGCCTCCCAGGGTACGACCAACACCCACAGCTTCGGACAGCAACGCCTGCGTTACCCCCTCCTGCAAGTAATCCGCCAGAAACCCCGATTGGTTTTTCGAATTCCCCAGCAAAGTGCTTCGCCAGCACTTAGGATTTTCCACCCCTTAGGAGATTTGTGGAAAGTATGGACAAAGTGCTCCGCAGCACTTTCAGAATGAGCACCTATTGAGATCGTAGGGTCAGTGACAGGTCTGCTACTCGGACAAGTCGGACAATTTTCCTAAGCTAAACTAGGGCAATTATACTGTTTTGGGGACCCTTAGACCACCCACTAATGTTGCAAGTGACAGTTTCCCACATTGTGATTGGTCAGGAGAGGTGGTGCGGTCATTACCACCTCCTAGAATTCAACGTTCCCATCATAATTATTCAATTTTGCACACCCGCCCCCCTGGTTCACGTTCCCAGGCATAGGAATACAGAAGACAATGCAAGAGTCCAGCATATAGCAACAGTGTATGACAATTCAAGGTGTAATCTTGCATCTTCGGGATGGGTTCCCAGGCGCATCGGGCTCCAGGAGCCAGCTGGCTAGTTTTAGCTTCTGCGCAGTTAGGACTCTCCCTGGTCAGCTGACAGGGTTCAGAGGAGCCTCAGCATGGCGTCGCTCATGTATGCCCCAGCCCACAAAGACGCGGTACATGAAAAGTAAGCGAAAACAAATTAAAATCATACATAAAAATGATCGCACTGTATACCATGATAAAATCTAACCAACCCTTACTTTATAATGACTATAGCATTATGGATTAGTGCGAAAGGACAGATAGGCTAAAGCAGCAGTGGCAAGCAGAGAGCGTGGTGAGAGACAAGCGGCCATATTTAGCATCAGTGCGCATGAGCACAGAATCCCTCCAGAATGCGAGTGCGTCACATCACATGGGTATGACCGACGCATGCGCAGACTGAATCTCAGCGAAGCAGCCATTTTAAGTGCAAGCTTCGTTTTAGTACGGAAAAACAAACAAGCAAGCATCCTGGGGACACCCGCGTGTTGGGAAAACACTTTATAAATGACGAATAATAAGGTTAATATTATTATGCAGTTTAGACAAGGGTTTTGCATACGAGCAAGGCGCTTTACGGGCAAATCCTTGCTCCATCAATCCCCTCTTTGATGATATTTACTATCATCACTACATGAAGGAAACAGATGCCAACTTTTCTCATTCATCCACATCGTCCATTTCAATTTCAATAAACTTATTGTTTAGTTTTCTTTCAGCTTCTCTATGAGAGTGGTGATTTTTCGCTTTTTTGTAAATTGCACTCTTTAACTCTTCTAGTTCTAGTTCATCAATGTTTCTTTTCACCCCCCTCTGATTTACTGTATATTTCTTTTTGCACTTTTGGCATTTGCAGCAGATAAAAATGATCAACACAATCATACCTATTATAACTATTGGCATCAGTATTTTCCACAAAAGATTCCTACCTAAGTTAGTAAACCAACTACCTATAGAGGAGAGACCTCCAGTCAGTCTCGTCCAGGCACTGTCAACCTCCAATGGTTTGAGTTCCCTTTCCAAATTAGTTATGTTCTTCACATATTGTTTTAATTCGATACTTTTATCAGGAATGTAAGTGCAACAATGTTGCGCTTTCAGCATTCTACAGACTCCGCCCTCTTTTGCTAATAGGGTGTCAAGGGCAAGACGGTTTTGTAAAACCATTGATCTGATCGCAACCATTTCCGTATTGACCAGCAGGAAACCAGCAGCAGTGTCCGTTGATAACCGGTCCACTACTGTAGACAGTTTGCAGATTCTATGGGTGTTCAGAACTACCCCCATTCCAGGTATCAGTGCACTAAAAATATCACCTATAATTTCACCTACACTTTCGCGTCTACTACGCACTAAGCCATTAGTTTCATCATCGCTTCCAGCTGCATTATTCACATGGTATATTTTCGGGAAAACAATGCCAAAGTAGCAGCTTCCATACCAGTGATCCGGCAATTTGAAATAAGCCTTGTTCCCACATATATAATATATTCCGGGAAACACAGGCTCTGACCCATTTTTGAAACCCCAACCCCCAATTACCTTGTAATTATGTTCACACTCGCTGGAACCGATGAATACATTGTTATAGTACTCTGTCTTTTCCCTATGGATACAAAGTTTCCCCTTTCTTTCAAAATCCAGCAACAAGGCAGGACTGGCTTCGCCTTCCGAGGTGTTATCCATGTGCTCAGCCCACCTAGGGATTCTATCCTTCTCGTCATTTGCCTTTTTCTGAAACTTTTCTCTCCTTCTGTCTGCCATCTTTATAAACATCTTTTCCTGCTCTTGCAGTGAACAGGTCAGATTGTCTTCTCTTGCTTGATCTAAGTCTATGTTACCTATAGTCAGGAAATATTCTCCCATATAGCGGGTCACGTCACTTGTAGTATGTACACGGTTCAAGTGTCCTCTAACAGGAAGTTCAGAAAATACTACGTCATCATTTGAATAATAGTATTGCAAGGTGCTCCTATAGAACAAGCTAGCTAATATACTACAGGAGATTCCATAGGTCAAAGGTAGATGGTGGTATGTCACGCCTTCAGCCACTGAGGTTGGTAGCTTCATGCAGAAATAACAGTCCTCTATTTCCATAGCTTCTACATAATGCACTAACAAGTTAGCAAAAACATTTAGATGCGTCCTGTTTCTCATTTTGTGAAAATGTAGTCCATCCTCATCTGGTGCTTCTAAATTAGGTCGTGTGTGTGTCAGTCCTACTCTTTTGTCGTGTCTTACTAGGCTTCGTGGTGTTTCTGCAGTCTGTACAACTCCTACATCTACTACTTCGGGTTCAGTAGGGGACAAGTTTGGATCTTTACTTATCATAAAAGGTAGGAAAACAGTTAGTCCTATCCACATTACTATTAGCATGGCTACACTACACAAGCATATCTTACAACAGGTTTTGAGACACCCACACCTGGATCTCCCAGAGACATTCGGATCAGACATATTTAGCTTACAGGTGGCTTTTGCTACCCCTCTTCGTTTCTTTGCACCAAAGGCTCACTTCGGGGCTCTCTCAAGGAGGGTCTTCGTCCGAACTCCGATCAGCAATGGACTCGTTGTCACTGTTGCCACTGTGGTGTGGCTCGTCAATTTCCTCCAACACAAAGTACGTCCACTCAGGGCTCCGATACAGTCGGTTCTGTTTCTTTATTCTGTCGCTCTTTCTCAGCGATTTGCCTTGGGCTGCATTTCTTTCACTTTGAGCCCTTTTCCGGTCTTTATCGTTTTCTTCGACTGTCTTTAGTCTGAGCCTTAGTCTCTTGACGTATCGGGGTGCACTTCTTCCTCCGTGCCTCCCAGTGGTTGAGGAGACTTCGCCTTCCTCGTGCACTCTTTTCACTTTTTGGGGTGGCACCTCTGTTTTCCTGCCTGTCTGACTAGTTCCAGGTCTTTCGTCTATTTCTTCTGCCTGGTCCCTATTCTGACCCTGCTCAGATTCAAATCGCACTTTCTTTTTATTTCTGTTTACTGTTGTTTCCGTTGTCTGAGCACTTTGATCTAGTTCTATCTGTTCCTGTTCATGCTCTTCGATCTCTTCGTTTTCTTCTGCATGAACGTCAGCTCTGATTTCTAACTGTCCCTCTCCACTCTCAGGAGTTTCAGGAGGAGTTTCGATGTCCTGATCTGACCCTACTTGGCCTACGTCCTGATCAGGTGTGTTGTGGCTTTCGTTGACCTGATCTTCTTCCTCTATTTCTGACTCACCTGGACTATCCCACTCACTGTCTAAGTAAGAATATTTCCGGGTTCGTATTGGATCATGAACCGGTTCGTCGGCGGGATACCATTCAACGTCTCGACTTGTGCTCGGCAGTTCGATGTCAGCTAGCTCCGGACTTTCTTCCTCAGAAGCCTCTTCAGCTGCGCTGCCTTCAGCTCCAGTCGCGTTTTCTCCAGATACCCGCTTTGTGTGGCTGGCGTGAATCCACTTCGGTACACCAGCACACTTCACAGCAGTGGTAGTGACGAGGATCACTTGTCGCGGCTTTCCCCACCTTGGCTTCAGGCAACTGCTCCGGGTGTGTTTCTTTAACACCACCCAGTCTCCTGGTTGTAGATTGTGTGCTGGATTCTTTGGCCACTCGTCCTCTGTCTCTCCAATCTGCTGAGAGAGAGAACGCACTTGGTCACCCAGCTGCTTGCAGTACTCTAGCACCATATCATCAGAAATGCTTAGCAGTTTGTTTCCGGGTACCCATGCCTGGCGCATCACTCTTCCCATCATCACTTCATGGGGACTTAGGCCAGTCTTTCGGTTCGGGATGCTTCTCAAACTCATCAGCACCAGGGGTAAAGCCTCTATCCAGTTCATTTTTGTGGAATCACACATCTTTCCCAATCTGGACTTCAGGGTGCCATTTATTTGTTCCACTACCCCAGAAGCCTCGGGATGGTAGGCACAGTGCAATCTTTGCTTCATTTTGAATGCTTTACAGAGTTCCAATAGGACATCGTTGGCAAAATGCCCACCTTGGTCCGTTTCGATCGTCTCTGGGATCCCATACCTAGGTATCAACTCCCTGAGCAATAATTTGGCTGTGGTGATAGCGTCATTTTTCTTAGCTGGATATGCTTCCACCCACCTGGAGAATAGACAAACTATGACCAAGATATATCTATATCCTTTGCATCTGGGCATGGTTATGAAGTCTGCCTGCATTCTAACGAAGGGCCCTACTGCCTTTCCAATAGTGCTCTGTTCCACTACAGTCTTCTTTCCTGCATTGAATTGCTGACACACTAGGCACCTCTGGCAAAGCCTTTCCGCCTGATTCCTGAACTTTGAATTACAGAACACCTGTTCAAACACCCGACACATCGCGTCTCTTCCCATATGTGTTGGCTCATGTATCATTCTGACCATGGGGTCGATCAAACTATCAGGCAGTACAGGCACCCCAGTCGGATTTACCACCACACCATCTTCTCTCAACTCGCATCCATTTGCGGCCCACCTGCCCTTCTCTTGCCTGTCTGTGGCTTGTTGTATCTCCTTTAATTCTTCCCACGTTGACACATTCTCAAACAACATAAGTTGGCAGCTGGTTCCATCCCACAGGGCAATTTGTAGGGACATATGGTGTCGGGCACAAAACTGTGCAATTTGGTCAGCGTACCTATTACCGGCAGTCACATCATCATTTCCAGATCTGTGAGCCGCACACTTGACCACAGCCAATTCTTTGGGTAATTGGATAGCTTCCAGTAAGTCATGCACCACCTTCCCATTTCTGATAGGTGTGCCTGAGGAAGTCATGAATTCTCTTTGTAGCCACAACTGGCCGAAGTCATGAACGACCCCGAAACAATACTGGCTGTCTGTGTAAACAGTTATTCTCTTGTTCTTACCCCTCTTACAGGCTCTGGTTAACGCGATGAGCTCTGCCACTTGTGCAGATTTCACCTCGCGCATGTAAGATGCCTCGATGGTTCCTGTCAGTGTAACCACAGCATAGGCAGCACTCAGACTTCCACTCTCATGTCTCAAACACGAGCCATCCACGAACATTGTTTTATCTCCGTCAAGTAGCGCTATTTCACGGATGTCTGGACGGGGTTTTGTGCTATATTCAGTTAGATCGATGCAATTATGTTCCCCGTCCTCATCAGAGTCTACATCCAGAGGGATAGGTAACAGTGTCGCAGGGTTTAGGACATTGCACCGGGAAATAGTTACATTTTCAGCACCAATCAAAATTCTCTCATACTTAGTCAGCCGACTAGGTGTGAGGTACTGGGTCTTAGTTCTAGTCAGTAGGATGACAACAGAATGAGGAACATAGACAGTGACGGGATGTCCCATGACAATGTTCTCACTCTGTTCCAGACTGACGCAAGTAGCAGCAACGGCTTTTAAGCATCCAGGCAGTCCAGCAGCCACTGGATCTAGGGTGGCCGAAAAGTAGGCTACTGGTCTTCTGACTAATCCGTGCTCCTGGGTCAGGACCGAGAGAGCACAATTCTCTCTCGTGTCACAGAACAGCTCAAAGGGCTTAGTGTACTCAGGCATACCCAATGCAGGTGCGGTACATAGACAGTTTCTCAGAGTTACCCAAGCATTCATGCTTTCACTGTCCCAGTGGACGGGGTCTTCTACTCCTTTCTTTGTCATATTTATCAGGGGTCGGGCTAGAGCCGCAAATCCTACAATCCACTGTCTGCAGTAACCCACAACTCCCAGAAACATTCTCACCTCTTTCTGTGTTCTGGGCAGTTCCATTGCTTTGATTATTTTGATCCTTTCGGTAGTGACCTTCCTGATTCCTTTTTCTATCTGGTGCCCCAGATATTTTACTGAGTTTTTACAGAATTGTAATTTGTCAGGCGACACTTTATGTCCTCCTTTTCCTAGGTGATTCAGCAAGGCAATTGTGTCAGTGACACAGTCAGTCTGGGTTTTAGATGCCACTAACAGGTCATCTATGTACTGTACCAAAACAGACTCTCTTGGCAGCACTAGGGATTCAAGGCACTTTTTCAGTATCTGGTTGAAAATCGATGGACTTTCGGTGTACCCCTGGGGGACACGATTCCAGACATAGATATGGCTGTCAAATTCAAAACTGAAAAGGAATTTGCTTTCGGGATGCAATGGGATGGAAAAGAATGCGTGGCACAGATCGATGACAGTGAACCATTCTGCATTCCAGGGAATCTGGTATAGTATTACTGCAGGGTTGGGTACAATAGGACAGCAAGGCACAACAATTTGGTTTACCTTGCGCAAATCTTGCACCACCCGGTACTTCCCACTAGGCTTTTTGATCCCAATGATAGGCGAATTACAGGGGCTGCTCAACACTTCTTCTATTATTTCTGCTTCGAGCAGCCTCGTAATTTCAGTCGCTACTCCTGCCTTTACTTCTGCACTCATTTTGTACTGTCTGGTTTTGGGGTATACAGCATTTGTTTTTATTGCTATTTTAACTGGGTCCACATTTGCCATCAGGCCTACATCTTTTCCTGTGAAATCCCACACTTCTGGTACTACTCTTAGCTGGAGTTCCTCAGGTAAATCTTCAATTGCCAAAGGCTTGATATCAGCATCTTGTCTGACTAACATCAGTTTGTACAGGCCATCTTCATCGGGGGTCTGAATTTCGACGCCATTTGGTGTGCAGAAAATGGTACAACGCATCTTGCACAACAAATCACGTCCTAGCAGGTTTACAGGACTGGAATCACAGACCACAAATCTGTGCATTTCCTTGAAATTTCCTATAGAAATTTCCATTGGTTCGGTTACAGGGGTACTTATTATCTGATTTGAAACTCCCACTACTTGGATTGCTTCTCCCGAGAGGGGTAGGTTAGGAACATCCACTGTTCTTACAGTAGATCTGGTAGCACCAGTGTCCAACAGAAAGGTGACGTCTTTTCCCTCTACCTTTCCTTCAATGTATGGTCCAGTCTGGTCTACCGGTAAGGAGGCGCCAAGTACGCACTCCTCATCCTCCCCTCTCAGGCCCCGTCAATCTTGATCTTCACAAAGGAAGGTATCATTTAGCAAGTACTGTGGAATGACTGCATTTCTTTCACTCTCAACCTCCCATACTTCCGCCCTCTCATTCTGCTGACCCTGACTCTTAAAATTCTGTCTAGGAGCGCGGGGTACTGGAGGTAATTTTACCTGTTGCTGGGTTTTTCTTGTCCCCTCTTTCGGCACCTGTGGATTTAAACCATTTACAGGGGCATTACCGGCCTGTAGGTGTGGACACTCGTCTCTCCAATGCCCCATCTGGCCGCACCCATGGCACGGAAACTTTTTCATGGCCTCTTCACGACTCATTTTGGGTCTGGGCTTTCCTCCCCCCCCAGTAGTGATATTCTGAACATTATTATCAGAAGTCATTTTACTTAACTGTTTTTCTTGCTGTTCAGCTAATTTCACCTGTGCCCACATGACCTTCTCCTTGAGGGCCTTCTTTTTATTTTCGATTTCATCTTCGCAGTATTTTGCATATTTCAGGACATCATCTATGGGTTTTCCCTGCCAACTGATTTTGTTATCTCGAATCCATTGTGAGATTTCAGGCCTTAATCCTAGCACAAACCTATAACTGAAATGGGTCATGTCTTTCATGTCTACATTATCGATACCACTGTAAGTTTTGAATACCTGCAGTAACCTTTCATAAAATGAATGCACCGTTTCATCACGTTCTTGGGTGGTTCTATCTATACGGGTCCAATCTGTCTCCTTTGCTGGTACCTTTTTCTTGAGGTATTGTATGACTTGCTCATATTTCCTCATTACTTCAGGTGCGGGAGCTCCTGTTATCTCATCTCTGGGAAATTCCTCACTGGGCCAATCAATTTCAATTTTACAGTCGGTCCACAAATCTACAGGGACCACAATGTCGAAAAACCCATCCAGGTCTTTCAGCAAACATTTCTGAACTTTTATGAAACGTTCTACCTGTCTGTACCAGTCAACTGGTTTCTCACGTAATTTCGGGAAGTCGTTTGTAAACGACACGATGTCTTGTCTGGACCAAGGGACATGGACATATTTTCCTCCCGGGACTTCTCTCATGGGGCACAATTTTTCTGTTGGGGTTACTTCCTTTAATACGAATTCTGAAGTTACTGAGCCAGCCCTGCTGCCTTCCTTTTTCTTTGCCCACCTGGTTCTCCATTTCCCCACTTCGCCCCATTTCTGCAGGATTTTCAATAATTCTCTTACTTGGATCTGTTTTCCCATCACATTCAGGCTTTCTAAATCCTTGTCTGAGAAGTCCACTCTGTAGGGTTTCTGAAGAATTTTGGAGCGACTAGCATCAACTCCCATTTCTGTGGCGGCATCCATTATCTTTTCATGGAGCACCCTAGCACTCCGGGTAAGATTTTTACTGATGAATAGTAACTCTTCTTCATTATACGAGCTCAGGCGCTCAACTCCCACGTTCCCAGCCATCATTTCTTCTATTTCTATTCTTAATTTGTATATTTCCAATGCTTTAGGTTGGGGAGTGGCCTCCTTCTCTAGCTCCCTTGTCCATCTGTCCAATTCTTCAGGGGAAACTAAAGTGGCACTCCTAACTCCAGTTGCACTTTCAATCACCACCTGGTTTTGTCTGGGCTGACTTCTTGTCCCTGCTATACTGGCCCTTGACTCCCTTATGGGCAGATCCATCAAACTTCCAGATTCACACTCACTTTCCTGATCCTCATCTATGAATACTTCCTTCCTCGGGGTCTGGATGCTAGGAGTAGGCAGTATTGGGGTGATAACAGGAGGATGGGGACTAGTCAGGTCATTTCTATACATTGGGATAGCAGGACCAATAGTTACCGGAATGGTCAAGGAATCAGGATGGGGATGCATCTGGGCAATGGTTCTGACTAATTCCTCTCGCTGTTTAGTCAGGGCTTCTTTCTCTTTTTCCTGCAACCCCCTTTCAGCAGAATTTCCATGCAATACCTGAGGTACTAGGGACGGATAAATACTCGGGGCAGTCGGAGCAACCAATCGAGGGGGACTTTCCCCGAATGGCTGATAATTCGGGACTGTGGACTTAGGTCTGCAAAACCCATCCCTTTCACTAGTTTTACTGCCTGTAGCTGTTCCGTCTGTATCACTTTCCCTCCTACTTCGGGGGTAATTTGTAAAGGGATTTTGAGAATGCACCGGTTCTAATTCTGCAACATAGGGAGGTGGATTCTTCATTAACAAATCTTCCAGGTGTTCATCTTCGATGTCCCCCATAGGTGCTAGGTGATGGGTCTTTTCTTTACATTTTCCTCTCTTCTCTTCTAATACCCCCATCATGGGGAACAGCCCTTCGGTTAACATAGACTGCCTCCACTGTTTCATTTTCTGCTCTTTAGTTGGCGTCGGAAGTCTGGGATACCACTTACTCACTCCCTTATCCATTCGGGGTTTATCTCGCTCTGCAGCCTCAATCTCCCATTCCTCCAAAGCTTCGTACTGGGTCAACCTAGGTCTAGGGTGTAATTCATTCATGCGGGTCCTTAAGTTAAACAGGATCCGACCATTAAATGTACCTTCAACAGGGAATGCTAGGACTCCGTCATCTACAGTATACTTTGCCCAATTTTCTAGCCAGACACAAGTGTGATACCCTTTATCAAACAACATGAAAGAAGCAGGGGTATTTGGCGGGGGAATGAGTACGCCTTCCCTCGTCCTAATGGGCTTGTCAGTTTTGAAAAAATTCTTTACTTTATCGGAGAATGACAGTTTTCTCTTTATTCCATACATCATGTGCGATCTACCTCGTACAATCTGCTCCTTATAAAATCCTAGGTACTTGGGATTTGGTATGAAGTCTGGATACCACATACAACTCTCCAGACTCGCTTCTATCTCGGCTGGATTAATTTTGTTTACCTTTGTGCTTCCAATGCTAGCGCGACTTTTATTTCGCACCACCCAATCAGGTCAAAAAATACAAATACTGTTAACCAATGGGTGCGCGGCCTTTTCGCAAGACAGAGTCTCACGCTTCGGCACTCACCCCTCCTTTACAAATTCAGCTCCACTACCCACCCGCTGTTTTGACCAATACCAGCGCGGCACGGAGTGACGTCAGAGCAGCTCTCCGACTGACTCCCTCCTTCACAAGGTAACGGAAACTTTTTACTTTCTCTAAAGTGCGAGTGCAAGTTTTAGTTAACAACACACAACGTTTGCCACTATGTCTGAGTGTTCTAAAGAGAGAAAAGACTTTTCTTTCGCTACTAGTAAACCACTTCTGTCTACTTTTCATGCACTCTGGATAGACTTCTTTGCCTGTCCCTTCACACCAGTAACATAGAACCCGTTATTCTTCTGGCTCATCCACCTTAGTCGGGGATATGTACTGAGCCAGGATTTCACCAGCGAACTATTTTACTTACCAGACAAGCCTCGGAGACCCTACTACTCCTTCCGTATGCGACCCTTACTAGGTGATATCGCAATGAAAGTTTTATAAAGGACTCGTAGCTATCATTCACTCCAGAAACAAAGGTCCTAATTAGTGCTTCCAGTTACTCCTTTAACCCTGCACTAATGATTCAAACCCTAGTGACTTCAACAGCTAACCGGATTCTACTCACCGTTAGCTAAAATACTTCCCCGGGGATTCAGACTACACTGAACATTTACAAACAATTCTGGGTTAATTCAACATGCAATATTTATAGCAGCAATGCAAAATCATGAACATTTACATATAAAAAAAAAACCACATTTCATAATTTTTGGAAAAATACAGTAGAAATCAGCAGCACGTTTTTATATTCAAGGTTTGTTTATGACTATCCTGTCTACCTAATCTAACTAGTCCAAACCATCCTCTGGCTGCCAGAAATTACTGCTAGAGCGCGCAGTTTCCCCCAGGTCACCCGAGTTTACCAATTCTTTTACACGCACTGGGCCCTTGGCGTGAAAAAACCTTTTATTACCATACTAATTTTGTTTGGGTGAACTGGGTGAGGATTTCTCCTCCTGCACGCTGCTAAGAGTAATCCAGTTTGGATTTACCTCTGCTTACCATGTACCCGACTTACCACAGGCACAATTCTTACGACGGACCTGGAGCTATAAGGGAAAATAGTAGACAGGCCTAACATCAGATACTCTTTATAATCAGAAAAATACTTTCCACAATTCTGTAAAATGACCACAGACACCTGATGAAGTTTAACACTTTATATGAGAATTCAAAGAGAAGATGCCAAGATAATAAGCGATACACAGAATAATATATCAAACATTAAAATCAACACCAATAGGTAACTTTGCATCAAAAATAAGACCATTAGGATATATGGGAAACTAAAGGTAGAAGTTTTTAGAACAAAACTAGTCACTGCAATTTTATACTAGAACATAGGAATGGGGATGAGACCTAGAACATGTACTTAACCTAAGTGTTTTAAGCTATTCTTGCTAAGTTCACTGCAATCCACTAAAGGAAAGGGAAAAACGGGAACATGCTATGGTTTTATAAAATCAATGAATTTCTAGAGGAGAGGGGGAGAGAAGGAACCAACTAAAATTCAGACACATATAATTGCAATGGCAATAGAGCAATAACACCGGTAAGAATGCTTTAACAGATCAGATAAGAGAGAGAGAGAGAGAGAGAGATAGAGATACGCAAACCCACAATCAATAATTACCTAGTTCAGATTCAAGACCAACCCTGGCCACGGGTCAGTTGGGAAGACGGGGACAGGGACCCTCAGAAAAGGAATGCCAGAATGCGAGCAGGTACAGCTCACGGACAGTAAGGACAGGATACCCCTCAGGTTCAGGTCAAGGACTGGGCCTCCCAGGGTACGACCAACACCCACAGCTTCGGACAGCAACGCCTGCGTTACCCCCTCCTGCAAGTAATCCGCCAGAAACCCCGATTGGTTTTTCGAATTCCCCAGCAAAGTGCTTCGCCAGCACTTAGGATTTTCCACCCCTTAGGAGATTTGTGGAAAGTATGGACAAAGTGCTCCGCAGCACTTTCAGAATGAGCACCTATTGAGATCGTAGGGTCAGTGACAGGTCTGCTACTCGGACAAGTCGGACAATTTTCCTAAGCTAAACTAGGGCAATTATACTGTTTTGGGGACCCTTAGACCACCCACTAATGTTGCAAGTGACAGTTTCCCACATTGTGATTGGTCAGGAGAGGTGGTGCGGTCATTACCACCTCCTAGAATTCAACGTTCCCATCATAATTATTCAATTTTGCACACCCGCCCCCCTGGTTCACGTTCCCAGGCATAGGAATACAGAAGACAATGCAAGAGTCCAGCATATAGCAACAGTGTATGACAATTCAAGGTGTAATCTTGCATCTTCGGGATGGGTTCCCAGGCGCATCGGGCTCCAGGAGCCAGCTGGCTAGTTTTAGCTTCTGCGCAGTTAGGACTCTCCCTGGTCAGCTGACAGGGTTCAGAGGAGCCTCAGCATGGCGTCGCTCATGTATGCCCCAGCCCACAAAGACGCGGTACATGAAAAGTAAGCGAAAACAAATTAAAATCATACATAAAAATGATCGCACTGTATACCATGATAAAATCTAACCAACCCTTACTTTATAATGACTATAGCATTATGGATTAGTGCGAAAGGACAGATAGGCTAAAGCAGCAGTGGCAAGCAGAGAGCGTGGTGAGAGACAAGCGGCCATATTTAGCATCAGTGCGCATGAGCACAGAATCCCTCCAGAATGCGAGTGCGTCACATCACATGGGTATGACCGACGCATGCGCAGACTGAATCTCAGCGAAGCAGCCATTTTAAGTGCAAGCTTCGTTTTAGTACGGAAAAACAAACAAGCAAGCATCCTGGGGACACCCGCGTGTTGGGAAAACACTTTATAAATGACGAATAATAAGGTTAATATTATTATGCAGTTTAGACAAGGGTTTTGCATACGAGCAAGGCGCTTTACGGGCAAATCCTTGCTCCATCACCTCGACAACCCGCAAAGCACCTGCTTGAGGTATGTTGGTGTATAAGGACTCGAGGTCCATGGTGACTAACACTTCTCGGTCCGGATTGTATGTAACACCTTCCAACTTGGAAATCAGGTGCCCCGTGTCTTTGATAAATGATGGAAGTTTAGAGACAAGTGGTTGAAGAAACCGATCCACATATTTAGAAAGTGGTGCCGTTGCTGACCCTATTGTGGACACAATAGGTCTCAAGGGGGGATTGGTTTAATCTTTGTGTGTTTTTGGTGTGCCATAGATAATAGGTATTCTGGTATTTCGTGGAGTCAGAAATTCAGCCTCCCAATGGCATATTTCTCCTCTATTGACTGCAGATTCTACCAATCTAAGAATTCTGGCTTTCAATTTAGGTTCTGGGTCAGACCTGATCTTTCTATAGTGATCAGGGGAATCCAGAAGATCATGCATCTTAGAGGAATAATCAACGGAATCAAAGAGGACGATGCTCCCACCCTTGTCACAAGGTTTTATGGTAACAAGTTGGTTGCTCTTAAGGGACAATAGAGCCTAATTTTCTTCCTTGGATGTATTGAAAGTGGGTCTGGGAACAAATTTAATGGCCTTATGGACTTTACTGATGACCGATTTTTCAAAAATTTCTACTTCATTGCCCACCATATCCAAACCCGGAGTGAATTCCGAAGGAGGTTTAAGGCCCGATAGATTGATATCCTGGTCAGTGTGTTGATTTTCAGAAAAGAATTTCTTCAGGCGGACTTTGCGAAAAAAGGCATGGAGGTCCGATAGTAACTCAAACTTGTTTATTTATTTATTTATTTATGCGATTTTTAAAGGGCTGCAATTACCCTTAGGTGTCTCGGCGCTGAGAGCTAAAACTGATACCAATAAAATAGATCTCTGAGGCAGTATTTAGAGTGATTTATGAATAATCATATCATTGAGAAAACAGCCATGTCTTTAGCTGCTTTCTGAAGATGATTAACGTTGGACTGGATTTTATATTAAAAGGAAGGGAGTTCCATAGTTTTGCGGCTGCGATGGTAAAACATCTGTCTCCCCAGTTAACTTTCCTTGTTCTGGGTACATGAAGCAGATGGGCAGTGTTAGAACGAAGCGTTCTGGAGGTTGCCAAAGGCTTGAGTGAACTCCTAAGGAATTTAGGTCCCACATTATTTATTGCCTTATAGACAATACAAAGGGCCTTGAATTTCGTGCGACTTCTGACTGGAAGCCAGTGCAGTTGGTCCAAATGTCTGGAGACAGAGCTAAATTTTGGAATGCCCAATAAAACTCTGGCTGAGGCATTTTGTATCATTTGAAGTTTAGAGATGACCTTTTGTTGTGCGTTGAGGAAGAGGGCATTGCAGTAGTCAGTGCGTGAAAACACCAGTGTTGATATTAGTGTTTTTCCTGTAGTTGTAGGAAGATATGGGAGAAGTTTCTTTATTTTTCTTAAGATGTTGAATGATGATGATACTACAGCGTTCACATGATGATGGAAAAGGAGTTTATCATCAAATATTACTCACAGGTTTCTGACTTTACTGACTGGTTGAGGTGGAGTTCCCATTTCCTCCGGCCACCATAAGGGAGACCACAGAGGCTGAGTCCTACCAAAGAGCATGACTTCCGTCTTTGATGAGTTAAGTTTTAGACAGTTGGAAGCCATCCAACTGCTGATGGCCCTCATGCCATCCTTGAAGTTTGCTGCTATCTTGGAACCGTTTTTGTGTATGGATAATACCAGCTGGGTATCGTCAGCGTATGTTGTTAGGTTGATGTTGTAGGCTTTTATTACCCTCGCTAAGTCCGAAACATAGATATTGAAAAGGGTCGGACTTAGCGAGGAACCCTGCGGCACTCCACAAGGAAGGCTGAAGGTAGGAGAAGTGAATGTACCTAACTTAACTGCCTGTTTGCGGTCAGCCAGGAAAGATGAAATAAGATCTCTGGCTTTGTGCTTAATACCGATGGCCTCGACACGGCCGATCAAGGTAGAGTGATCGACCGTGTCGAAAGCCGCCGATAGGTCCAGCAAAATCAGGACAGCCTGTCCTCCGTTGTCCATCGTGGTTCTTATTTCATCTGCAGCCTTAATCAAGGCAGTTTCTGTTCCATGACCTTGTCGGAAACCGAACTGGGTGTCATCTAGAAGGTCGTTAGTTTGAATGAAATCAGACAGTTGCTTGTTCATGACAGATTCAAAGATCTTAGCTGGGAACGGCAGAGATGCAATAGGACGGTAGCTGGAAGGTAGTAAAGGATCAAGGGATGGTTTTTTAAGAAGTGGTTTAATTATAGTATTTTTCCAGATGGTTGGGTATGAACCTGTTGAAAACATGATGTTACAGATGTGTGTCAGTGGTAAAGTAATGATGTCTGGAATAATGTTGAGAATGGAGGGGTGACAGGGGTCCAATGGGGAACCAGATTTAATTGACAGAATTAGTTTATGGATGTGTTGTGAATGTATCTTAGTGAATTCCATTAAAGCTGTAGAATTCAAATTTGTTTGTGTGTTAAATGATTCAGTGATATTGGAATTTGGGGTGAAATCCTTAAATATAGATGTGACCTTTTCAGAGAAGAAGTCAGCCAGTGTGTTGCAAAGGGTTTGAGATGCTTCGGTGGGTGGATTAGATGGTTCAGCAAGATGGTTTACTACTTCGAACAGTTTCTTCATGCTGCATTTAGCTTGGTCTATTTGGGTGGTATAATAGATGTTTTTTTCTGTAGCTATTCTCTGCTTATAGCTATGAAGTGCAGCTTTATATGTTGTTTTATCTGATGAGTTGTAATGTTTGCGCCAATGGCGCTCTAAGTTACGACAGTATTGTCGTTGAAGTCTAAGTTGTTCAGTAAACCAAGGGGCCGAGGGTGTCTTCCTGTTGTGTTTGGATGTTCTGGATGGAGCTAATGTAGAAAATGCCCCTTCCAGAGTAGAGGTGTATCTGATGGCTGCAGTATTTGAATCAGTTTCAGTGTCTATACCCATGAAAGCATCACTAAGAGTCTGTGCAAGCTGATTATAATCTAGGTTTTTCCAGTCTCTGGTGGTTTGATAGGAGTTCTGAGATGAACTTTTAAGAGCTGTAGTTTTAATTTTAATATCAAATAGAATGGCAGAGTGATCAGACCATACTAGAGGTAGTATTTTATTCATGGTAATGTGTGGATTATTGGTAAAAATACCATCAAGCGTATGTCCTGCTTTGTGTGTTGGAGCCGTTATCAGTTGTTCAAGTTCCACGGAGAGGAGGTCATTAATGAGCTGGTCAGTGTCTTTGTCCGTCAGGGATTCGAGGTGGAAATTAAAGTCACCCAATACGGTGAAGTATTTGTGTTCCACGGCTAACTCACTCAGTTGATGGAGTTGTGAAAGAAATGTCGTGCGAGAGCCTGGGGTCGGTACAGAAGGGTACCTGTAAATGTTTGATTGGTGGTAAGCGTCACAGTAAAGGCAAATGCCTCACAGCTCATATGTTTTAAATCAATAGCTTGTTGAGAGGCGCAGCCGGTACAAAGGACAGCCCCTTGGCTAACAATGTTTCAGTAGGGCGATCCATACTGTACGATGAACACCGGTATGGAGGTTATCGTCTCCAGTATTGGTTGCTCCGGGTTTGAATGTATTTCTGGGGCTGATCTTTGGCTGAGAAAAAGCCCCTTTGTTGTTGGCCCCTGGGAGGGGGGCGGTAATTGCCCCGGCGGTGACAGTGGAGGTGACAAACAGTTGTTGATGGTGTTCTATCACCTCTGTTATCAGGATCCAGTTTTCCTGCGGACTGAACCGCTTCTTCCTACTCTTCTTCTCCTTGGCCTTCCCTAACCCTGAGGTCCCAGGCTGGTCTTCCGTGGGACTTGTGGGGTTCGCTGTTGTTTGGCATTAGTTTGTCTGTTTTTTTCTACTTTTATGGTGATTTTTCCCGCCTGACGTGTGTGACTTGCAGGCCTGTCACTGGTTTTTACTGACTTTTGTATTGCGATTGGCCTCATTACCACTTTTTTTGCGTTCGTGTTTTGCATTTTTGCGGTGTCGCGTTGACTTTATCGCTGGCATATGACGTATTATCGTGGGCCTATTGCATGGTACCGCCATGTTGTGAATACAACGTTAACACAACGTTATTTTCCTGCGATAAGAAGAGTTGCTTTAAGCTACTTTTGCGGTTATTACCACATGTTCTTGAGCAAATGAATTCACACACTCAAAGACTGAATTTCAGACAATAGTTTTTGTTATAAAAATATTCTTCTAGTTGTTTTATTTCATAGAACCAAGAAAGCCTGACACAGGTAAGTGATAAATACTTTGCAGTAAATATACAGTTGTAATACAGTTTGAATTGTAATTGTATATACACTTTGTTTTGACTTACAGTATTGATACTGAGAAATGCAATGCTTTGTAAATACAGCACATATACCTTGAATGGGATTTGGAGTACAATTACAGGTAAGTTACTTTTGAGATTACTTTTCTTACACAGTGCAGCATACCTGGATACTGCGCTGGGACATTTCCTGTAAACAGGTAAGTAAAATCGTTTTGGTTAATTTGTACAATTTTAAAAGGATTTCTTAGGTTTTAAACTCCACACTTAGAAACCTTTCCAAGAAACACAGTCAATGTTATCCTATGGAGGGAAATAGTGTTATCGTTTTTTAGGTAAGTATTTGGTAGTGGGAGTTGAAGTTCTTGGGGTAGACTCAGGGGTCTCCCAGGGTCATGGATGCACTCTTGTTACATCCTCAGCGGCACTATGATGGTCGGGTGCAGAGTGTTTAGGCCCAATGATATCCAATAGGAGATAGGGGGCCTCTGGTTGGTGGCTGCTGACGAGCAGGCCACTTGGTTGTGGGATCAAAGCTCCCGAACTTTAGCTCAGGGAAAATGGGGAAACAACGAGAAAAGTGCACCCTCAGCGGCAACAGGGCGACCGGGTGCATTGTGCTCTTTTGACGCCCGGCACCCTGTTGTTTGCAATGAGTTCGCTAAAGGCATCATCGTTAGGGTGGGGTGGTGGTGGCATGAATGTTTCTAAATTCATCTTAAGAAATTATTACTTCTGCAAAGGATTCTCAGTTCAGCGATTTAAACTAATGTACTAAAGTGAAACGCCCCCGCGTGACAAGGACAACTTTTTTTGAAATGCGAAACTTCTTTTTTTTGTTTTTTTGTTCTGTGTGTGAAAAGTGTTGTTGCACGATTAACTTGCCAAATATTTTGCAGGGTATGGCTCGTGCTGCTAGAGCCCACACTGAATTCTGGTTTGGCTCGGCTCTCCATTTTAATTTGCTGGCTCGTCCACCTCGTGTCATAGGTCAGTCACGTCCCGAGCACGCTCATACATACATCTTGCCCAGCACTACTGCACAACATGCGAAAATTACATGTATACAGTAAAAAATGTTTACTTAAACATATATTTTCCTTATGCGTGGAGAAAACAAGCCAGAGCGTAGCTCTTCTGGGCCTAGTCCTACATTACTTCACCTGTGGAGCACATGAAGGTGACAGTTCGTTGAATTTTCAAGCTCTGTGATAGAAACGGCGGTGATGACAGGCTCCCTGCGTTGAGACTGAAGCCATTATTTCCTCTGCCTGTTAAGAGACATTTCAGCCGTTTCTCTGTGATAATGCGACCCTGTGAACAAGAAAAGGCAGGAGGAACAGAATTGCAATGACTGTGAGGACTACAGTATGAAAGTTAAAGTTCAAACAGGTACACAGAGCGTAGCCATAGTTTTGTTTCGTGCTTTGGCTCCCAGCAACAAACACATTTTTACTTATTGAAAAATTAAGAGAACCAGTTGAAAAACGCACAGCAAAGACAATCTAGCGTTACTTACACAGTTTTATGCACTGCACTAAATAAGCACTATAACCGTTTCAAGATGGCTATGCATAGTCAGACTGCACGAAGAGTGTGTTTTACTACAGATCAGACTGAATCACCAGAGCACTTACTCTGTTGAAGCAAAGCCGCGCCTGCGCTCTGATTTCACATCATACTGTGCCAAAACTGTAGGAGGTCTAGGAACTATTCTTGTTCACTGCCTTGATTTTGATGCTCGAGCCAAGAAATGGATTTTTCTGGAAGTTTCATCCTAAAATATCTTTGCAAGATGTTCCACTTCCTATCTGAAAGCGATTTACATGTTCAGAGGCAAAGTGCTCTTTGCACTCATTTTGAATACTGCAGTGCTTTACACGAGGGAAAATTGGGAAAACTCGTCACAAAACTGCAGGTTCCACAAGACTGTGCAGGAAGACCGTTTTCAATCAGAATATTTGGTCCA